>NW_017729031.1:6927334-6944869 GCF_001723915.1 Gavialis gangeticus | reverse complement strand
ACGGAAGAAAATTATCAAATTTCATTTTGCTGTCTTCATTAATAAGAAAACAGACATAAAATATCTATGGCCATTCTTCAGAGCTATCAATACTGGCTCAGGATTATGAGACCTACCTTTGATGAAGGTTCAGTTCTATATTCTGCCTGCTAGAGGACTGGGACTACACTTCCCAGTAGAATTCTATTTCATACCTCCCACCATGTGCCCCAACCACCAGGCCTGAAATTGAAACACCAAGGATGTTTTGGGGTGAAGCAAAGCCTCAGTGGTTTTTCCCAGTGTACAAAAAAGAAACTTCTGAAATCTTTTAAAAGAAATGTAAAATGAGAAACTCATTTCTAATCAATAATATCTTCAATTAACAGACTTCCCCAAGTATAGATTGTTTTAATCAATGACTACTTTATTGGCAATTTGACACAACTAGACAGTAGATTATAATTTAAGAGCCCACTTAAACAATTATGCCTGAAGGAATTATTAGAAAGCACTAGTTTAGAACTAGTAGGAAACCTGATAACGAAGAATGCAGATATAGCACAGGTCTTCAACAAAGACCACACACTGTTGTCAGAACAGAAGAATAGCAGGAAATTTTAAGAGCTCCACAGGACTCATTCTGGGTCTAGTGTTGTTTAACTTTCTCATTAATGACTTGGATCTTGGATAGAGAACTTACTGATCAAGTCTGAAGATGATACAAAATGATGAGAGGGTTCCAACATTTTGGAGGATAGGAGTAGAATTCAAAAGGATCTTGGTAAATTAGAGAACTGGGCAGTACACAGCAACATGAAATTCAACACAGACAAATGAAAGGTGAAACACCTAAGGAAGATATATCTAGTGGATAAATACAGAAAGGGAGATAACTGGCAGGGCACCAGCACAGATAAGAAGGATCTGTGAGTTTTGGTGGAGCAGAGACTCAACATGAGTCAGCAGTATGATGCAATTGTGGCTGCATTACCAGGAGAATTATGCATAAGAAATGGGATACAATAGCATAACTGTATTTGGCACTAATTAGGCCTCAACTAGAGTGCTGTGTGTAGTTCCAGCCCCGCCTTAGGTAAGATGTTGAGAAATTATAGTTGAGTGACAGGTGAATAACAAAGACATAAAGGGGTTAGAAGAGGGGCGGGCAATTAGTTTGGGCAGAGGGCCGCTTACCCAGTTTCGGCAGGCTGTCGAAGGCCTCATGGGTAGCCCCGCCCCTTGACAGGCGCGCCACCCCTTGACAGGTGCCCCGCCCTTTGGTCACCATCTTGGGACCAATGTCCCAATGTCTTGGGACCAATGTCCCAGGGCCAGCACCAGTGGGGCCCAGAGTGGGGTGCAGCCTGGCAGGAGTCCATGGATCCAGGCTGGGCTGCACCAGCAGAGAAAGGGGGGAGCTGGCCTGGCTCCATAGAGCCCCTGCCAGCTGGAACCCCGCACTCCTGCCACCCTGCTCTGGGCCCCACTGGCACTGGCCCCAAGACACCGGTGTGGGCCCCATGCTCCCACTGGCTCCCTGCCCACTCATACCCAGTGCCCCCCAGTCCCACGGTACAGGCGAGGGGCAGCGCACAGCCCCAACCCCCTGCTCGCCAGCAGGGAAGAAGCTGGTGCTGAGCATGGGGAAAAGCTGCCCCTTGCCCGCCCCATGGTCAGCACTCCCTGCTGCAGGCGCTCGCAGCCAACACAGGGCTGTCTGGAGTAGGCACAAACAGCCTCGTGTGGGCTGCAGCTGGCTGCAGTGCGGGGCACTGGCCATGGGGTAAGCGAGGGGCCGCTTTTCTCTGCATTCAGCACCACCTTGTAACCCGCCCCACTGCCAGCCTGGGGCAGGCGAGGGGCTGCTTTTCTCTGTGCAGGGAAGGAGGCCAGGGAAAAGCTGAGCACGGGGGGAGGGGGGAAAACGGTCCCTCCCACGCCCAGTGCCCCAGGCTGCAGGTGCTTGCAGCCAGCATAGGGCTGTCTGGAGTGGGCACAGGCATCCCCACACGGGCTGCAAGCAGCTGTAGCATGGGGCACCGGGCGTGGGGCAGGGAGGGTCCACTTCACCCCCCCCCCGCACTCTTTCCCTGCCCGGGGTCCCCCCCACCCCCACTTACCTGAGGTTCCCATGCCGAGGCAGCCACATGCTCCCAGCCCAGAAACCCCAGCTGGGGCTTCTGGCTGGGGGGCAGGACCGAGCAGGCCCCATTGTTTTTGGAGCCTGCTGGGCTTCCCCTGGGTCCTACTGCCCTTGGTTCCTGCATTTTTGACAGGAACCAAGGACAGAGAAATATTAATTTTCTACATTTTTTTAGGAGCCAGATAGAATGGCCTCGCAGGCCAGGCCATATTTTGCCCACCCCGGGTTAGAATGAAAGCCATTCAAGGAAAGGTTGAGAAAAGGAGGTACATTCAGTTAGTAGACAAGCAGATTAGGGGAGACATGATACTATTTTCAAATATTAAGAAAGGCTACCATGAAGAGGATAGGAATGACTGTTCTCATTCCTGAAGTCCATTCCAAGCCCAATGATTCTATGCTTGTATTTCTGCTGACAGAGTTCTACTCTAATTGCCTGCTTCTTAAGGTGATCTCAAGAAGTGCATCCATGATGGCTACTTACGTCACTTGCAATGTTCCTGGAAGCTTCTGCTGCCTTGATGGGAATGGCATCTACCCGGAGGTCATAGCCTTTCTTCTTGTCCTCTTCCATGGCAAGTCTGTACAGTTTCTAAACAAATCACAAATATTCATTAACCATTTTAAAAGGCCTTCAAAAAGGTTTCAAGAATGACCTTTTCTTTTTTATTTAATTTTTTTCAGATTTTTTTAATATTTAAGCAACACACCTACCTGACTATAATTCAATTTGTTCTGCTGGGCCAGGACAATATCTGGAGTATCTGGCATGATGTGGATGCTGGTCTTATCTTTATTCCAAGCTTCTACATAAGTACGCTGAAAAGCAAACAACAGATGAGATAAGATAGTGGAATTAGGGAGACCAGCATAGCTACCATAGTGAAATATAATTTTGGCAGAATAAGCACAATAAAGAGCACCAATCATAGTGTTTCATGCACCCAGGAACAATAACACCTAATACTAAAATGGGAGAAGATCTCTCATCTACACTGCACATCCACTGCCAATTATTGTGTCCTATTAAGTAGTAACTAAGCATCTGATAGGACTCTTCAGTTCAAAGCTGCTTAGTAAGTAGAATCTTGTAATTTTGCCATTAATTTCAATTTACCGAATTCCACCACCTGGATTAAAGCTGGTTATTTCTGGGTTATTTTAAAGCAGACAAATGCATCATGATGTAGCCCTAGCAATGGGTTTGCCAGAAGGTTTACTGAACAGATCACCTTTGCTATTTAGCAGTAACACTGCATAATTTACTGGCAAATTAATTAAAAGTAAAGTAAAGGGATCTCAATATTATGGCACTTGCCCACAGTGTCTGCTATTCAATAAGAGATGTAAACCTTTGATGGAGGGGGAGAATTGGTGTTGTGAAAATAAAGAAATGTAGATTTGTGAGGATTTACTGAACCCGGCAAAGTTGCAAATGACATGTATAAATATCTCTACTAGTTATCAACTTGCCATTGCCTGCACAATAACAATCACCATAAATGTAAATGCAACACCACTCGACAAGGAAATATAGCCTAGTTATTTCTAAATAAAAATTGTTTAAAAGCATCCTTAAACTGCTCTTCATGGGGGTTTTTTATTTTAACTCCAAACAATAATTGAATCAATTTACAAATAATTTGAGTGCTCCAAAAACTTCAAGCACACAAAAAGCCCTTTACTTACAAAGTAACAAACCCTTATGTAGAGAAAACTCACTTGGTTCATAATATTAGAATTGTGCTTGGCCAGGACCATTGGCATAGAATCAAGAAGGCTAGTAAATTTAATAGTGTCTGGATGTTGCCGGTACTTATGGTCACTCAGGATGTGGGACGCTCTCTTATTTTTCTCAGCTTCCAGTGAGCCACTAGGAGACCATCCAATACCCCTCAGCCACTCTAGGTCTGACCTATATGCAAGCTGAAAAAACACAGGGAGATTAGTACATTCAAACATTTAAACAATCAACCCCTTTACCTTTCTTTTCAGAGCCTGCCAATGCTAGATTCTGTCCATACCAAATCACCCTGAAAAAATCCTAGACCATTCTTTGAAATTGCTTCCACAGCACCCCCTAGTAGGAGGCTCATTTGCCACAGGAATAGATAACTTGGGCACTATCACAGAAGAAACCCTTCTTACCCCTTCTGCCGAGGAACCTTATTTTATACCCTCAATACATCTTACACACCTCAAACCCAAATAGTCTTGCTCTTGTTTGGAGAGTTTAATTAGCTCCCAGGTGGCAGGAAGAAATCAGCACTTCATAAAGGTACAAAATAAGGTTTTCTGATGCTAAGGGTGAACATTTCCTTTTTTTTTATTGTTACCATTTTCAAAATACTCAGCAAACCACTATGCAGCAAAACTCCTTGCAGCATAAATTTTCAGAATCATACCCTTTAATTTATCCCACCCATTGAACCAAAACTACAGTAAAAAAAAACACAATGAGATTTACAAAGTCTGAAGAAAAAGATCAACTTACATCACTTTGAAGGTCATAGGCCTTTTTAGCATGGATCACATCACTCTGGTCTGGCAGACATGTCCATTGGTGCAGAGGATGTCTATAATCAATATCGCTGACCAGCTCCTGGCCTTTCTTGGCCACAACAACTGACAGCATGTCCACTGGGCTGCTATACTTGGTCTTCCACTTCTCAAAGTCTTTCTTGTACTCCCTGTCACTCTGGATCTTGGCTACATGCATTGACCACATCATCTTGGGATCATCCTTTATGTTGCGGGCTCCAATGTGATGTCCCTGTTGCTTGCGATACCCTTCCTTGTATTTGTACTAAAATCACATAAATCAGGTTATGTTAATTAGGATCAGAATGAGAAAATGCTGAAATATTAAGAAAATTGCTAGATCCAGTCATTTGGGATGACATGTAAACTGCAGCTCAGTTTTACAAATAAACCTGAGCCTGTTCTCTTAAATGCTACAAACTTAGCGGATCATTATAGTTTTACTCCTATGAATCTAATGTTTCTTTGGATCTTGTGCATAACATTGTAGTTCTATAAGGGCATGTCTACATGAGCTGATTTAGGGCGCATTAGCCATTTTTAAGGTGCATTGAGGGCACAGGTCTATACGTGCACACCCTTAATGCACCTTTAAAAGGGTGATTTTAGGATATTTGCGCCTAAATTTGATACCTGCTTTTGCAGGTATCAAATTTAGGCACAAGTAGCTAAAGCATTTTAAACATATGTGTAGATGTACTAAGGCACATTAACGCCATGTATGTCAACTACCTTGAGACTAATTTTAGTCCAAGTCAGTCCACACACCACATTAATGGACTTTAGCCAGTACAGGTATAGATGCACACCTAAATCACCTTAATATGCATTAGGCAAATACACATTAAGTTTAGGCATGCACAAAAGCATGTGTAGATGCACCCTAAATTTTTGTAGTGAGGAAGGAATGGAATCTTTGGAATCCATAGGAAGAGTCGACTAAGTAGTTGTGAGAATAAGTTCATTTATTACGTGACCTATGAAAGAATTAAAATCTCAAGAAACTCCTTGCTGTACACTCTCAGAGAGGGATGTGATCCAGTGTCTCAAGGGATCAGTTCAGGAATGGAAATTCAGGGATATCAGGAACATTTTTCTTAAAAAGTACTAAATCTTTTCTGAAACACAGGTGGCTGAACTGTAGTTAGCATGTAAAGCTGTGCTTATTACGTGTATGTCACAAGAGCAATTCTTTAACTAAAGTGATTTCTGGGCCAGGCTGTGAGTAGTCATGAGGAAAAGATCTCTGACTTCTCTAAGAACCCCTCACCCCAGTAGTTAGCTCTGCTACATACTGCTCCCAGCAGGGTATGACTAACTAATGGTTCAAAGTCTGAACATGCCATCGACTAAGCAGACAAAAGTTTTTGGGGGCATACTGCACTAACGTGGGAGCAATCCCCCTCCTACTGCTTTCTTCACTCCTACGAAGAATTTGTATTCTGTTTGTTAACACAAGAGAGAAAGCTACCTTCAACTTATTTTTTATTTTCCCCTTTCAAGATGCCTGGATCACAGAGGAATAAATCTGGCCCAGGAAGGTTTAGCAAACTGTGGCTGAAGGCATGACATAACAGGAAGTACATAACAGACTGAACTGAAAGCGTTACTTACATCACTTGCAATGTCTCTCGATGCTCTGGCTGCTTTCACTGAAATGGCTTCAGGTGTGAGGTCATAGCCTTTCTTTAACATTTCTTCCCATCCAAGTTTATACAGTTTCTAAATTAGAAAAAAGAAAGATTTTCCAGAATTTTCGAGAGCTCCTGGAATAACACCAACCCTTCCTCAAGCATTACAACTGAGGAACAGGACACTGGAGTGTTGCTCAGTTTTCTTTCCATTCTTACTTGGCCAAAAGGTTGCAACTGACCCTTGCATGGATGCAAAAGACAGGGAGCACAGCCAGGTTGAGAAATGGCTGTTGGAGCAGTATCTACTCCCTCTGCAGCTTTCCTAGTCTAGCCCCACAAATAGAGGCACATGGGCAGGTGGAACAAGGTGTAATTGTCTCAAAGACGTCCGTTTCCAGAAAAAGCATGTCGGGTCAGACCAGGAAAGGCTGTGGCAAGAGCAGATGGTCTTGCCACAGCCACTTCTCCATCTGGCTCTGCAGGAGGCAGCCAGCACAGTTCCACCTGACTGCAAACTCAGTGGCAGTTCCCAAGTTGAGACCCACTGCTCTAGGGATGAAAAGAATTCACCAATATGCTAACAAAGCACATGGCAATTTAACGCTTATTATATAAAAGAAAATCAGTGTTTATTATGGCAAACCTGGTTCCCAATCAGAAACATTGCCTTTTTAAAAAGTTCCCAACCTCTTGCTTTCTGTAAATCCAAGAGATGAAAAATGTATGAAAAATGTGTCATATAACCTAGGTAATCCCAGGTAACCTCTACATTTTACGAGCTATATTTTATCACTGGTCAACATTCCCCTTTTATGTTTCCCTCCTACTACCCCCACCTACCTGTCTCACCCTTTGATTTTCCCTGCCACACATTTGCATTTTCACAGACCCACATTTTGCATATTGGCTTAAACTTCTATTCTACCCGAGAGTACACACAAACACCAGCAGACACTCCCTATGCCTGCAGAAGGGTGTTTGTGCCCTAATGTTTGTAAAGTGTGCTTTTCTTAACTATTTAGCTGGTCTAATAAAGACCTTTTCTTATATAACCTAGGCTAAGACACATACACCAATCTCATTCATATCAGCAGGGGTCTCTTACCAAGAGAAAAAGCAGAAGGGCACTTTAGGTTGCTGCCTAGGCTTCATTCCTATATCAATTAATGTGCTGTACATTAGAAGTATTTCCACTGCAACTAACTGAACATTTCTTGTCTAAGTGATAAAAAAAATCAAACCTGGGGGACTGTTTTTTGTTGTTGTTTTTAACATAACTGGGCAGGAGCCAACACTTGCACTGCTACTGTCTTGTGAAAAGGAAAGGAAAATGTTAAGAGATAATAAATCCCTTATTGAATAAGTTGCCCAAGACAACACAGCAGTGGTTCTCAATAAAATTCAAAACAGTTACAGAGGGGTGCCCTGTCTGTCAAAAAGTTGATAAACACTGAACTAGAGGCTCAAGGTTTAATTTGCCCTTATATTTGGAATAGGATTTAGGCTCCTAACTCATTTAAATTTTTGCAAATTTTAGCTTTAGCAATGTAAAAAAATATTCTGTGGTTCGGTCTTAAAGCATCACTTACCTTTTTTGCAAAACAAACATTAAATTGGCATAAATTAATCAATATTTATTCTTAATAATAGGACACATTTCTTTGATAAAAATAAATTAAGGAATATGTCACGAACTGTCTGTACCTGGCTATAATTTGTTGTGTTCTGTTTAGCTTGAAGAATATCTGGTGTATCTGGCATCACATGAATCTGAAGTTTATCCTTCTCCCAAGCTTGAATGTAGGCATGCTATTGGAAAAAACAACAGCACGTACGTTAATAGAAAGAAGAAGCAGACAGAGGAAGATGGATCTGCAAGTGTACTTTGGTTTTGGGGATGGGAAAAGGTGTTGATTTGAACTAATCTCTCTGATTAATCACATAAACCAGAATTCAAGTGAACAAGGATCCAATCTGTGCTCTGTTGTGGTCCATGTATTTGGCACTTCATGAACATTTATAGCGATGACTAGCATCAGCCTGTTAAATGGCTGTTTGTTTGCAGTCAGTGATAGGTTTCTCTTCAGTAGAGGTGGTCAAGAATTTTCTGGAAAAGTGGGGTCTCATCAGAAAAATCTGACTTGTCAGAACTGAAATGTTGCTGATGAATGTCTTGCATTTGAAAGCCTAACTACTTCACAATTGGCCCAATAAAATATATCAGCCTAAGAAATCCTTGCCTTTCACACCATAACTTGTCACTTTCAGCAGAACAGGGCTGCTGCAGGGGCTCTTGCTATTTGGTGGATTATTCAGGCTAGGGTCTGCTGTTCCTGGGAAACCCTGGCATGTGGCTACCTCCTGAGTTGGAGCTTGAACGCCCTGAATGCCTCAAATGGAATTAGGACTCAAAAGATTTTGGCTAGCCAGCCAGGCAGTTCTGTTTTATTTCAGAAAAATCAAAATGAAAGAGCCCAATTTTTCTTATGGAAAATTTTCTACATTTCCCTTTCAAGAGAAGGTTAAAAAACTCCTAGCTTTCATTCCAAGTCAGAATGAGAACTGGTTTATAAAGATCAAGGCTGCTGGAAATTTCAAGTTTCAACTAGAAGGCTAAGCCATTACCTGGATTAGCTTTTGTGTGAACCCTTCATCCTTATGGGGGAATTGTTTGCTTCTGTCAGCAACGTCCTCCCACTCCCTTACATCCTTTCCGTCCCTGTCTTTTGTATTGAAATAATGCTTTCTGTTTGATAGCCTGCTCTGTACATGCCCTTTCATAGCATCTGATGAATTGAGCTCTTGCTCACAAAACTTTAAGCATCCCTGATTCAGTTAGTCTATAAGGTGTACCTCTACTCTGCCTTCTGCTTGACTTCATAGTAACGTAGCTAACTACCCCTCTCTCTTCATAAATTTCACCCAGTTCTCTTTCTGAATAAAGAGGGCACAATCAGGCCCATGCAGTCTAGGCTTCTGATTAGTTATGGAGTCTTCTGGGGTTTATTTAGGAGTATAAATTAATATTTATATTATGAGAGTGAGAATAACAGAAAACATAGGCATGAGTGGCATGTTCAGCCCTTGAGATGCATGAAGAGAGAGATTATTTAACTAGTAGCAAGATGTTTCAATCTAATTAGAGCAAGGGTGTCAAATGTACAGAACATAGGCCAAATCCAGCCCAAAGAGCTCATAGGAAGGTCAGGAACTGGGGAGCAGGGTAAGTGGGAGCAGGGCCTACCACCAAAATCTGGGGCATAAAGCCTCTTGGGAATGCATGTCAGTAGTGAGGGGGGAGCAACAGCTGCATTAAGACAAAACCTGTGGTCCAGACCTAACCTGGAGGCAAGCAAGTTAGAGGAATCTGCAAATAACATATTCACTCAAACCACAGAGAAATATGACTGCTCAATCTTGTTTACTTTTCCCTGAAAAACAAGCTTGGACAAAGGCAGTGACACGGAATTACAAAATGATCTTTAAATAGATTATTTTCCAATTGTGGATTATTTTCATCATATCCACTCACCCTATTCATCACATCTGCATTGTGTTTTGCAAGCACCATGTCCATAGAGTCAGTCTGTTTTATGAAGGGGAAAATACTGGGATGCTGGCGGTATTTCCTGTCACTTGCAATATCTGTGGCTTTTCTAGACTTCTCCACATCAAGAGAACCAGCAGGACTCCAACCAAGTCCTTTGTACCATTCATTATAGTCCTGTTTGTATTCGTTCTGCAAAACACAACAGAAAAGGAAAAACACATTTTGCAAACCATAAAATACAAATGTCTGACGTTATTTCAAAATGTAATCCTTACACTGAAACAAAGGCCTAGACAATATCTCTACCAATGCTAATCAGAAATGAAAATGGAAGCTTACATTACTTTGAATCCGATTCATGTTTCTGCTCAGTTCCAAATTCATTGCATCTGGTAGTAGGAAATATTTGTGCAGCAGATGTTTGTAGTTTATGTTGGTTATATTAGCTTGTGCGTCCTTGGCTGCCAAGACACTGAGTGTATCAGCAGGTGTGTGGTATCTGGTCTTGCTGGTTTCATAGGCTTTCTTGTACTCACGGTCAGACTGCATCTTAGCCACTTGCATAAAATGGACTAGTTTGGGATCATCCTGAAGGCTGCGGAAGCCAACAAGTTTCCCCTTATCTTTTTCATAACCTAATTTGTATTTGTACTGCAAACAGAAGAGAGAGAGAGACCCCTTGAATTCACCTTACCAAGAAGATATCAGATTAAGAAAGCAACCCAGCTAAATGTGCTCTAAGAAAGAACTTAAGCTAATTAGAAATAGGCTAATGAAGAATATCTTGCATTCAAAAGCTTGTCTAACTCTATCCCAAATATGCAGTTAAGGTTCAAGAAATATTTGTCTTTCTGTTTAAACAGGGAACACAGCAGCAGTAGCATTGTGTTCTCAGTGCGATGCTGATCCTTGAAATAATTCAGATATCTCACCATTTTATAAAAGCTGATTTTAAAAGGTTACATTAAAAATCTTCTCTCATGAAAAAGAAAGTTTCTTCGTGAGAGCATGCTCCACGCACTGCCTCACATCACAGGGACTCAAGCTAGGTTGGCTGAGTCTACAGCATGCTTCAGGGTAGACGTATTCTAAAGCATGGAGCTCTGAGCCAGTCTAGCACATACATTTGAAAAGGTGCTTCCCATTACGCTCTATTTGTGTGTTTTAATGATAATAATGGATCACCCTACCCAACTGCAAGAACACTCCTATCAGCTCAAATTCTGGGCAACCAATTGCCCAAAGTCAGTACTAGGTTCTGCACTGCACCAATCACCACTTGGAAAGGACTGGAAAGAGAGAGATCCTTCTGTTAAGCTATAGAGTGGCTACAGATGCCATCTGTGGTGACTCCTGGCCTAGAGACAGACATTCAAAAAGCCTGAGCCTGAATTGAGCCCTGCCCAGCCCAGAGAGCATGCCGGGATGCTGGGAGAGTCTGGTTTAACTTAAACTAGGAAGCAGCTTTGGGACTGTTGTAGTAGAGACCGGGATGCCTCACCTTCAGCCCTCTCACACCAAACTCTGAACACTGAAATACAAAGAGATTCAGGGTGACCCTTGAGACTTATGGAGCCACCTCCTCTTTGCATACTGAATTCCTTCAGATTCTCTGAAGGAATGGTCCTGTTACCTGAAGTGGGAATGTCTCTACACTAGTAGTATTAGCAGCAGATTTCCCAAAGCAGTGTTACTTTTTCTGAATTCTACAATGCAGTAATTAGAAACTAATACATGCAAGTCACAACAGAAGCATGCATGAATTATATGCAAAGTGACCTTTAAAAGAGCCTGAACAAAGTCACTTTAATAAATAAACTATACTGTACAAGTAAAGTTGGTTTTCTGCAGAGTATTGCCAGCTGACTTATGCTTGTGTATCTTCCTAATGAAGTAATTACTCTTTGATAATTGCAAGCTAATTTAGATGTCAGATAAACTATAGTTATTAAATGTGCTCATAAATTAAAGACTTAGGAGCAATCATGAAATCAAAATCTAAAATTGCATCTTGTCAATAAATGAACATTTTGTAGCATTTAACAAGAAACAGTTTCCTGTTTTAAAAACTTACATCACTAGCAATGTCCCTGGAAGCCCTGGCAGCTTTAATGGAAATAGCATCTGATCTGAGGTCATACCCCTTCTTCTTAGCCTCTTCCAAGGAAAGTTTGTACATTTTCTGTCAACAGGAAGAAAAGATGACATTCCTTTTTTAAAAAAAAAATGTAGAATCTCATTTACAAACAAAATACCCAATACATATGATCATTTGAAACAAAGCCTTTTCATTAGCATGGCTCTGTCCTCAGTTATTTAACACTTCTACAAGCATTTTAAAAAAATTGGCTACACAAAGGGATATATTTTCAAAATGAATCAAAAACAAAGATCTTAATTATTCATGTTATCACTTTGTAATGTGCCACTGAATATTTGTTTGTCTTTTTATTATAGCAACTCATTACAGCTTCTGTTATTAAATCTTTGATGGGAAAGAGACAGCTTGCTGTGCATATTACTATAGATCAGAGAAGAGAGGATTAGTCAGGTACTACTGTACTATCATTTTAATTACTGCTAATGTTAGATAACTACAAGATAGTCAGCCTTACAAGTTGCACTTACATCACTTAGATTAAAGGCATTAACTTTAGCCAAAGCAATCTCCGGAATATCTGGTGTGATGTGGACTTTTGTCTTGTCTGCTTCCCATGCACGTTTATACTCATGCTAGAAGGATAAATACAAAAAAGATGATAGCATTATAGTCTCAACAAAGGAACCAAAGAGAAAGCAATGTTATCAGAGCCACTTCCTTTATAAGGATCAAATTAGTCCCTAGAATATATGCAGCACATGATAACTTCACCGATGACTACAAGAACAGATGCTGCCCTTTACCTTTATGTATTTATTTCTTCTTAAGGATTTTGACAATGCAGCTGTAGAATAATGGCTCATTAATTTCTACCTTCAAGGAAAAGCAAATCACAGGTATATTGAGCCTGAAGATTGCTAACTCTGTGAAATTCTTATTCCTCTTATCTCATGTGAGCATCACAGTGACACAGCAAAATTTGCCAATGTGGTAAAAAAATGCTAACAGGTTTATTTCTCTTCTCACTGAATAAGAGTACAAATCATGAATAGTGCCATTGGAGTCAATGAGGTTGCGCTGGTATAAAAGCAGAGTAATTGAGAGAACAATCAGGTCTGTAATACTTACCTGTTTACACTTTTGCTGACCAGTATAGAAAAATTACTCAGTATCGGAGTGATAGGCTGTCAGCCATTTTCCTTGTAGAGGACAACCAGCTGAGCTGTCTCATTAAATGGTTCAGGTATAGTAAGTATATGAATAACCATCTTAGAGAACTAGGCTTAGTCTGTTTGCTGGCCTAAAATTCTGGAGGATCCACACAGACTCATAGAGCATTAATTTTTATTCCATCACTAATTCCAGCGATTCTAGCAACGAACTGATTTTTTCTAAATATTAATGGATAATGTCAGCTTACATCAGTTAACTTCTATTAAATGTATTCATTTTATACAAAGGTTCATATCACAGTTTCATAGTTGGTAGGGTCAGAAGGGACCTAAGTAGATCATGAAGTCCGACCACCTGCCATGGCAGGAAAGAGTACTGGGGTCAAGCGACCCTGGCAAGGTGATTATCTAGCCTCCTTTTGAAGATCCCCAGGGTAGGAGCAAGCACCACATCCCTTGGAAGTTGGTTCCAGATCCTAGCTGCCCTGACTGTGAAGTAGTGCCTCCTAATATCTAGTCTGAACAACTTATGGCCGTTATTCCTTGTTACTCCCGGTAGGGCTCAGGGGAACAGGGACTCTCCCAATGCCTGCTGGTCCCCCTTAGCCAGTTTGTAGACGGCCACCAGATCCCCCCTCAGCCTTCTCTTGTGGAGGCTGAACAGGTTCAGGTCCCGTAGCCTCCGTCCATAGGGCCTGCCCTGCTGCCCCCTGATCATGCGAGTGGCCCTCCTCTGGACCCTCTCCATGTTGTCCACATCCCTCCTGAAATGTGGCACTCAGAACTGGATGCAGTACTCCAGCTGCTGCCTGACAAGTGTCGCATAGAGGGGGAGGATCGCCTCCCTGGACCTGCTTGAGATGCATCTGTGGATGCATGACAAGTTAAGGTTGGCCTTCCTGACCGTGTCCCCCACACTGCCGGCCCATGTTCATCTTGGCATCAGTAATGATTCCAAGATCCTTTTCTGCCTCTGTGCTGATGAGAAGGGAGTTCCCAGCCTGTAGGTATGCTGATGGTACTCACCAGCCCCCCTCCAGCGAGGCAGGGTCCCCCCAAATCCCAGGCAGGGCCCCTCCTTGCCCAGGAGTAACTTGAAGACAGCGGCAGGCCCACTGCACATGTGCATAGTTCAAATGGGCCCACCAGCCGAAAACCCCCCCCAGTTAGGCTCCAGGAGTGGCGCGAGACATGCAGGTGAAAGCCTGCTGTGCCCCAGCACCCCAAAGCCCCCCAGAGACCCCCAATTGCTGTGGAATGCCCCCACCAACCCCCAGCAGCAGCCAGGGGTAAGTGGGGCCCCTGGTGGCCCAGCCTAGCCATGGGGAGGTGGTTAAGCTGGAGCCCAGGAGGGTCACACCCCGCCCCGGCCCCTACTTCGCTCAGCCCCAAAGCGAGCCACGTGGCTGGAGCCATGTGAACAGGCTGTGCAAACAGGCGCGCTTGTCTGCCTGGTGCATGAGTTAGCATGGAGTTTGTGCAGGAGGGCGAGTGGGTGGGCCCGTGGCCCTGCCTGTGGACCCCCACCCTAGGGAAGCCAGTCCCAGCCGTAGCCACCCCACCAGCAGCATGCTGCGCATGGGCACACGCCACACCCTGAGGCTCCCCTCAGGGTCTGCGACCCCCCTCTCTGGCGCCTCAGAGGCCTCCACCCAGATGGAGCCCATGGTTCCGGGCTCCACCCAGATGGAGCCCCTGGCTCTCAGCTGTGGGGGGCTGCCTGTCACTTTCTCAGACTCTGGGGCCCAGGACCATGGTCACCTCCCCTTGTGGGGAGCTCCAGGCCACAGTCCAGACACTGCGCACCATCAGGGACTGTCAGCAGAAGATTGATTCCTACTGCCAGGCCCTTCTCCCCCGGGAGATGGAGGGTAGACCACGGTCTCCCTCCAGGACAAGGGAGGACTTGGGGACCTCCCTTACTGTCCAGCGCAGGGGTTGGACCAAGGTGGTCAAGGGCCACAAGGCCTGCCTCACCAAGGCCCCTGCCCCACTGGAGCTATGCAACAGGTACAAACCTCTTGCAGCCCCAGCAGAGCCTGCTGAGTTGCCAGCTCCCGCAGGCAACATGGGCACTACCGTAGCTACTGCCCCCGCTCTCCCCAAGACAAAACGCAAAGTGTTTGTCATGGGAGACTCCATCTGCCGCCCCGACCCCTTAGCCCGGGAAGTCTACTGCTTCCCAAGAGCCCACATCCGAGACATTGCAGAGAAGATCCCTGTACTCACCCAGCCCACTGACCACTATCCCATGCTCCTTATCCATGTGGGCACCAATGACATGGCTCAGAGCGCTCCCAGCCAGGTCATGAGGCACTACAGAGATTTGGAAGCGAGGCTAAAGGGTCTGGGGGCACAGGTGGTTTTCTCTTCGATCCTTCCAGTCTCGAGCTATGGGCTGAGGAGGGAAAGGAGGATCCAGGTAGTTAACCAAAGACTGTGGCACTGGTGTCATTGGGAAGGCTTTGGCTTCCATGACCACAGTCCGCTCTTTGGTGAGAGGCAGCAAGATGCTGGGAAAGGATGGCCTCCACGTCTCTCCAGCGGGGAATAGGCTCTTCTCAGCCAGACTGGCTGACCTGCTCCACCAGGCTTTAAACTAAGCCCACCAGGGGATGGGGGGACTACCGCTACTGCTGGCCCACTGAGCGACTCTTGCAAAGCCAGCAGGTCAAGGCTCTTAAGGGAGTCCACCCCTGCCCCAGCACCTGGAACAACCAGTAGGCAAGGCAAGGGCCCACAAGGGGACACTTGCCTGCCTGTACACAAATGCCAGGATCTTGGGGAATAAACAGGAACTTGTCCTCCTGCTTAATGCAAATAATTACGATGTCATAGGGAAAACAGAGACCTGGTGGGACTCCACCCATGACTCGATCATGGTTATAAACGGCTAAACCCTGTACTGGAGAAATCAAGTAGACAAAAGGGGCAGGGGCTTAGCTGTCTATGTCAAGGAGAGCTACACGTCCCTGCTAGCTGACATTGGCAACCAGGGTGGACAGCTAGAGACCCTCTGGGTTAAAATGCATGGGGAATGTGGCACAGGGGACATGATGGTGGGAGTCTACTACAGACCTCCCACCCAAAGTCAAGAGTTTGACCAGGAGTTCGCCAGGGACCTGGCTGAAGCCCCATGCTCCAGGTCCATGGTTGTCATGGGAGACTTCAACTACCCAGACATCTCATGGAAAGAGCACTCAGCTAAATCCGAGCAGTCGCAAAGCTTCCTCTCATGCCTGGATGACCTCTATTTGACACAAGAGGTCTACGGGTCAACGAGAGGTAAAGTGCTGCTTGACCTGGTACTGGCAACCAGGGGCGATCTGATCAGCAACCTAACAATCAATGGGAAACTGGGTGACAGCAATCACGAGCTGATCACCTTCACCATCTGCCATAAAGCTGGCAAGACAGTCCACAATTCAAAAAGGATGTGGAGAAGCTTGAGAGAGTCCAGAGAAGAGCCATGATGAGAGGTCAGGAAAACAGACCTTACGATGACAGGCTGAGAGCTATGGGACAGTTCAGCCTGGAAAAGCGCTGGCTCTGGGGCGATCTGATGGCCACCTATAAGTTTATCAGGGGTGTTCACCAGGATCTGGGGGAAAGATTGTTCACCAGAGCCTCCCAAGGGATGAGAAGGTCAAATGATTATAAACTCCTGCAAGACCATTTCAGGCTGGACATAAAGAAGAATTTCTTTGCTGTCTGACCCCCCAAGGTCGGGAATAGCCTGCCATCAGAGGTGGTTCAAGCACCTACTTTGAATGCCTTCAAGAAAAAATTGGATGTTTATCTTGCTGGGATCCTATGACCCCAGCTGACTTCCTGCCCCTGGGGCAGAGGGGCTGGACTCGATGAACTTCCAAGGTCCCTTCCAGCCCTAATGTCTATGAAATCTATGAAACTCAGCATTTCTGTGTTTGAAATGAAACAGAAAGTCTGAGTGGAAATTTCCTAAAGATAAAAATATAGTTACATCTCAGGGAAGTATTAGATCAACATATTAACATACAAATACTGTGAACTGTTGTAGTCATGTGTTTGTTACCCAGGGCAAATAAAAATCCAAGCATGTGACAGGTTAGTTCCAGCATTAGAATTGATCATAGGGTTAGAAAAGAAGGGTACCAATACAGTTAGTTTATGGCACTGTAGCTATCAGCATATTTTTGCTCTGCGTATAGGAAGGAAAAACAGAACGTGTATTTTTATTAATTAAGGAGCTGGTAATGTTTTATGCATGAGCATGTATGTGTGTATGTATGCACAAACATTTGCATGTGGAATTCTTGGGGTGGAAAGGAAAAATGAATGAGATTGTGGTTTTGGGCCATGTGTGACTTTCTAGAGTTCAGAGTAGTTTCTCAGAATGAGACTAATAATGGTGGTGTGAAATTGGCATATAT
>NW_017729031.1:6889790-6922334 GCF_001723915.1 Gavialis gangeticus | reverse complement strand
CCATGAGAAGTTCCCTGACTACGACCCCGGTGTAAGGGATGCCCCGGTCCCTGTTCAAAAAAATGGAGGCAAAGAAATTGTTAAAGAGGTTAGCCTTGTCATCTGGTGTAACCACCAGATTTCCTAGTGTGTCATGCAGAGGCCCTACATTGCCTGGTACCCCCTATGTATTTAAAAAAGGACTTGTTATCCTTGATCTGGGTTGCTAGTCCTAGTTCCATCTCTGCCTTAGCCTTCCTAACAGCCCCCCTACAGTCTTGAGCAATGGAGGTATAGTCCTTGGTGATGGCCCCTCCCTTCCATTGGGTGTACACCTCCTTTTTAGCTTTGAGATGTTCCTGGATGCTTTTGGTGAGCCATGGGGGCTTTTGAGCACTCTTGCCTCCTTTGATCCACATTGGGATTGTCGCCCTTTGGGCTTGGAGGATCAAGTTTTACAGTTACAGTAAAATATTCAAAAACATGTGAATGGTTTAGGAACTTGAGCCTCATTTTCAAAAATGACTGAAGCACTTTTCAAAGCAGGACTTAGACTCCTAAGAAACTTCAGTGCTTTTGAAAATCTTGCCCTTCATCTTGTGTTGGCCAAACATTGCTAACAAGAACAATCCTCAAATCACCTGATTTGTGAATTTCTTAGCATGCTGGGACCAGGTTTTGTCATTATTTATGGCAAGGTTTGTGTGGTAAAGTCAATGAAAATGTGACATACATCTGTGACCCAAACTGATAGTTTCTAATGGATATGCTCATACTACCAGAAAGTATAACATTCTTTGTCTGACTGTCTTTTATTGCTGAATACTAAACTGAGTTGCTATAGATATTCCATACCTCGTCCATGATTTTAGCATTATTTGTAGCTAGAACCATATTCATAGAGTCCATCAGAATGGAGTACTTCAGCTTGTCTGGATGCTGCCGGTATTTCTTCTCACTGACAATTTCCATAGCTTTTCTATTCTTCTCAGCTTCCAAAGAGCCTAGTGGCAGCCATCCAACACCCTTCATATATTCAGCATATTCTGATTTGTACTGCTTCTGCAATAAAAGGAAAATAAAAGTTCAGTAAATGAAAAAATTCAGGATGGCTCACTAGTTGCTGGATGCATTTAGTGTTTGAGATTCTGAACATGGGAGCATTTAAATAAATACACAGGCTTTCTACATTTATAACAGGGCTCTCTACTTTATTATGCTCATTCTTGTATTTCACATGGCATTCAATTACCACTGATTTCAGTACACCAGTGTGAGACAGCAGAATCAGGCTCTCTCAAAGGAAGGAATTAGTTACAATCCTGAGAAATAGGTGATAAGTAAATTTCATCTGTCTGGGAATAGTCCAAAGTGGTACTCTGCATTGGAAACAACTATCTGAAACATAAATCCTCATCTCTTGCCCTCTGACTCCAGAAAGAAAGTAAATTACTAGAAGGAGTGCAAATCTCATTCCCCCACAAGTTCTTCAGCGAGTAGTTAAGTACAGAGAACCAGAATCAAGGCTGTGAGATAACTTTTTTAATACAGCTATTCTTGGCTTGGACTGCACACAAGTGTTACTCCTAAGAGTTAGAAGCAAATAAATGTGTAACAAATAAATATACAAAAAAGCACATCAGCAAATGGTCAAAAATAACATTTCTGTCATGGAGCCAAAGTTCTTTATAAACTACTTTAGTTTAATATTTCAGAGTGGTCTCATCAGTATGAATCACAATGCCACAGAACTCTTGTTACACTTGCTGCATTTTTGTATATAACTGCACTCATTTGCTTTTTTTTTTTTTTTTTAAAGAAAACTCTAGTATTTTCCCTATAGTATACATTCATGAAAAAATATTACTGAATTGGTAACATAAAGGTTGTAGACTTTCTTACTTACATCACTCTGTATCTGCATCATGTTTTTGGCTAATTCAAGATTCATTGAATCAGGCAAAGCACTGTATTGGTGGATCAAGTGCTTGTAGTTTGTATTGGTAGCCGCTTCCTGTGCTTTCTTGGCTGCTACAACACTAAGCATGTCAACCGGGGTGTGGAACCTGGTCTTGCTCTTCTCATAATCTTTTTTGTATTCACGGTCAGATTGCATCTTAGCCACCTGCATGAAATGCACCAGCTTGGGGTCGTCCTCCAGACTCCGGAACCCGATTTGCTTTCCTTTTGTGTTCTGGTAAGCTAGTCTGTATTTGTACTGGAAGCAGAACAGAAAAACTTCAAAGGAAATTGAATAAGGAGGAATACAGTACTAAGCAAGTTTTACTTGTTCCGCATGTTATAAAGCCTTTGGCTTCACCAGTCAGAAAGGGTCCATCCCTAATCCATCACATTCTAGCTCCAATCCATCAAAGCACTGAACCCTGTTTGAGACCATAAATACTGTGTTAAATTCTTAGGTTTGAACTTCACCTTGTATGAAGCTTGAAAATTCAGTTGTGCATGTTCAAGTCAACCCTAATTTGGGTGGTTTTAGAGATGAAGTGACCCGAATTTCACTGCTACATTTACCCAAATGCATTCTGAAAATAAAACTTACATCACTTGCTATATCTCTGGAGGCCTTGGCTGCCCTTATTGGGATAGCATCTGGCCGCATATCATATCCTTTCTTCTTCTCTTCCTCCCAACCAGATCTGTATAGTTTCTAATCCAAAACATAAAAGTGCAGGAAGTTTTAGTTATGAAGGTGGGAAAAGTTCACGACAGTATAACTGAATTTAAGCATTTTAACAAAAGATCCAAAGATAGCATTTTTAACAGATACCAAATGTCCTCTGCATTTGCTTACATTGCTCATGGTGTTCTGGTTCACCCTGGATTGCAGAATTTCTGGAGTGTCTGGCATAACATGAATCGTGGTCTTGTCTTTGTTCCATTTATCAATATAAGCTCTCTGCAATTACACAGTGATATTGAAAATTGAAAAGACATTGCAATATAGTATAGAATAGGAGAATATTTTCATTTGACTTGTGTGTGATGAACAAGACATGTCAACAAGAAGTTTCCTGAGCATTACAAATACTTACGCAAAACTAAACAATCATTTGCCTCCTTATTCTTCTGCATTTTATCTGAAAAATAGGTAAGTTATGCCATACTGTAACAGCACAGGGTGCACTCTGTTACTTGCAGGGGCCTGACCAGCAGCAGGACAGCCTACAGCTGGCTGCAATCCCAGTTGGGCACAACTACCTGATTGGGAACAGGGCCCAGCTGTGTCTTATAAGAACAGCAAGGCCAGAAGCAGTTTGCTGCTAGGAGCCAGGAGGACAACAACTCAGCTGGGGCTGCTGCTTGTGACACCTTGGAGGTAAGGGCAGAAGCTATAGGGATGACTGGAGGCTCCTGGTCCTGGGGCATGACCTAAAACTACACCCTGCTGGGGCTGGTTAGTGTGGTGGGACTGCCAGTGGTGGGGCAGTCTCCAGGAAATGCCACACCTCGGGCCTCCCCAGTGAAGGGCGAGTATGGGGCGCCAGAAAGCCTCAGCCCCTGCTACCTTGCAGATAACCCCGTGGAGGGCAAAGGCTGGGGGAGCACACCCCAAAGGACAAAGCATGAGCCCAGACTCACGGGAAGTTCTGAGGCAAGGCCCCAGGTCAGGAAGGGACCTGGGACAGCACCCAGACTCACTGTGAGCTCTGAAGTTGCAAATAGAAGCTAGAGTGAAGCTCCAGGGGAGCGGGGTCCTGAGCCTTGGGGAGCTATCAATGAAGCTCCCAGGCAAAGAGATAAGGGGTAGCCCAGGAAGAGGCTTGGAGGCCCGGTGTGTTGGGCTCGGGGCCAGAGTGTGTGTGTAAAGAAAGAACCCAGTGTGAAGGCACAGGGACCATGAGCTCTGGTGGGGAGTGAGAGTCCTGTGTGAGACTCCAGAGCTCAGGTCCCAGTGTGAGCCACTGGAAAACATCTGCGAGGCATGAGACACAGTACAGGGATGGTTGGAGCTGCATGCATAGGCCCTTGTCATCAGGGTGCGTAAATGGGCAGCCTCCCATCTGATTAACATCCTAATCATTAATATCAAGGTGTGATGGGTAAAGTAGGCAGATGGTTAGCCCTAAAACAAGTGAGCGGACCAACATTTAGACTGGCCCTGGGATGACCACTTGTTACACGTGATAAATAATATATTGTAATTGCAAATTTGCCATGTGTAACTTTTACCTTTTTGCATGTTCAGAAACAGCTAAAGCACTTTTTTCCATGTACCATCCTCCTATGACCCATGCCGGATGGGGACCTGGTGTCTCCCAAATGCTTTGGAAAAGCTTTAGAGAAGAATTTCTATTTTGAGCTCTCCTCCAAATTGTACCAGAATTCTACATCTTTTAACACTCACTCATCACTAATGCTGTTTCCCCACATAAAAGGATTCAAAGTTACTTAAGTGTTGTAACTGTGAGGAATATAAACTCTACCATTCATACAGAGCAGAGTGTTTTAATCTTTGCTGCAAGTAGAAATTGCTGTACACGCTCAGCTATGGAGCCACTCAGGGACCTGGGTTATCTTTTGGTTCTCGATCCATTAAAATGGTGCATCCACTACACCCATGGAGAGGCCAGATGTCCCCCGTAGGAATCTGCCTACTATATTATTTTACAGGATGGAGTCCTTCTACTGAACCTTATGAGCTCAGCTAGGTTAATTTGAGCAAATTCTCACCTTATTCATGGTCTTGGCATTCTGTTTGGCCAGCACCTGCTCCATTGCATCCATTGTAATAGAGTATTTCAGCTTGTCAGGGTGCTGACGATATTTCTTTTCACTGAGAATCTCTGTAGCTTTCTTTGCCTTCTCCACTTCCAAAGACTGAGCTGGCACCCAGCCAACTCCTTTCAGCCAGTTATTGAAATCTGTTTTGTAAAGGTTCTTTAGAAAAATAAACAGAGAAGAAAAATAGAGTGAGATAAATAAGAATGTTATATAACAAAAAGGAATAAAGCTTTGTATTTTTTCCTGGCCATTATTGAAATAAAAATGTGAACAAAAATTATCAGTGGTCCCTAGCATTTTCCAAATATATTTGGATAAAATGAAAGATCTATCACGAAATAGTGGACCAGATTCTGCTGGTCACTAAGAGCTGTATACCAAACCTGAGAGAGAAACTGGATGGATAAAATAGGAAAATTGGGAAAGAAGTATAATTTTTAAAATAAATGCTTGGTTTGTGAAAATGTTCTACAGTGTCAAAATAGCAAGGGAAGCACAGAGATACACTGGAGAAAAAAATCCAAATTCTCTCTTGAGATATGGCAAAATTTGGCCCAGAGAACTAAATTATTAAACTCACTTTTCCTCCCCATTCAAAAATCCATGGTTTGAGCCAACCAAATAGCAGGTCACCCAGGTAGAAAAAGTCAACATCTTGACTTATTTGGCAAGATACATCAAGATACTTCTCTTTGTACAAGAATAGATACTATTGAGGCCAATCCCAAATCCCTCAGACCATGGTAAACATTTTCAAATTACATTAAAGGTTTGATGCCTACGTAGGATACAAAAAATTGTCATGCACCTGTTACGAACAGCCAGTTAACACTAAATGTACTTCTGGGATAAAACATGTTTGAGTTGCAAAATTTTAAGGAACCTAAGTTAAAGTAGAGTGAAAGATCTAATTATGAAATGCAGGGAGGCCATACCAATGTGGGGAAGAAGAGGAACAAAATCAGTAACACTTGGAGCTTCAGACTGATATAATTATCATGCACCCACACACACAATGTACATATAATATATGTAATCATAAACAAAATATTATGTATTATTGTAATATAATTTCTATATACTGTACTGCCAGTATTTAAATAATACCAAAATATTAATATAACACTATACTTAAAAAAGAATAGCCCAAACCATAGAAAAATATGTAGTGAAGCAAAAAATAAGCTCCTTGGCTAGGAAACTACAGGGAACTAAGTGTTTGTTTGCTGTCAGAATACCTTGACATCTACCCAAAAGATATATAATCACTATTAACATATGTATAATGGTTATATATCACCAATCACTAATTATATATGTATATATCGCCATATCTATAGATTATATGTGTATGTGAATATACACATACATATAGGTATACACATACATACACACACAAAAAACCTCATTTCTGTAGGCAAAATTGTTATCAACAAATTAATTCAAGATGACTAAACATTACATACATCACTCTGAATCTGCATCATGTTTCTTGATAGTTCCACGTTCATAGCATCAGGCAAGAGTGTGTAATTGTGTAATAGCTGTTTGTAACCAGTATTTGTAGCTACATCCTGGGCTTTCTTAGCCGCTGTCACGCTGAACATATCCAGAGGGGTATGATATCTTGTTTTGCTGAATTCATAATCCTTCTTGTACAAGCGATCCGATTGCATTTTGGCCACATTCATGTAATGAACCAGTTTAGGATCATCCTGCAGGCTACGGAATCCAACCTGTTTGCCTTTGTCTTTTACATATGATTCCTTATACTTGTACTGGAGAAGAAGTAAAACAAAATGCGATTAATTATAGAACAGCCAGAGGTGCTTGTGATCAGTTTAATATTTGGAAATTCAACATTGCAGTAATTTCAACTCATAACACGAGCCCTGATAATGTTTTACAGATGCCAGCTGATTCATTAGATCAAAGAAGAAGAGTATTGCTGGCTTTCAGTCTACAGATTATATGTACTTGTGCCACAGATGAGTAGATAGCTTCTTCTTCTTTTTAGTCTCTACCCTTTCTTGTCTGTCACATCCTCCTGCTATATTCTTCTCTCGCTCCCATGTCCAACACCACATTTTTATTACTGTACTAACTACACCAAGTATTTATAGCTTTAAGATGATTATATAATCAAGGATTTAGGTACTGAAGATTTGGGGCTCAAGTGATTCACAGGCCTGCTCTGACACTGGTGCATACAGTCATAGTTTCCAATCTCCTCTGCAAACTAGCCTGCTCAGCAGGAACTCCTGATTTAACAGTTCCACGGCTTTCTCAGCACTCGTGTTTACTGTATGGTTGAGGAGTGCCATAGGGGTAAACTATAATTCTTCAGAGTGCAGCACAACTATGGAGGTAACTCTGTAAGACTTGTCAGATCCAGAACATGGAGCATATCTGATCTTCATATAAGCAGGAGGTCCAGTTAACCATGATGCAGTAGCCAAGGTGTAATGTATTTGGCTCATTTCCAAAGCCCATATAGAAGTCTATAGCAGCTAGTATTTCCACAAAACTATGGAAAACTCAGTGTACAGTATTGGATACAATGCAGTGAATCCTACAGCTTCTATCCAGATAATACTTACATTGCTGGCAATATTCTGAGAAGCTTTTGCAGCAATTATAGGGATGGCATCAGGTTTCAGATCATAACCTTTCGCAAGTGTTTTTTTCCAGTCTGCTTTATAATTAGCCTTAAAGGAAAAATGAAAAACAGTTGTTCTTGTTCCAAATAGTTTATATCTCAACAATTCAGCATAAGCTTTATTAAAAGCTTTCTTTATTTAAAATATTAGACTAACATATGCATTTTAGGTCTGTGTAATCACAAGAACACAAGGCAAATTTATATTAAGCAAAAACAAGTGAATTACAAGAAGAGTAAAGTGCTTCATGGTAACCACTTTACTCAGTTGTCCCATTTATTCTTAAAGCTTTTTTGCAATTTCTAGACAAAATGACACTACCTTTTACTTCCTGACTTAATGGTAATTTTGTCAAGTAGAAGGCATTAGAATGCTAATATATGATGTAGTGCACTCCTGCTCATGAAAGCTTAGGCATCTCTAATTACGTAAGGAAGGACCATTTCTACCTTGCTTTCTGCCTGACTTCAGATTAACACAGCTAACTACATCTTGTTGTCTAAGTAAAAACAATCAAATTAAAGAATTAAAAGAGGCAGATTGGTTATATAAGATCCACTAACTACAAAAGGCTTGAAGATGAAAGTAAGAGATTTAGGACCCTGGAACATGATCGTTTAATGGTACAATGGAATATGATCCCTGATCCCAACAATCACAGTTCCTGCCTTACCACAAGTGCATGGCAGGAGGTGTTATTTTAGAATCAGGGATTCCTTGCACTCCCCCTGCCAGGAGCCTCTGATCCCTAGCACCCAGCAGCTCAACCAGCTCTGCCAGGCCCAGGGTTTAAACTCCCTAGTGGGGAAAACCCTTTGGCTCCCCCTCTCCCACCATGCCTCAGGCTAGGCCTGACAAACAGTGGTACATTACATTTTAGGCATCATATAAATCAGCCATAAAAATGTTCTGCATTATATGTGGAACCTTTTTATAGCTCATTTCCCATTTTATGGAACCCTAAAAGAGGTGCATGTATACCATCTTCCCATTTATGCCACAATTAACTTGTTAATCATGGAATAAATGTAGTGTGTAGAGGGGGCCTTGCTGACACATTCTCAGTATCCAAATATAGCACCATAAAATCACAAAAAATCTTTAGAAAAGTTCATTACTAATAAATTACAATAATTCAGCAATTTATTGTCAAGTACTCACGTCACTCAAATTGTAGGCATTAACCTTGGCTTGAATAAACTGTGGAACATCAGGGTCCAGGGTGTATTTGTGTTTCACTTTCTCTCCCTCTAACTTATAACTTATCTAAAAAGAAAAATAAACATTATCTCTGATACCTGGCAAATGGTAAATCACATCAGCATAATCATACCAGTCACAATGTTTACTATTTCCAAATCACTTGTAGTTTGCTACACATACATTCTTTAAACTTAAAGATTTGTTAGATAGAATTTATAAAGAATCAAATTCTATGTATCACAATTATTTCAAACAACCAATCAGGAATATATACATCCAAGAAATCCTATGCTGGGCATAGTAATTTGTTGCATAAGCAAGAAAGTGCTTACATCACTCAGTTGCTTGGTATTATGTTGAGCCAAAACCATTGGCATTGAATCCAGTAAACTTGTAAACTTAAGGGTGTCAGGGTGCTGGCGATATTTTGTTTCATTTAATGCATCTCCGGCTTTTCTAACTTTCTCAACCTCCAGAGAACCCAGCGGACTCCATCCAATACCCTTGAACCAGTTGTTATAATCCTGTTTGTATGCATGCTGAAAAACAGAAACTCTAAATTGACCAAAGATCACACAGAATTCCACTGAATTTCATTTGTCCTATTCTCAGAGGTAATGCAATGACTTAGCATGGTCTGCATTTGCCAGGATATATAATTTCTTACAAGAAACCAAAGTTCTGCTTACGTATTTCATAAACATTGAAGTGAGTTGCTTTAGTTTATCTTGAATTTCTACATAACTTATGTCACATATACAGCAAAGCTTCTCAATTAATATTTACCAAGCTCTACCTCTCTTCCCCTTGCTATAATGTCTTCTATTAGACCAATTTTTAAAGCCTCCCAAAATACCAGACAGTGACCATATAAGTCCTGTGCTTGTTGTATATTGTATTGGACTGAACTTGAATTGCTTTTACACTAAGCTCTGTTGAACACTGGCTTATTTGTATTTACTGCATGTCATCTATTGTTCAGTATAGGCAAATTAAAGCACCGTGGCTGAAATTTGCTCCACCTGAAGAAAATTCAAGTAAATACTGTATTTAGGATGTTTGCAGATGATGCAGATGGCGGTTGAAACACTTGATTTAAGATTCTCCCTGCTTGCCTATTCCCAAATTGACCTTCCATACTGGCACTACATTGGCTGGGGTAGAGATAAGTTCCACAGTACAACTTCATATATCCAGATAGCCAGATGAAAGTCTGAAATGGGGAAGAGTGCATTATGGATGTCTTCTAAACTGGGCAAATTTCTAACAATAGTAACAAGGGATTCTTTTGGCTTGCTCCTTCTCAACTGCCAGAACATAGACCAGTACTTAGTTATTTAGACCCAATACAAGGACAAAAAACAAGGGGCTTTCAAAATGTTTCGTCAATTAGTAAAACAGAAATGAGGTGAGTTGCAAAAACAAAGGAAACTATTTGCTCATGTACCATGGAGGCAAAAAAGATCCTATGAATTTACTGTTTGCCAAGTCCTCTGTAATTTCATTGTGTACTAACCAAGTTCACTGTCACACACATAGCCAAAATTCCACTGAAGTATACCCTAGTCAGGAATGTAATATTTCCAAAGCTTCAAATCTTCAGCTGATCAACTTTTCGCAAATAGATAAAAAAAAGTCTGATAGTCCCAATACAGCAATGGGACTCCTCAGTTAATGACAAACAAACACTTATTTTTAGTTTTCTTGAGATATATTGCAGTATATGAAGTTATACTGGGTGGTGAAGTTGGCAAAATTAAAACACTTACATTACTCTGAATTTGCATCATGTTCCTTGCAAGCTCAACATCCATGGCATCTGGTAGGTACGTGTAGTGATGGAGTAAATGTTTGTAGTGGGCATTGGAGGCCACATCCTGAGACTGCTTAGCAGCCTGAATACTGCACATGTCAGCTGGTGTATGATAGTTGGTCTTGGTGTTCTCATAGTTCTTCTTGTACTCACGGTCAGACTGCATCTTTGCCACGTTCATATAGTGGACAAGTTTGGGATCATCTTGCAGGCTTCTGAAACCAACATGCTTTCCTTTGGCCTTTTCATAAGCTTGTTTGTATTTATACTAGAAAGAGAGTGAAGATGATAAATATACAATGCATAGGTATGATAGATACATCTAGATCTAAGGCACAGACAATAGGAAAAAGTTTTCTTTTCTGTAAACTCTTACGAGCAAAGTCATTGAAGACCTGTATGAAGCAAAGTCACCAAAGACCTGCATAATTGAGGCATGTCAGGTATTCCAAAAATGAGATTCTCCTGGTAATTTAAAATCAGTGAATCATACTCCAAATTGTATAACTAACTCAAGAAAGGCTGTTGAGCTATACAAAATTTTCCCCTCCGTTCTATGACAAAATACATTCAATATGAAAAAATACATGCTCTGTAAGCAGATATCACGGTACTGTACATGCAGTAGATTATCTGGCAATTCATCAGAATCAGATTATACTGGCTAATAGCTTTGTCATCTATCCACTAGGATATGTCAATTAAGAGAGAGACTACAGCACCATCTGTTTGTACAAAACAAACAAGATTGGAATAAAATAGGCCTCTTCCAATTTTGCTACTGTTAGCTTTCTTACATCTTTTATATACAGTAATGCTGACAATCCACCATAACTAATAAGATATTAGTGTAAGTCAGCTTCTCACACCCCACTCAGGAAAGATGGAAGGTGGCAGAAAAATACGACAGCAGAAGAGAACCTGGCTAGCCCATGAAGATAGAAGGGAAGAGTTAGGTATAATCAATGGGATTGGGTGCTATAAGCAATCAGTGGGCACCTATACATGAGCAACGAGGCTGCTCTGACACTGTAATTACAGCACATTGGCACAGGTATGATTAATCAAGTCTGCTGAAGTGTGGCAATTACCGCGCTCCAACAGACTCCAGCATCTCATGTATCAGCATCCTTGTGCTTAAAAATGGCAGCTGTAGTGCTTTAACTAAAGCTTGTTGAATGGGCTTTAGTTAAAGTGCCCCAACTGCCATTTTTAAGAGTAGGGACACTGATACATGAGATGCTCCAGGCGCTTTAATTAAAGCAGCTCTCAGAGCCACTCTAATTAAAGCACCCTGCCCACCCCCCAGAGCACATGTATAAATACTCAATGGGACTGGATCTATAGCATCTTTGCTACAACAGCAGCCAAGTGACTCATGAGAAGAGGTAGACAAAACCAATACCTAAAAGTGTAGGATCAAAGCAGTTAGATACTCTACCTAACTGAAACCAAGGTAGGCAAAGGCTACCCTGTCTATGCCAAAGAGCTCTCACTTAGGATTTTAGAAAGAAAATAGGATTTTTTTTTTGTTCAGATGTTTTCAGCAAGCCTTACATTTAAAGGTTGAGAGTCTCCCTGGTGGAAATGTTATGATATCACTGAGTTCCACAGATTTAGCTATAAATATTTTATTAGAGAAAAACTGAAATTTTGGGACAAACAGAATTTGTTACATCTGCCAGTGGTTCTAATGGGACCTACAGGAGTAACTACCATCAGTGTGGGTAGGGGCCTGGACAGAAGTTATGTTTTTTGTACCATTGGCCCCTTGAAAGTGCTCTACAACCATGCCATGACACACGTGCATGGCAGCAGAGAGCTTTTAAAGTGGCCAATCACATGAAAAAATAACCCTCCTCAAATAAGGTATCAGATGAAGCTGTTCTACTTTAAAGCACCTTAGGGAACTTGTGCTCCCTAGGGTTAATTTGTCACATGATCAGGGCTGGGCTGCGAGCAGGAAGGCAGAGGAGAAGCAAGCAGTAGCGGGCTGTCATCTTGCCCAGGCTGAGCTAGAGGGTGGATTGGAGCCCTCACACCTCATAGCCCCACCCCTAGCCCACCCCATACACACACGCTCCAGCTTAGGCTGGACAAACCCCAACTGGCAGCTTGCTGCTGCTAGTTTCCCCTTCTCCTCTCCTTTCCGACTTGGAGCCCCAGAGCTGGGAGATGTGGGGGCGGGGCTGGGGAGAGGGGCCATTCCTTAGCTGGTTGCTCATCTGTAGGCAGGCTCAATCCCCCCACTCCTCCCTGAACCAACAGGCAAACATCTGTTGGATTGTGGGGGGAATGTTTTAACTCAGGCTTGTCCAACATACAGCCCGTGGGCCGCCCTTCGGCCCGCCAAGCCATTTTCTGTGGCCCGCGGTGCTGCAACAGGAACCCCTTGCCCCTCCCCCAGCCCCTCAGCAGCTTCCTAAAGGCTGCTGAAGGGCTGAGGAAGGGACAAGGTTCCCACACACACTGCATCAGCTCGATGTTGCTGACGCAGTGCGGCTCCTCCCCTCCCCCCTCATTTTACTGTGTCCCTTCCTCGCCCCACCCCTCCCTTCCTCATTTGCATGCCAGCTCCTCCCCTCTCCCATATTGCAGGGTTTCCGTTCCTAGCCCTGCCCCTCCCATCCTCATTTGCATGCCGGCCCTGCCCTGCCCCAGTCCCTGCCGGCCATGTGGGCTGCAGCAGGTCACAGTGCAGCGGACAGGTGGGCTCAGGGGGCGTGGATGCTGGCATGGAGGGATGCTGCAGCCGGGCCTGCAGGAGATGCTACTGCCTGCTGCTGTAGCTGTCGAGGTGGGAAGCCAGTGCCGCTCCCGCATCCCACTGCGCCCGCAGACATTGTGCTGGGGGTGGTGAGTCGCGGGCCCCAGGGAGGGAGGGACCCCTGCCACTTGGGCTTGGGCTCAGGTTCAGGCTGCCCTGAGGGAGAGGGAGCAGGTGGGTGTCCCTGTACATCCAGCACCCCCCTGTAGAGTCCCCACATGTCCCCCAGCTGCTGAGCCCAGGTGCACAGGTGTGGGAGCATCCTTGAGGCTGCCCAGGTGGCAGGGAGGACACGGTGGGGTGAAGAGGCACAACTTGACCCCTGTGCCCCCAGGCTGTGGCCGGACTGGACAGGCCTTGCGAGTGCCCGCTCCTGCCAGCCCACTGGGTGATAAAAAGTTCATGATCTGGCCCCACATTCAAAAAGGTCGGACACTCCTGCTCTAACTCATGGTGCTTTATGTAAAGCACTATAAGTTACAGCAGGGGCCTGCATGTCTGTCAGCACACAGATTCACGATGTGGTACACAATGGTAGTTTTTTATTTAGGAATGACAAAAAAAGTTATCTGAAACAGATACTTACATCACTAGCAATGTTTCGGGAACTCTTGGCTAGAGTAAATGGAATAGCATCAACTTTCACATTGGGCCCTTTGGCTATTAGGTCATAGTAGTCATGTTTATAATATGCCTAAACAAGAAGATTAAAAAATTGTCATACTCAGTAATATGGACTGCATGCTATTCAAAGAGTTACTGCTAATCTAATTTGACAACTTATTCAGAATCTGTATAATATAGTACTACTATGCACATAAGTAATTCATGATTTCAGAGAATATATTCACATTACTTAAAGGAACTAAATTAGTTTGCAAACTCAAATGAATAAAACAGTATATCAATCAGAAGTCAAATAAACAACCTACATGATTTTCTAATTAAGACATACTATATAGCTCATATTACTCATCTTCATACATATCACTGGCAACATGTAAGTTAATCATCTCCATCAAGAAGCACTTACATCACTGATGTTGGCTGCATTGCATTTTGCCTGGATAAAATGTGGTACATCTGGCATCATGGTATATTTATGTTTGATCTTCTCTCCTGAGGATCTGTATAGTTTCTGCAAAAGATGCAACACAGAAGTTAACTCTTCTTTTGAGTAAAGTGACCTCTAGAGTAAAGTGAACTCATTTCATAATAAACAAAGGTCAAATTAGGTTTCACAGATATATATTGCTATCTATCTCATAAAATCAGTGACTGCACTTCTATGCACAGGTGCTGATCTTGTGAGCTATACTTGCCTACCTATATAAATATCATGCCAAAAATGCACCAAACAGACCTGGAAAAATGTCACGTTAGTATTTCATCCATTCATACATATCCATGAAAGAAAGAGTAAAGCAAAAATTGACTTTGATTTAAATTTTAAGTTGAGACCTCAGATAGTATATGAATTCTTATGTGAAAAAAATCTTAGTAGTATGTCTAGTGAAATGATCCAATATCTATCAAATGAAATTCACAAAGTCAAGTGCAAAGTCCTGCACTTAGGATGGAATAATTGCATGCACAAAGAGTGGGAAATAACTGGTTAGGCTGCAGTACTGCAGCAAATTACAATGAACCATAAGCTGAATATAAGCAAATAGTATGCTCTTGATGCAAAAAAGCTAATAGTATACTAGGCTGCAAATCTACTGTACAGGTTTCCCTCACTTTATGTGGGTTCTGTATGTGCGAATTCACTCTTATACGATGACCCCTTTTATACCAAAAATTGTTATATGAGAGGTAAATTCACTCTTATGTGATCTGTGTGGTGGAAGCCTAAAGTCAACTGCTTTGTGCAGTGCATTGTGGGAGTGACAAGCACCAAAATATAGGCTCCTGTGTGGATCTGTGCTCCTCACTCATTGTCTGAGACACGTGTTTCTGTAGTTGCCATCCCCATTATGATAGTGCCCTGTGTTTGTATGTACTGTCTGCTGTTGGTGAGTACCAAAATTGTCTTGCAAAAGTGGGGGAAGTGGGTCTGGGGGTCAGTACAGTCGAGGTCTTGGAACGTATCCCTATTTATTATGCTGTGAAGTGCATTCCCTTTATGCAAATTTGAGTTATGTGTCATTTTCCAGGAACACATGTACAGCGTAAAGCAAGGGAAACCTGTATTTGGCACTGGTAAGATCTCATGTAGAGTACTGTGTCCAGTTCTGGACCTCACACTTCCATAAAGATGTGAACAGATTGGAACAATTGCAGAAAAGAAAGATAAAAATGAAACATTACTTACAAGAAAAGGCCAAAAGAGCTAGAGTTATTTAGTTTGCAGAAGAAAAGACTGAGAGGAGAATTAAAAAAGAGTCTTCACATGCCATATTTACTGGAAAGAAGACAAGGTTTTTCCCCCAATCAGCATGGAGGAAAAGACCCTCATCTTATAATCACATACAAAGTGGAGGGAGAAGCAGGCAGCTGTTGTGGCTCTAACTGACCCTGAACTCAGATCGGGGCTAGAGTCAGACCCACAGCAGCCTCTGCCCCACCCCCTTCACATCCGCTCTACCATTTCTGCACCTCCCTCCCCCCCAGTCCTCTCCCTCCCCCTTACTGTTAGGAACAACTCATTTCTGGCTCAGGCTGGGGTCTTGACCGGGCACAGAGCACATGGAAACTGCTTACCCTGCCTCGCCAGTCAGCAATGCTGACACTGCTGCATTGTCTGTCCAGCTGATCATCAGCACCAACACCACTGCTTGGCCAGGCAAGGGCTGAGCTTCCAAATACTGTGTTCCAGGATGGAGCAGCTTAAACACCATCTGACAGTAAGGCAGGGAAGGGGGAAGAAGCAGAAACTAGAGAGTTGGTGGGGAAGAGGTGGATATTGGAGGGACACCCTGAGCTGCCCCAGGAAATGGGAGAAGAGGCATAGGCTGTGGGGAGCTGGGGGTATGGGAGAATGCAGGGGGGCAGGAAGGCTGTAGGGGGGAGAAGTGGGCAGGGCAGAGGGCAAGGGTGCCACCTGACACCTCCCCTTTTCCTGCTGTAGCAGTTGGGGCAGGGGGATTCAAGACAATTCTCCAATACTTAGATTCAATACCTGGAAAATTATATCCAATTTATACATTTTCCCTATATTCTTATATTCAGGGTCATCTTATGTTTGAGTAAATACAGTACATGAAGCCTGGCTTTAAAAAAGATGGAGAAACCAGGACTAGCTACAATGGTCTCCAGTTGCGGCAGGGGAGACTTAAGCTGGAATACTGTGATGGTGGTTAAGCACTGGAACAGGCTACCTAGAGAGGTTGTGAAATCTTGATCCTTGGATGTTTCTAAGACCAGGACAGACAGACAGTTGACTGGGATTGTTTAGTCAGAGATGATCCTCCCTTGAGCGTGGGACTGAACTAGTCTCTTTAAGCCCTGCTTTTCTATGACAGCTCCTTATGACACATACATTTCTATGACAACCCTGAAACAGGCAGGTCTGTCTTTTGACAATTACAAGGTATAGATTCATAAAGAGAAAACAGAAAGGTTACACTGCAAATTTTATTTTCCTGCGTTTGGGAATCCAATATGGAAGAGTAAACTGTACAGTCACATTTAACCAATGTAATTTACAATATTGTATGTAATAACAAAATGACTCCCTTTTGATTAATAATACTGTGGGCATACACTTTCTGTGAAGTCTGAATATGCATATAACCAATTTGGAAATTAAATCATATCAATGTTTTAGGAATAATAATGTGCAAAATCCTCAGCCAATATCAACCAACACAGCCCTTTTGAGTGAAACTCTAGCTGTACTGAAATCAACAGGAATTTTAACTTGACTTCAGTGAAGACAAAATTTTATTCTGTGACTTCATTGGAACTATACGGCATTTAAACATGTGCTTCAGGATGGAGGGCAGGGTGCTTTAATTAGAGAGAGCCGCTCTAATAAAAGCACTCACAGCATCACATGTATGCAGCGTCCCACTCTTCAAAATGGCAGCTGGGGCACTTTCATTTGAGAAGCTTTAATAAAAGTGCCCCTGACGCATTTTGAAATGTGGGGACGCTGCATATACATGATGCGTAGGTTGCTGGAACATGCTAATTAGCACACACCAGCAGACTCAATTAATCAAGTCTGATCTGATGCATGCTAATTAGCACACATCAGAGCAGAGGTCTATTACATGTATAGGTACTGTGGCAGCACACCTTTGGGCACTTGCCACATTAAGTGCTGGAGGCAGGCATCCAGCATGTGCCTGATTAGGGCAGCCATTTAAAGACCCAGTTTATATAGGGTGAGGCAGTAGTTTGTTGTCAGCAGCTGAGAGAGAAACATCAGCCAACTGAGCTATGGCTCAGGAACATCTTGGAGGTAATGGCAGGTGCTATGGGGATGGTTTGAAGGCTCCTGGTCCTGGGCATGACCAAAACTGCATCCTGCTGGGGCAGGAAGGCCTTGAGGGACTGCCAGTAGTGCAGCAGCCCCACTTAAATGCCAGGACCGATCATCTCCCTGGTGAAAGGCAGGTCACAGCCCTCACCATCTGGTAGGTATATAGGAACTAGGGAGAGGCCCTAAGGGGTGTAGTATTAAGATAGAAGGCCCCAAGGGGTGTAGTGTGACACTGAGAGGCCCCAAGAGGCACAGAGTTATGCTGAGGGCTTGTGTAGAGTAGGGTACAACAGGGTACCTGAAAGACTGCATGATCTGGGGTGCAAAGTAGGGCTGCAGAGGGTGCCTTGAAGGGCTGCACCAGCGGTGTATCGAGTAGGCTGCCATGGTGGCTTGAGGGGAGATACATGGGCCAGCCTCAAGTGTCTATCTGTCTGTCTGTCTGTGACCAGTTGCCCAATGAGGGGCTAGGGCAAAAGCAGCCCAGCAAAGGCATAAGGTGCCACTATGTGGAATAGGGGAGCACAAGCAAACCGAAGTAACTGTGTGGCAGGGCTGGAGTGAAAGTAGCGAAGTCCAAAGGCCCAAAGAGGTCACTCAAGGGGAGTCACTCAATTCTGCTCTCACTAAACATCAGTATAAATTACTGACTAAGGTTCTATGGATTGTGTTCTATATCAGATTAGATGATCTCACCATAAAAGCCACATGTCTATAAAATAAAGATTTCATCCATTGCAGTCACTGGAAATGCAACAATATAAGAGACATCATGCATATGCATTGCATTTCTACTTACTCATACATGTTTAAATCAGATGTACATTTATACCACAATTATGAATATTAAAACCTGCAAAAAAACCCTTTATTTCTCTTTGGATGGAAGTATCCTTCCACAGATGTACTAACCACATACAGTGAATTATTTACTCTTGTAAAGCTACTTATAACAAATCTATAAATGAGCCATGAACTGGCTTTCTGGTTCATGGGTAAAAGTATTAGTATGTACCTAAGGATTTTAAAAACTTGTGAAAGTCCATAAATAAAATGTCTATCAATTACAGCTAAGAGCCAAAGGGTCAGAGTCAGTTCGTATTATCTATAACGGAGCTACATTGTTTTAAATTAGCTAAAGTTTGGCACAAACTAAAAGAAAGCAATAGCACAAAATGAAGAAAAATAATAATGAAAGAAAGCTGGGTGAATAAAAAAGCAAAACAGAGAAAAATGAATGCAGCTTGCAGATGACTGCTGTAGGTGTTAATTTCACTTAAATAATATTTAAATAGATTGCCTGTTTTTTTCCATAGACGTCTCCTTATTCTGTTCTGATTTCTCCCCAACCTACTTACATCATTGAGCTGACGTGTGTTCTGTTTAGCTTGGACCATAACTGGGTCATCCACCACACTGGTAAACTTGATAGAGTCTGGATGCTGGCGGTATTTCTTCTCGTTCAAAGCTTCTGCTGCTTTTTTAGCCTTTTCTACCTCCAGTGAGCCAATGGGGATCCAGCCAATGCCTTTCATCCAGCTGTTATAGTCTGCCTTGTAGGCATTCTGCAAAAAGAAACAAGCCAAAAGATCAGGTTATTCTTTTTTGGTTGCTTGTGTGGCACCTTTTATTCAAATCTGCTTGTTACTTACGTCACTCTGAATCGCCATCATGTTTTTCGTCAATTCTACGTTCATTGCATCAGGTAAGTAAGTATAACCGTGTATTGGTTGCTTGTAGTTAGTATTGCTGGCAATTTCCTGAGCCTTCTTGGCACCTATGACATTGAACATGTCTAATGGTGTGTTGTACTTTGTTTTAGTTTTTTCATAATCTTTCTTGTATTCCCGCATAGATTGTAACTTGGCAATGTTCATATAGTGAACCAGTTTGGGATCATCCTGGAGACTTTGGAAGCCAATAAGTTTGCCCTTGGCAAGTTCATAGCCTTTTTTATAGTGAACCTATTGGGGAACAATCAGAGACAAAAAATCTAACAAAAATCTAGTTTAGTGAACTTTATATAGAACAATTTTGAAGCAACAGTGATCTTATAAAACGCTTTCTTACAAATGGTAAGCACTGGAAAAATTATAACTATTTGATTAGAAGCAATCATAATAAAACTTGACACAAATTTCTGCATTTTCATTGCTGTACAAATATTACCAAATTAATCTTCAGAACTCTTCTTTAAGGTATTATTAACATATTATTATCTCAATCTTACAGACAGAGTAGGGAGAGTTATGGAAAGTCTTCTGAATTCACTCAATTTCTTTTACTTCTTTGAGACCAGACCCCAAATTAGCACTGGGAGATTAAACTTAAAAACTCCCTTGATCATAGTCAGTTTTTTCTAGAAAAAGACATAAAACTGATTCCACAACAATTAAAGGAGTCAATCAAACAACCCAATAAAGCATTCGTAAACATCTATTTCCAGAAAGAAAAGAACAGAATAAAAAAGAAAATAATATGCTTCTGACATAACCAATAGAATTGTAACTAATATTTAAATAAATCATCTGGATAGGTAAATATTAGCTGCTTCACATTTACTTACGTCACTGGCAGCCTGCCTAGCAGCCTTAGCAGCCCGGATAGGTATAGCATCACTTCTTAGGTGATAACCTTTGGATTTTAATTCCTCCATGTCCATTTTGTAGTAATTCTGAAAGAAAAGATTATTTTAAAATGTCTGTCTTTACGAATCCTTAAAGTTGTAAGCATAACTCCACTTCTTGCTCCAAGGTAAACTTACATCACTAATGTTGTAGGCATTAACTTTAGCCTGAATAAACTGAGGCATATCTGGAGGTAAGTGATACTTGTGAATAACTTCTTCACCTTTGGCTTTATACTTTATCTGCAATAGAAAATAATAAATAAGTTTGACAGTCTAATGTTTATATAAATTATAAATACTTAAAAGGTACTGAGCTCCATAGCTTAAATTAAATTGGGTAGCTAGGATAGACATCTGGCTGGGGTATTATGATCCCAGCACTCGTTCCTGCCCAGGGCAGGGGGTCAGACTTGATGATCTGTTCAGGTTCCTTCAGACCCTAGAAACTATGAACTAAGTGTTCAATGTAATTTCATGCAGAAACATTCTGGATGAAATCCAAGGCCTTCTGAAATGAATGGCTAAACTCCCAACTATATCTATATTGTAAGGATTTGACAAAGGCTAGGGACAAAGATTACACATAAAGCAGTTTCAGTGATCAGAAACTGGTGTAAACATATAACAGAACAGAAGTTCAGTGCACATAAACCAGTTTCCAAATGGCTGAAACTGGTTTAAGATAAACCTGGTTGAATGTAGTATCAGACTTAAATGACCTGAGTCAAACCAGTTTATGAAACTTCTGTCTCAGACCCCTTCCTGGTTCTAGTTAAAGCACAGTCCCCCAGCATCCCAGCATTTTGCAGCCCTGGGCTGGGCTGGGCTGTGCTGTCTGCTCCAGCAGAGAAGGGTTTGGGTTGGGGGTGGGGGTGGGGGGAGAAAGGCAAACGTTGACTGGGGCCAGGGCCAGGGCCAGAGAGGGGTCATTAAACTCCCTTCCCCTGGTTAAATCCCCCTCCCCTGAGTACAGAGCTGCCCTGCCCTGCTAAACTTACTGCTGGCTGTGACTGTGGACTACAAATCCCAGAGGCAAAAGGAAGCAGCAAGAGGAAGTGATCAACTTCCCAGCAGAGTCCTAATACTGTGATTCTAGACTGTATATCCTAGACCTTAGGGGGCAACAGGAAGAGGAAGCGAACACACTGCCCATGGTGGCTACGTGCCAGACAGCCATGCTCTAGTGCCCCCCTGGCTTCTAGCTGAGCCACTGCAGGCATGTAGCTGCATTTCCTGAATCAAAAGTAATAGTCTGGCCAGTTGTTTCTCAGTTTAATCTCTGCAGTTTAAGCTAACCTGCAAAGACTGAATCAATTCAGCCTTGGGCTTTTTGACTGCCTGTACTTAGCCTAAGAGTGTGTACAGAGAGAGACAGACAGAGAGAGACCTGTAAACAGCCACTTTAGAAACTGAAAATGCCTGATTCCCTGACTGAAATAATCTGTCAGGAACTCCGGGACAGGACATCTGCACGTAATTTCATGGGCATTTTTTAAAGAAAAGCTGGACTGAATAAAAGGTGTTTTAGTGCATGAACAAAGAAGTTAAAATTTAGCCCTGGTATAGGCACATGATTATAGGTGAAGGATGCTAAACCTGCCTGCCCCTAGCTGACTGTGCCTCCTGAACAACGCAATTGTTTTGACTCATTTGAGTGTCTAGACGGAACAGCCCTCACCAACAAAAGTAGGGGCAGAATTAGTCCATAGTCCTACCACGAAGAGTGATGGTCGTTAAGCCATAAGTAAATAAGAAGTATCACCACTTACATCACTCCTTTGGGCCTGGTTGATTTTAGCCTGAACCATAACAGGTTCATCTTCAATTTGTGTAAACTTAATACTGTCTGGATGCTGGCGATATTTTTTCTGTTCAGAAAGACAAAAAGCAACATAACATTTCCTTAATACCTAAAAGTATTACCACTCCTGAGGTAAGCTTACACATGATAAACACTGGTTGGCTTTGACTACACTTATAGCTCCAAGAACACAAGAGTCCAGGAGACTGATACAGCTGCAAAGTACATAAACCCCTTGTTACTGACACATCTAATTTTTCCTCTCTCAATTCTTGTTCCTTTTGTTTTAGCAATGGGAGATACTTTATTTCTTTTATTTTATCTTGTGAAACTGTTGAATGTGTGAGCGCACAAGCATGAAGTTGTAAGTGAAGTCCATACAGCAGAGTCACTGCAGGAACATTGCTCAGCCCATGTGTATAGTTTACAGATTGTTTAATGGAAGGGTATTTCTAAAAGTGCAGAGTAGATCATATTCTGTTTTTTTAACGAATAAACTTTAGTAAGAGCCGAATGTCTGCTTCCTGGAAAGTTTTCCAAGATGTGCATTACAAGATCCAGTTTGGAAGAAAGAGAAAGAATTTAAGGTACAGACGTAAGAACACTGAAGGCTGGGTGATTGTGGACTATCTTCCACTTACCACCAGGTAAGATAATTGTAATGGGGCTCAGCCCCATCACTGACAAGAAGAAGTGCACCCGAGCTGTCTCCAGCATGAGACAGCTTCCCTCCTCCTTCCTTAGACACAGCTGTGCCATGGCCTCACGGACTGGCCAGAAGCCTGAACAGTGTCAAGTGAAATGTTCCCAGCTGCGGGCAACTGGAAACCCAGCGGCCCAGACAGAGCAGAAGGGCCCACTGCCACAGGCAAGGGGAGGAATGGGGCAGAAGCTGGCAGGGAGGTTTTTCCCTCATCTGGCAACAGTCCTGCAGCCTGTCTGTACCCAGACCTGGGCTGCTGGGGTGCACCAGACCCACCATGTGGACGGCAAGCAGTGGAGACTGCACACAGCAAGTACAGATAACTGCAACCTTGTGTGTTAAAGTTTTATTGATTTAAGTTCGATATTCGAGGATCCTGGGCAGGGAGCCCAGGGCCCTGAGGGAAGGTCTAGGGTCCAGTAGCATGCCTCAGGTCAGCTGCTTGGGAAGGCTAGGATCCAGATCAGTGGATCTCTGGCTGACACTGCAGCTAGAGTAAAAAAAGTTGGAGGACCAACAGCACAGCTGACCCAACACACCCAGCAGTGACCCTCAGGGACCATGGCCACCTCAGCAGTCCATAATTGGTGTCATGACTTGGATTTAAACAGAGGCTGCTGCAGACAAGGGGCTGCTAGGCCAAATCCTGGCCTCAGCCACAGAGCAGGTACTGCAGCTCCTGGTGCGGCAGCAGGCGGCAGCCGCTAAACAGACCAAGCAGCAAGAGGCCCACATGGCCGGCCTAGTGCAGCTGCAGGTAGAGGCCACTGAGCAGCTGAGGTGAGTCAAGGAGAAGAGGAGCAGGTGAGCCATGGTGCAAACAGAGAACACCCTGGGAACACAGGGCAGGTACCTCAGAAGCCAGCCTAGCACCCTCAGGGATGCCCCAGATGACCCAGAGCTTTTCCTAGAGACATCAAGTGAATGGCTATGCAGGACCAATGGCCCCAGGCCACTTGGGCACCTTGGTTGGGATTGCTGCTTATGGGAGAGGTCCAAAAGGCCTATGGGGGGGAATACCACTGGCTGATGCCACCAATTACAGTAAGGTGAAGGACGCTATCCTCCACTGGTTGGAGGTGGCCGAGGATCTGCATTACCAGAAGTTCCTGGCAAGAAGGCCTCTGGGGCAGGGGGCCCCCAGCAGGTAGTGCATTTGCTCTAGGACAAGGTACAGTGGTGGTTGCTGCTGCAGGATAGTGACTCAAGAGAAATAACACAAATTATAGTTTTAGAGCAGTTTATTTGGGACCTGGAAGAGGGTGTCAAGGCCTGGGTCCAGCAACACCAACCCCAGTCAGTACAGGAGACCGTGAAGCTGGCAGAGGATTTTTTGGTGGCAGGGTGCAACCTTGCCCTAGAATGAGTGACAACGAACCTGGAACCTAAGAAAGCAAGGACCCTCCTCCTTGAAGCAAGACTGGGCTGCTGCCACCCTAGACCAGTGCAGGTGGCCCTTGCTTCCAGTGTGGGCGGTTCAAACACTATGCCTGTACTTGTCCCCAAGGAGCTACAGGAGGAGACTGGGGAACTGTCCAAGGAAAGGAGCCAGCCAAGAGACTAGAGTCCACCACCATGGAAGAAATGGAGTGTGGGTTCGGTGATGGGCCATCTCCCAGGAAGACAGGCTACGCAACAAAAGGTGCCCACATTACAGTTGAGACCTGGCTGGAAGGTCAACAGGTGACCGCCTGAGTCGACACTGGCTCCACATGGACCATTGTCTGGCAGGAGATGGTGCAGGATGCAAAGCACCGCCAAGCAGACCACAGGGAAGCTGATCTGCCTCCATGGCAAGCCCCAGTCCTCCATGGCAAGCCCCTTCCTATGAAAGGGCTTGGGTGCAGTTAATGGTGGAAGGACACACCCCACCAAGTGGTAGCATGTCTGGTCTGGTCAGACACTTGGCACTCCTGGTGTTGTTAGGCCAGGATTGGTCCTGCCTGCAGGAACTGTTGGGCACACTTGCTCAGCAAAAGGCAGTCTGGCATAAAGCCGGGGTAGAGGGGGTTTTAGGTGAGCCCCAGCCCAGCATGAGTTCTGGAAAACCATCCCAGACAGGGGAGACTGTAGACTGGCAACAAGAGCTGGAGACAGGACAGTTCACAGTCAGACAATTCCATGAAGATGGATTTAGGCAGGTGTATGAAGAAGGCATCATTTGGGTGGAAGAGGAGGTGGTGCAACCCAACCTGGTACAGACAGTGCCCTGATTTGAGGTAAAAGGAGAGGTGGTGTAACAAGTAGACTCCAGGTGGGGCTAGGGAATGATGTCTCCCAACTCCAAAGGGGTACTGGAGGACCCTGTTAAGGGTCACTCATGAGCTCCCCACCAGGAGTCACTTGAGGGAGGATAAAACCTGGGAACACTTCTTAGCCAGGCTTTTTTTGGCCGGGGATCAGGCAGGAGATGGGGCAGTTTTACCAGTCCTGCCCAGAATGTCAACTAGCATACCCAAGACATCCCCTGAAGGCCCCTCTGGTTACCATGCCACTCATGGAAGAACTCTTTGAGCAGGTGGCTGTAGACACCATGGGGCCTTTACCCCGATGTAATGTGGGGTTTCAATATATTTTGGTCCTGGTAGATTATGCCACCTAATACCCAGAAGTAGTACCCATGAGAATGGTGACCTCAGGCATAGTTGCAGAGGAGATACTCAAGATCTTTACCAGCATGGGGCTCCCAAAGGAAATACTGACAGATCAAGGCAACAATTTTATAGCCCAGATGTTCAAAGAGGTCTGTGCTATGTTAAGAATCCAGCTACTTTGAACAACTATTTACCACCCTCAAACAGACAGGCTGCTGAAAGGTTCAACTGAACCCTTAAGAGTACGCTTAAGAAAGCTGCTGGACAAATGCGCAGAGATGGCATAAGCTACTGTTGCCTTTGATATTCACCTATCAAGAAGCCCCATAGAGTGCCACCAGGTTTTCACCCTTTGAGCTATTGTATGGCTACTATGTCTGAGGAATCCTAGATCTAATCAAAGGAGGCTGGGAACAACAGAAGGAGTCAGCACATGAAGCCCAGTAGCACACATGCTGGAGATGAGGAAATGGCTACAGAGGGCAAAACTTTGGCATGGGAAAATCTACAAATGGCCCAAGGTAAGCAGGCAGCTGGGTACAATCAACAGAAGCGTGAAAGCAGCTCAGTGCAGGTGACTGGGTACTCATGCTGTTTCCCAACAATACCTCCAAATTAATGGCCCTGTGGGAAGGGCCATATGAGCTGATATGGCAGATGGGCCCAGTGGACTATGAAGTGTGGAATAAAACCCAGCAGGTATATCATATCAAACTCTTGAAGAGGCAGGTGGATAGGGAGGCCCTGTTTGTTGCTGCCAGCCTGGAGCCAGACAAGTTTGGTCCAGGGGTACCTGAATGAGGCTCAGAAGAGCCTGTCCAGATGGGTGCAGGGCTGACACAGATGCAGCAGCAGCAAGCAGCCCAGCTGGTGCAACAAGTTAGGAAGATATTTTCAAACAGCCCAGAGAAAACATGATGGGTAGAACATCAAATTGAGATCCCACTGGGAAAGACTGTACAGGAGGAGTAGCAGTGGATCCCCTAGAAGATCCAAGGGGCTGTGCATAGGGAAATGGCTCAGATGCTAGCAGATGGGGTGGTGAGTAAACCTAGATGTGCCTGGCAAAACCCACCATCATGGTCCCAAAAAAAGGATGTGACTATGAGGCTTTGCATTGATTTTAAGAAAGTTAACAGCTTAGCATGCTTTGATGCTTACTGCATGCCTTGAGTGGAGGACCTACTGGAGCAGATGTGAGGGGCACATTTTATCCAAGCATAGCCAAGGGGTACTGGCAAATACCCCTAGAATCAAGTGTCCAGGAGAAGACCATCTTTGCCACCGCGTGGCAGCTTTACAAGTTTGTTCACATGCAGTTTGGCCTGCACAGAGCAGCAACAGCATTCCAGCACCTAGTGGATAATGTACTGACACCTCACTGGGGACATGCCTCTGCATATATTGATGATGTGGTAGTGTACTCAGAAACCTGGGAAGACGACCTACAGCATCTGATGGCAGTACTAGAAGAAGCCAGGAGTGTGGTACTGTCTCAGCTGGGGGACGAAGGGGAACACCCAGTGGCATATATTAATAGAAAACTACAGCCCCAGGAACAGGGGTACACCACCATACAGAAGGAGTGTTTGGCCATGAAATAGGCTATTGACAGCTTCCACTATTATTTGATAGGGCGGAAGTTTACGGTAATAACAGACTATGCACCATTTTAGTGGCTGAAAAAGGCCAAGCTATATAACCCCCAGTTGTTACAAGGGAGTTTAAGGTTACAAGGTTGTGATTTTTCTATAGAATACTGCCTGAGATGATGGAACCACAATGCAGACTTCTTGCAGAAAAGCGAGGACAAGGATCCACCAGCCTCGCAAATACCTGAGCCACGAGCTAGTGGGGAGGTGTGTAACAGGGCCCAGCCTCATCACTGCAGAAAGAAGTGCACCCAAGCCATCTCTGGCACAGAACAGCTTCTCCCAACTGCCCTCAGACGCAGCCACGCCATGGATGCATGGACCAGCTGGACGGCCACACTACAGGTGCAGTGGCAATTACCAGCCCCAGCTAGGGAGATGTCCCCAGCTGTGGGCAATTGGGAGCCTGGCAGCCTAGATAGGGCAGAAGAGCCTGTTTCCACAGGTGCAGGGAGCTAAAAGCAGCCAGCAGTGGTTGTACAAGGGAGGCAGTTGTACAAGGCAGAAGTTAGCTGGGTGGTTTTTCCTGCATGTGGCAACAGCCCTGCAGCCTGCCCATGCCCAAACTTGGGCTGCTGTGGTGCACTGGACACGCTATGTGGACAGTGAACAGTGGAGACTGTACACCATGAACACAGATAAGTGCAACCTTTTGTATTAAAGTTTTATTGATTTAAGTTTGATATTCAAGGACCCTAAGCAGGGAGCCCAGGGCCCTGAGGGAAGGCCTGGGGTCCAATAGCGTGCCTCAGGTCAGCCATCTGAGAAGGCTAGGGTCCAGATTAGTAGACCCCCCCTGCAGCTGAAGTAAAAAGGGTTAGAGGACCAGTGTCACATCTGAACCAACACACCTAGCAGCACCCCTCAGGGACCCCTCTGCAGTCCATAATCATGTATACAAGAAGCTGTCGCAGAGCAGCTGATTATATAATAAAGCCCTACCTGTTTTCATCTCTCATTAAATCATGCATATACCTAAACCCTTAGCCACTACCGTATGTCCATGTCATTGAACTATAAGCATGCGTGAAATTCAAGGGGTAAGATTTACTTGCCCTTGAGATGGTGATCTCAGAGATTAGGTAACTGGGTGTTAATGTTAAATTATTAAACTTCATGTTAGTCCCAAATGATAAACATTTTCACTTAATCAAGTCTAATTGGCTTTGTAAGCAAATGAACCTTGAATCCTTGTAGGGACTTACTAAGATTTGATCATCGGTTATTCTCATTTGCTATAACTGATTTGATTCCAAGCCAATACTATTAATTTAATTTTGATTCATATTGTTTGAGTTTAATAATGTGGACCCAAATCCTCCAATGTCTTTAAGCACCAAATATCAATTATTTCAATGAAACCTAAAAGCCTTTTCAAGACATGAACTATGTTTCCTTAATTAATTTGATCTTTGCTTATTTGTGGCTTTAATAACATTTATAAAATCAATATTACGCAGCATTTCTTCCAAAAAGAATAATTGTGACTCCAAGTAAATAAGATGGCTAATTGCCTACCCTTTAAATTAACACTGTATATTCACTGCATACAGAACTTCACCCTAAGAGGAATTCCCATTAGCAGCATTGATTGGCATTGGGTATTTCACATGCAGAAGAGCAGGATGCTATACTGTATGAAGAGTACTATTTTGCTTTAATATTTTTCTAGTGGCTCATAACTAGTATATCAATTTTACCTCATTGAGAATGTCTGACGCTCTCTTAGCCTTCTCCGTTTCCAGTGACCCTAATGACACCCAGCCACAACCTTTCATCCAGTTATTGTATTCAGATTTATATTCGTTCTAAAAAGAGAGAGAAAAATGAAGAGTTAAATGGAAGGAGAAAGATTCCATTTGTCTGAGTTACCCATCTGCAAGTGAACTTAAAAATGTTAATTTCCATATGAACAAAACTGGCATTTTGTAAATGTCATAGAGGAAAGAAGAAAATACCCAGTTGTAAAAAGGAAAGACCTATCAATCTCTACATTTCCAAAGGGTGCTTCCCTTGTGCTATAAAGTTATTTATCTATCTTCCCTCAAATACACTCACGGTGTACACTCTCCAGTTAACAGAAACACGTTATATGATACGTTCAAGAGATTTCAGAATATTCATATTTTAAAATATGGGCATACTGCTAAGTTTAGACGTTGTAAGTTTTTTAAAAAATGTTAGTAAGTTATCTGAATAGCAGTGTATCTCCAATATTTCATTCATATCATGAATTATAATTTCTCACAAATTCCTTCAATCAGAGCAGTTACAATATGGAACTGTAGTCTCCACTGATTGTGTCAATGAAGCTTCTAAATTACCGAAACAAATGTGATCTGGCTTATGGAGCTCAAATGTTTCCTCAGGTGGTTCTGTGAAACATATAAATCCTTGAACCAAATATGTAGTTGATATAGCATATGTTATCTACTAGGTATATCAGGAGGCTTTTAAATTACTTGGACTAGGAAATGTTTAGCTTATAGAGGTTACACATTCTGTCAAGTAATCAGGAAGTTTGCAACATTCCTTGAACAACACCAATCTACAGCTTTTCAAAGTTTCTTGAAAAATGGTAATTTTCATTATGGAACTTGAAAGTTCCATAGAACAAATAAAAAGTATTGAAGAATCTACTGAGGCCTCTTTATGTTCTCAGGATTGAAATTTCTGTAGGAAATAAGTTACACTATTTACAAGTGGTGTTAAAATACACTGAAGTGTCGGTTCTTAATAAAAAATAATTAAAAAAATAAATCACTGTTTCTAGACCAAGACATTTTGTTACTTTAACAACTAAACTGGGGTTCTAATATGAAAAAAATCTTTTTCACAGTCCCTTATACTATGTCCAGTTATCTCATTAAAACACTTCCCAGTGCACGTCTACATGTGCGCTCCCATTGGGGAGCCTGACAAACTGAACCCAACAGGAGCAGCCCAGTCCAGGCTCCCTGGCTGCTCCTATCCTGCTCCGGCCCCCCTTCAGAAGCCAGGGGGAGCTCCAGGCTCCCCTGGGTGCTAGTCCTGGGCTGGCACGGGCATGAGGGCTTAGTCCTGAGCTCCAGAGGGTGAGGGAGAGCTGTCCTGACTCAGAGGACATCTCCATCCCATCCAGGGGGAGACTGGGCTGGCCCCAAGCTGGGGGGAGGGCGGGGGAAAGTCCTGGCTGCCCAGCAGCTGCCTCCCAGCCATGAAGATATCAGGTCCACAAAAGTATATTTGTATTTTAAAACCCTCTGACGCCTCACACAGGTCAAGATGCTCCTAGAGAAGCCTGTCCTGCAAGCCCAGGGGAGTCTAACCAAAGCATCACAATAAATGACTCCAGCATTGTACTTTAAATGTTTGAAAAAATGCATATCAAGATGCCTTCTCTGCCTGAGATGTGTTTCCTGACAATGTCACCAGCAAATCACCTGTGTATATTCATACAGAAAATAACTTGATTTAGACACAATGAATGCATCTTCACGAGACACTATACTGCACCTTAGACTAATCTCATGCACAGTAAAGTGTAACCACCTACACATGCACAGCTATTACTACGCAGTATCTTAGTCTAATGTGCAATATTCAGTTACAGGTACTAGAAAAAGAGCACATTAACTAATGTGCCATACTGCACATGTAGCCTAGGCAGCAGGAGGCCATAAGGGGTAGGGACAGCTGTCCCAGCTGGGTGGGACACTGCCTGCCAGACACATGGAGATCGGGATCCGTCCTGATCTCCACATGGCTGGGAGAGCTGTCCTGGCTGCCCGACAGCTGCCTCCCAGAGGTGGAGATTGGGACTGGGATAGCTTTCCCAGCCACAGTTCTCTTGATCTCCACGTGGCTGGGAGGCAGCTGCCCAGTCGCCGGGACAGCTCTCTCAGTCACGTGGAGATCTTGTAAGTTTCCTTTTTTTGTGTTTTTTCTCACTGAAGAGCTCCCTGCTAAGCCAAGCTGGTCTTCCTGCACATTCGGACAGTTGCTGGTCTTCCTGCACATTGGAACAGTTCATTCCTGTATGCTAAATAAGGCTTCTTTAAAGTACAACCAGCTCTCCTGGACTCCTTTCCCCCTCAGACTGGCCTCCCAGGCCATCCTGCCCATCAGTTACTGAGTCAAAGTCTGCTTTTCTGAAGTCCAGGGTCTTTACTCTGCTGCTTCCTTCCTTCCTTTCCTCAGGATCATGAATTTAGTCATCTCATAGTCACTGCTGCTCTCCTGCATTCCCCCACCAATTATTCCCTGTTTGTGAGCAACAGGTCAAGAAGGGCATGGACCCTAGTTGGCCTTTCCAAGACTTGCACCAGGAAGTTGTCTCCAACATACTCCAAAAACTTCCTGTATTGCCTGTACACTGCTGTATTGGCCTCCTAGCAGATGTCAGGGTGATTGAAGTCCCCCATGAGAACCAAGGCCTATGATAGGGAAACTTCCATTAGCTGTTTGAAGACAGCCTCATCCACCTCATCCTCCTGGCCTCATGGTCTATAGCAGACACACACCATGACATCACCCCATTGCTCTCCCCTCTGAACCTAATCCAGAGACTTTCAACAGGCCCATACCCAGTTTCATACTGTACATCTGAACAATAATACAGCTCTTCCACATAAAGACCAACTCCTCCTCCTCTTCTCCCCTGGTTCTCCTTCCTGACCAGTTTATACCCATCCATGACAATGCTCTGGTCATGCAAGCTAGGCCACCAAATCTCTGTTACTCCAATCGCATCATAGTTTCATGATGACCATGCGAGGACTTAAAATTCTCCCTGCTTGTTTTGATTGCTTGCTTGGTGAAACACCACTGCACATAATTTTTAAGTGTATATTTAAGATAATCCTTTTGACATATTTGCAGCCTTAAACTTCTCTGCACTGGTAACACTGACAAAACCAGGCAGTACTGCCATGCATGCAAAAGCATACCTACTTACATCACTCTGCAGAGCATAGGACTTCTTTGCAAGCTCCATATTAACACTGTCAGGAGGATAAGAGTAGTCATGGAGGAAATGCCTGTAATCCACATCGCTGGCAATAGCCTGAGCTTTCTTAGCCTGAGCAACTGGAATCATGTCCAGTGGTGCTGTATATTTGGTCTTTGACAATTCATAGCCCATTTTGTATTCACGCTGTAAAAAGGAATTCAATAAATACATTTTGCTACTGGATTAACACACAAAACATTTCAGAAAAACAGATGTTCTTTTCTGTAGAATATTTTTCCTGACAACATATTTTACATATTTCAACTATCTACTAATTCCCCAAGATGGCATTAGTTGTATTTTAAAAAGACATACTTTTAAGGTATAGACCATTACTTTTTTAAAAGTTCCTTAGAAAAGAAACTGCAATTCATCCAGTATTATTAATCCATGTTTTGAAAATAGTTTATGGGCTATCTGCAAATATAATGTGTCGTACCACAATGTATTAGCAATGTGTCAGTAGGATTTAAGCCTCCAGTGTACAACACTGATTCAGTGAAAGAAATAACTTCATCCGCTGGCAGCAGTACTGATCTGACATTTTTTTATGTGCGCTACCTACTAAACCAGCACCTAAC
>NW_017729031.1:6883600-6884790 GCF_001723915.1 Gavialis gangeticus | reverse complement strand
AAGGTATAGACCATTACTTTTTTAAAAGTTCCTTAGAAAAGAAACTGCAATTCATCCAGTATTATTAATCCATGTTTTGAAAATAGTTTATGGGCTATCTGCAAATATAATGTGTCGTACCACAATGTATTAGCAATGTGTCAGTAGGATTTAAGCCTCCAGTGTACAACACTGATTCAGTGAAAGAAATAACTTCATCCGCTGGCAGCAGTACTGATCTGACATTTTTTTATGTGCGCTACCTACTAAACCAGCACCTAACACATACCTTATTAATATGTTACATAAACTAGCTAATAGCTTGATAATGTATAAAGTAACTGGGTTAAGGATAGGGTGTACCACTTAGAAGACCCTCAGAGGGGATATATAGCTGGAAGGGAAAATCAATGCTAGGATGCAAGGGACCATAACTAACCATGTGCCAAACAAAGGCTCTGCACAAATAGATGGTGTACCAGGAGGGCTGGAGACAGCCCACTCTCTTACTACTTAGACATTTTCTGGTTAGAATCTAAGATGGTCAAGACATATCACTGTCTCAATCATGTCTATAAAGGACTAAGCACGAACTTAAAAATAAATAAATAGGAGATTGTCATAAAGGACTTACGTCACTCTGCTGTTTGGCCACTTTCACAGAATGTAACATCTTGGGATCATCATGAATGCTCAAAGCTCCAACCATTTTTCCTTTATTCTTTTCATAGTCTTTCTTATATGCCACCTGCATAGCAAGAGCATACATGTAAAACTATGGCCCGTGATCTAACCTAAATTTAGAATGATTATTTTCCTATTCCACACTTACTTCGCTTGCAATTTTATTGTGAGCTTTAGCAGCAAGAAGTGGAATTGCATCGACTTTTATTTCAAATTGCTTAGATTTAGCCTTTTCCCAGTCATACTTATAGCAGTTCTGGTGAAAGAAAAATTAATGACATATGACGTCAAATACTGATGTATAAATTAAAAGATAAAAAACCCATTGTCCCCATCTCATGTAACAATTTAACACACCAACTATTTAGATAATTAACTTTAATGCAATTTATGATTTAAAACTTTTCAGTCTCTATTCCTGCTTGTACAAGAATCACTGAACCTAGTTCAGTCACACAAAGAGTCTTTGAAGTAGTTGCAAAGATCCAGCTTAGACCTCCTCCAGCTCCAACTTAGGCCCCTTATAC
>NW_017729031.1:6880209-6883589 GCF_001723915.1 Gavialis gangeticus | reverse complement strand
CATGTGACATTTCCTGAGTAAAATACTCCTTCCAAAAAAATCTACCAGCTCCAACTTAGGCCCCTTATACACCTTAGCAACATAAAAAAGACTTCACGTTAATAAGAATCTCAGTATTTTTATAAGGAATCCTGTATATTACTAATATATATTATAATGTTATCTACCAGTGCATCCAGCAGTACATCTATACGTGTGCCTGGAGCTTGTTCATATATCCTACATTTGTTCTCGTCATTAATAATCCAGAAGCAAACAAAAGTTTTGTTATGAATGTGTCCTGACATCTACAGAAAAGTGTAAAATGAATACTTACATCACTCAGGTTATATGCATTGACTCTGGACTGGAGGAAAAAAGGAGCATCTGGCGATATAGAACATCTGAATTTCTCTTCTTCATGTTTAGCTTTATAATTCAACTGAAAAACATCATCAGAAATATTTTTGTAGGAAATGTACAGCTCACGGGACAGTAGTTAAAAAGTGAGAATAAAAGTGAACAAGATATACTTTTTTCAGTTTTACAAATATTCTATTTTTCCTGTCTCTTGCTTATTTGAATTTGAGGTATGCCTTAACTCTATGAGAAGCTGTATGTAACAGGTAGTATAAACCAGTATAGTGTCCTTGACTTCAATGAAGCTATTCCAATTTGCACCAGTCAGGAATCTAGCTCACTTTCCTTAATGTTTATAGTAATGTGAGTTAGATAAGCCATTTTTTAATTTTAAAAAGTTAAGAATCTTTTTTAGCTCTGAAACTACTACAACTGTCAGAAATTCAGCCCAGTTCTACTGAATACAGTTTATTTTGATTAGGAAAAAAATACGTAGTTTTGCTTTTCAAAAATAGAAACAAAAGGCTAGAAAATGCAGCATGTTAATGAACTAGCCTTTACTTTTGTAGAAGTGAATTCCACTCTTAAATAAATCACAAGTGAAAATGAGATAGATGATCTCATCCTGACTCCTATCTCTACCCTGAACACAGCTCAGTTATCAGTATTTGCTCATCTGAGATCTAGGACTAGAATAGCACAAGTGTTACATTTCAGGATCAAGATTCATTGGCAGAGTTCTATGTTATAAGGCTGAATAGTGCTTGACCTTTATGTGTCTGGATTTAACCAGCTATTTGCTCTTAAAATCCCTACATTAGCTCAATTATCTTAAAGTATACTTACTGGAACAGGCTTAATATATCATCTTATTATGAGTTAAAATATGTATTTTCTCATTATTTTTCATATCTGATACTTCCAGAAATATTTGCACATATAAACAAAACAGAATTAAAGGCTTTTTACACCGACTTCAAAGGGCTTTGCAGCATAAATGCATCACTTGCAATCATGGCAAATGAACAAATACATGGGGCTATTCCTACTACATTTTCCACAGGGATAATCCCTTTTCCTGTACACAGAATAATTTCTTGAAGATATTACAATAAAACCCAACAGAAATACCTTCAGCATTTATAACACATAAAAATGTACCCTTTCTATATTACCATTGAGCAAGTTCTGAGTACCAAATAATGGAAGTATGATAAAGAGTAATATGTCCTCTAAAGCAGAGGAGTAAGTGTCTGATATAGTGCTCATCCATAGAGAACCTAAGATAAAGGTTCAGGTTTGATAGCCCAATTTCTTTCAGTGGCACAAGAAATAGCTGACTCTCCTCTTTCAGACTTCCATTCAAGGGCACCATATTTAGCCGTAGGTCTGACACATTTCCTTGAACGATAACGTTCTTGAAGGTCCATTTATTAAACTGTTTCAGGTAGTCTTTTTTACAGAGTGACTCCTTATAGTATCACATAATTTTGGTGTTAGTAACAGATTTAGTATGAAGGGATGCCATGTTTCACTATTCTGAGCACCCTCAATAATACTGAAGTCAGTAGGACCTGTGGCTACTTATTATTTTTCAAGAAGTTTGCAGAACTTGTTCTGTGGAGCTAGGAGAGCAAAAATCTTTCATTGCCATAGACTGAACAGGGACTTAAATGACATAAGTGTTGTTCGGAGGAATGCAGAATGTTTTATCAGGTGGTATCTAGTTGCTGTCATTTTTGATACAGAGGCTGCAGGTGTCTGTGTGCTCTGGAAGGCCAATGCTAGCAAGTCATCTTCTAGATTTCAAAGGTGATGCAGAAAACACAACTCGGATATGTGTTTGGCGGCAAAAGCTCAGAAAGGTTTATTGTTGTCAGACAGCACACCAGTTGGCCTGATTTACAATCAGTTCAACTTAGTGAAGCTTGTCCCTGACAGGAAGAGACACTGTACATTATCCATGCATCCCTAGGTCTCTATGAGAGACAGATTTCCCAACCCCTGTATTTATACTTCCATGCCCCCGGTTTTGTGCCAACTCTTATGTCTCTCTCTCTTTTGAGATATTCATCTCTACTTGTTTAATTTGCCAACTTTTTAGACACCTATCTCATTAGTAAATTCTAAATTTTTACATTTGTCCTTGAGTTTTTTACCTGCTGTTCTTGTACTACCTTTAGTGTCTTTTTGCTCATTAGTGTGGATTTTTTTTCTTCCTTACTGGGTCATCCAGCAGTCAGGAGGCTCCTTTCTCCCGTACCACTTTTCAACACTGTAACTTAACTATAGCTTAGCATGACTATGATCTAGCACAACTAGAATGCCAACAATCAGCAGTAGCCCTAAAATGGTTCTTACCTTATGAATATTTTTTCTCATTATATAGACCTAGTGGTATTTCTAACTATTACTGGAGTTGATTCCCTCATTAGAGCCCATACTGAGGATTAAAAAAATTATTGTGGCTACCTAACATTTTCTTTTTCAGTGTGGTGCTCAGTTGCCTTCCTTTTCTTTCCAGCTCTCTCATTTTAAACCTTCTAACAATATGTACCACTAAAAAAAACATTTGAGGCTAGTCAAGTCTCTCAGTTGAAAAATTATAAATAGCTCATTGTGTAAAAAATAATATTATATCCCTCACAGTTATAAGACAAGCATGAGGAAGAAGAGAACATCTAGTAGAAAGAGATTAAACACAAAAAAACATTATTGCAGATGAAACAATTTTGGAGGAAATTTGAAATTTGCACATAGATTTGATTTTAGAAGTCCAATCAATCTCTATTTTCTACTGATGTAATCTCATTGGCCTGCACCAGTTGTATCACCTGCATATATTAAACAAGGCAAAATAAAAATATAAAATCATGGTGTTTTGTTTGTCAGGTGACTTACATCACTCAGCTGTTTGGTATTGATCTGTGCTTGCTTCATTACCAGAGAGTCAGACACCTGAGTAAACTTGATTTGATCTGGATGTTTTTTGTAGGTATACTAGAGGACAAATAAAAATGTGTGTTACCAATGCATACATG
>NW_017729031.1:6876639-6880198 GCF_001723915.1 Gavialis gangeticus | reverse complement strand
AAATGTGTGTTACCAATGCATACATGTACACAGAGTTTGCTATCAAATACATTACTACATCACTATATCATCTGGAGTACAGTTAATAATGTGGAAGTTAAAGATACATGCATCCAGTGGTTCCTCTGATGTTTTTCAATGAATAAATCAGCAGATTGAGAGTAAATTGATTTTCAGTATGTTTACTAAAAAAACACCACGTACAGTTGAGAAGCAGCCTTCTTTGTTTTATGTAGCAGAAAAAAAGAAATAGAATGAGCATATCCTGACCACTAGATGTCACAAAAAGCTCCTAAAATACATATACATCTGGTCTTCAAAAAACAGGCTTATAAAAGGGTCTGATGCAAAGCCCATGGAAGTTGATAGGAATCTTTCCATTGACTTCCATGGGCTACGGACAAGGCCCTTATAACAAATAAGCATTTGAACTACTGCTGTGTACTTACATCTTTACATTGGTCTAATTTCTTTGTAGCTTCATACTCTTGAGTTATGGTCTGAGGGAAGTAGCATTTTGTTTTTTCTTCCTCATACTCAGCTTTGTAATTTTTCTAGGAGATAAAGACAATATTAAATAAATAAGTATAATAGTTTTGCCCTGAAATAAGAGTATAGAAAATAACTCAAAAGACATTATACTTACAGCACTCTTCATTGCTTCAACTTTCATGCAGTGTGCATGATATGGGTCTTCATAGCTGCCTATATAGTGTCCTAAGATATTCTTTTGATATGAGTCTTTATATCTAGCCTGAAAAATAATCCCACATTTATAAAAATACAGAATTGAGAAAGCTGATTCAAAAACACAGGAACAACTGCAAACATACATACATCACTAAAGTTGTGCAAAGCACTATCAACTTGAAACTTTGGAGTTTCACAGTAATTCATATTTGTTCCTTTTGATTTCTCATAGTCCTCCTTGTATAATTTCTGCAAAAGAAAATAAAGTAAAGTAATGAGGAAGATTCACGTTCATGAGAAGCTGAGTATTATTGGTCTAGATTGTGATATCCCACAGTAAATAACAATTCATATGATAAACTGCAAATATTAAGTGGTTCAATGAAGAGACTTTACTGTAAACAACTGGCAATTTGTTTGTTTTTTAAACATTGCTTAAATTATTTAATCCAAATTTTGTGGTACTTACCTCATTTAGAAGATTTCCTGCAACTTTTTGCTGTCTGAGTAATGGATTCTCTGTAGCAGGAAGTACATTATAATCTGCTTTATCTTTTTTCTTTTCATAGTCTTCTCTGTATTTCACCTACAGAAATTAAACAAAATTTGTTTCTGTGTTGGCATTCACCTTTTCGGGGGGGGCTGCTCTTGGAAGCCTAGAGTGTATATAATGTAATACCAAAGTTATCGCTGAATTAGTTTGCTGAGGTAGCAGAAGCAGTATAGCCATGCTAGATAGTGCTCCAGGTGGGCTAGTATAGTTTCTCAACAGAACTAACTAGCCCAAGCAGGGTGCTCTGCTAACCTAGCTCTGCCACAGTTAGCCCAGGTATCTCCACATAGCACTGGATTATGCTTTTTAAAGAAAGAGTGAAAGTCCTTGCACAATTACACCCCAATAGGATGCCAATAAACTAAATATAACATCCAATACAATGCAAACTCTTCTCATGTACCTGCTTTCATGTAATATGTCTAAAAAAAAATTTGCACCTTGTGAACAAACTGTTCTACAAGCTAAATTCCAATTGACCTGGATAATTATAAAAACATACAGCGGTCTCTTCCTGAGGCACACTGCAGATTTGTGGGGTTTGGTTTTAGGGCCTTGTTACACGGTAAATTTAGATGGCTTCTGGAGCTTTTAACCCCTGAATCGGCTGCACATTAACACCTTTAATTGGCTTAAAGTACTTGTTATTTGGCTTAAAGTTAAACCACTCCAGAGCAGAATTATCTCTTATCTGCCTAATTTTGCTCCTGTTCCATTAAGGTGTGGCCACTTCCTACAGCTATTCCACCCAAGTTGAAGTCCTCCATCATCCCAGGATGCAATGGCTCCTCCCAAGTCAGGGCAAGCAGAGACACTGGGGTGCAGCAGGGCAGAGCACAGAGGGCTGCCAGTGCTTCTGGGGGGCTGCTGACCCTTGGAGGGCTACCAGCCTGACAGGTGCTGCCTGAGCTCCAAGGTGCCTGATCTTTTTTGGAGCTCAGGCAGCGCCCACCCACATGGCAGCCCAGGCAGGGGCAACATGGAGGGTTGGGATCTGAAGAAAAAAAGGACTGGGCCCCTCAGAGCTCAAGCAGTGGGTTGTCTGAGTGGTTGCAGAAGGCACCATGGCCACTAGGCACTCTGAGGCTGTGGTGCTTGCTCTGTTCGGCAGGAGTAGCAAGCCAGTCCTGCCCCTAGCTTTTAGTCCTGCCCCTGCTCACCAAGCTTCTAGTGGCAAGTTACAGCTGTGCAGGTGAAGGAGTCGGAGATGGTTTTTTACCTTACCATGTAAGTGTTAAGCCGAACAACACAAAGCTGATTAACTTTTGTTCAGTTTACAGCATAAGGTGCAAAAAGGCCCCTACATACTAAAAGACCTAAGGTTATAGAGTACTGGGGAGGGTTTCACGGCTTGTGCTATGTTCAAGAGGGGCTAGAGCGGATGCTGTTTTACATTATTGCCTGTAGCGAAAGACTAAATGTCCCAGATAGTCCTTCCCAGTACTAATTAAGACAGTGTTCTTAAATCACTGTATCATGACCCAAAGGGAGCCAGGAAAAGAAACAGGGAAAGGGGTGATATGGCACAAAATGCTGATTTGTTTTTTCAGAAGAAAACCAGAAAATACCACTGGCTCTTTTCATCATCAAGCACCCCTTCGAGTATTCTCTATCAACCTCTCAAAACAGATATACAATAATTTATCCAACTTCACCATTGTTAGCACTGATACATTTACTTTTCTGGTAATTATAAGGGGTTTACAAGTATTTGGAAATTTGAATAAGGGCACTGCCAATCTGATAAGGCTTAAAAACATTGATCAGGATATGTCTTAAATTTAGAAATACTGGGCCAGATCCTTATTAATATGAGGCAATGGAGTTACACTGATTCATGCCAACTGAGGATCTGCTTAGACAAAACAGAGAGGAAAGTTTTATACCAATAGGATATTGCAGCTGCAAATCTTTATTACTTCCAAGAGTCATTAGGAGCTTTGCAGAAGTATACTAAAATATTCTGCAATGTAAGGCAAATTTTTTGGACAACTTCAGTGGCAACTTGTGTACAAGGGCTTCAGACTGGGCCCAGGATAAATATATAGGGGATGTTCTTAACATACCTTACTGGCAGCAAGTCCAGCTCGCTTATTGGCCTCATACTCTGGAGTTTCAGTTTGCATAAAGTAGATCTGGTCTTTCATGCTCTCATAGTCTTCCTGGTATTTTCTCTGTGTAAGAGAAAATATATAAAATACATTAACCCTATACATTAGCCATCTATGAGGTAGATTAAATAGAAAAAGGCCAGTTCTATAAATGGAAAAGAAAAATTCAAGCTTTTCCAGTTGACAAAAGCAGCACTAAAACAGC
>NW_017729031.1:6839750-6871639 GCF_001723915.1 Gavialis gangeticus | reverse complement strand
TTTCATGCTCTCATAGTCTTCCTGGTATTTTCTCTGTGTAAGAGAAAATATATAAAATACATTAACCCTATACATTAGCCATCTATGAGGTAGATTAAATAGAAAAAGGCCAGTTCTATAAATGGAAAAGAAAAATTCAAGCTTTTCCAGTTGACAAAAGCAGCACTAAAACAGCATATTTGAAAGAATGTGTAAATAATTTGCTTACCGTACTTATATTGTTAGCATTCATTTTTGCAACTGCAACATCATAGCAAGGTGTTTGACTCCACTTGCCTTTGGCCTTTTTATAGTCCTCATGGTACTTAAGCTACAACATAAGAACATGAAATAATGAAGGTTAATCTTATGATAATGAACTAAATTAAACTAAACTTAAATAAAATAAAATAAAATAAATGACAACCTTTCTGGGTATTGCTCTGCATCTCTGCTTCACAGGTCTGTTTTCAAAACTGGTGCTTTAAAAACACAGCTTCAGGTTTGAAAGTGCCTTAAATTCACTTTGTTAGCTATTGCCTAGATGTCTGAAGTACAGGTTAACTTGATTATTAGTTAATCTCTGGTTCCCTCTTGTTGTCTCCATTGGATCCGTGAAGCTGATATTTGAAATAATTCTTCTATTCCACAACATTTTCACCAATATGGAGGTTGTTTGCCATTAGTCTCCTCCAGTGGATGGCACTATGACAAATTCCTTTGGTGAAAACTGATTTAAGTTCCAGAATACACAAGCTCCTTTGAAAATTTCTGCCAGAGAGCATATGGCTTTCTCCCTCTGCCCCCCAAAATCTACAATAGCAGAAATTGAAGAAACTGAACAATACGCACCAAACTTGGCAAATTTATAGTTGCTTACAATTTGTACCAGCTTACTGGCAATGCAAGACGAGGCTGCTCAATTATTCCTGAATCCTACTCCCCTCTGTCACTTCTAACAGTTGCCACCAGATTTTCTTTTTACACAATTGGTTGTAGTAGGAAAAGCGGTTGTCATACAGCAGTAACGTTTTTCTTCACTCTTCATTTTCCCATCTCCGTGTCTATACACGTCTTGGTTTCTCTTAATGCTGAATTCTCCTGCATGTATGTATTACCTGCCTTAGATTTAATAAACTGTTGTACCTTTTTATAAAAAAGTATTATTTTTTCAGATGCATTAATTTCACCAGCTGTATTTCCAGCTCTAGTTGTTTCAACACCCACTCAGTGGATCAAATTATTTCCTGAATAAAAAGATCTCTTTTTAAGTCACTTATATAAATTCTGTTTGCACTCAGCACTGAAACTTTACTTGCACACTTCTAACCCAGGCAACCTATTTTCCCCTCTCAAGTTTACTGTTTCAGAAACAAAATATTATAGAATCCTAGTGGACTACCCAAACTAATGTAGGCCTGGGTATGGTCGTTATGACTTTGATCAGACTACACTCAAGATTATCAGGAAATAAACTATTGTTTGTTCAAGCTCCATTTCATAACTGACCTAGTGCAAAGGTTTTGATTTGTTGTCATTATACTTCAGGTTTCATTGTGGTACTTCACTGTAATCCTTATCCCAAAAGATACATGTACTTCCATACTGGTTCAGTTCTTACCTTGCTGATCAAGAGTGGATATGCCAAAATATTCTAACACAATCCTATTGTCTTCACTGGCATGAACTATATGCTGCAGACTACTACTACTATGTCATTAGCTTTAAATAATGACTGTTTCTTCCGGCCATTCTCATGACAATTTTTTTTACATCCTTTAATCTTTTGACCTATATTTATATAAGGTTGTAAAGAAATTTCGCCATCTGAAAAAAATCTCTAAATGATTTATTTATTTATTTATTTGCAACCTCAACAGATACATAATTGCAATTTTTTAATGTTGCGTTGCCATTTATTACTGGCACAAAGCAATGTGTTCACACAACATGTATTTTTTAATCACAGCTAAATTCTGAACTGAGTTGAAATCCTACTTCTAGCTTAAAAGATTATATGATTTTGTCCTCATTATTTGTTAAGCATTTCTCTCCCTACACTTCAACCCATCTCCTGAATTCTTTAGTACATTTTATTACAACTACAGCGAGATATAGAGTGGAGATTATTGGTGCCAGAGCCCTTGATAATCATCACTCAAAATCACTGAGTTTAGTGCTTGATTCTATTATCTATTTAGTATGCAAACTAAGGATGGAGACATTTTGTTTGCCAAACTCTTCTGCTAACTGAGGTCTGTGAACTTAACAACATTTGATTTTGTGCACTCATGCACACATGCGTGTGATGACTATTCAGTGAAATGAATATTAAAATAAATTTTATTTCATCAGTCAGATTGATCACTCTTAGGTGTATTTCATACAAGAAGATCAACTGTCTAACTTATCAAATGTTTTCTTGAATATAATCAATTTACTCCATATAAATACCATCTTGTATAAAAAATGCAATATTTTCTCACATACAACATGCACCTTTCCCCAAAAAGTCCACCCACCAGAATTCAGGTGTATGTATTAAGTGGGGAAGCAGATTTCTTCACTTCAGGGGTGTTAAAGATCATCTTCTTTTTAATGGTCTTGAAGTTCCATTAATCTATCTAACCTTTCTTAAGGCAATTTTACTGTCTGCTAGCTGCTTCTCATCAATTTCCTGTTTCACAGCCTTGGAAACTCTTTAGCTCTTCAAAATCATGGAACCATTCATGAAGACTAGTCTTCACTAATAATTATGGCTTCAGCTTTAGTGAAGCGGGAAAAAGAGGGTGAGCCAGATGAAGATTCTGCCATTCAAAACACAAAGGTGTGTAGTATATTCCAGGGTATGTTTTATGCAAGAAAATACAGTAAAATGCAGTTGGACCTACAAACATGCTGCTATTTGAATGTGAACAAGCAGCATAATAGACGTCTCAATAATGGTTGTCAACTGTAGTGCACAGAGCACTATAAGAGGAAAAGAGAAGAAAAGGGAAAATAGAATGGGAAGTTGAGGAAGGTAGGAATGTGTGACTGTTAGAGAGACAGCAAGAGACAGAAAAACAGGTTAAAGAGGGATAAAATCCTAGACCCAGTGATGTCAGTAGAAATTTTGCCATGTCACCTGAGATGTCAGGATTTTCCCTGAGATTTCTGAAGAGAAAGGAAGTAAACTAAGGAACTGATGAAGAAGGAATAACTGGTATTCCTAACTGAAGATCATATGGTCTTTCTATTCCCTAATTTCTTAATTATTGTTTGAACCCAGTTGGTATCTAACGTACATGCACTTGAATGTTCTTTCCTCTCCAGCATCTTTAGTGGGGTTTTTAGGCTAGAACAAGCCCTGGAGTATACTCACATCACTGCGCTGCTTAGTCACTTTCTTGGCAAGTTCCACATCAGGTGGGTCTGGCAGAGAAGTGTATTTAGCTTTCCGTTCATCATGCCCTTTTTTGTAGACAATCTGAAATAAAGAAAGAGGTAAACATTTACAAGAACTGCCTGTTTAAATAAGCAACAGAACATTTTCTTCTGACTTCACTAATGCCTCTTTGAACAGAAGTACTCATTTTCACTTCTGCAACATAAACTCTTTGAACCAATGTAATTACTGTGGAGTCTTCTGAGAGATAAATAACTAATTTGTTAGGGCACTATTTTTAAATAAGCAAATACTTTGGATTTTACAGATATAATCCTGTAAGGGGCTGACCTCAGTTCTCAAAGTTCTCCAATAAACATCAATGAGTTACACACACATTCTCACATATCCATATAGGTGTACTGTTATCCTTGTTTTACAGGTGGGAGAACTACGTTTATACGTAGTGTGACCATATGTCCTGGTTTGACTGGGACACTCCCAGATTCCATAGGCCAGTCCCAGCTGGTTGGTCAAAAGTCCCAGGCCAGAATCCAGTGGGGAAGACAGAGGGCACAGTGCACCAGGCAGGTGGTCAGGAAGACACCACTGCTGCTGTGTGGGACCAAAGACATGCCACATGTGGACAGGGTGACACCTGCTCCAGTCCACCCACCTTGCTTCTGCATACTGGCAGTGGTGCCTACCTGTCTGACACACTCTGCCATGACACCTCCCCACCACACTCTGGCCTGGGACTTTTGACCAACCAGCTGGGACTAGGCTACAGACTTTGGGAATGTCCCAGCTAAACCAGGAAATATGGTCGCCCTGTTTAGAGGCCCAGCTCTGAAATATATTAAATGACCTTGTGTCACACTAAATACAGCATATCAGAGACCTAATAGCTTGTTTAAATTAATTCCTGTCAATACAACTCAGAATTTTCAATCTTTTCGATTTTTATATATATAACATGCCATGTACAAACCATACATTCAGTATGTTTCTATACAGAAAGGACTTGTTTCTCTATATATACAGCAGTCAGTACATTTTGAGACTGATTCTCCAACACTATTATGATGGTTTTATGTCAGTGTAAGTCTACTGAGAAGTTGAGGATATCAGTGTAACACTTCCACAATAGAGAAGACAAGTGGGTTTTGCTACTTACATCGCTGAGAGCCTTTTGGGCATTTGCTACTCTTCTCAATTCTGGACTGTCATCATATGGATAAAACAATGTTTTGTCTCCTTCCCAGTCTTCTGTGTAGAGTTTCTTAAAGAGAAAAAAAAAAAAAATCAAACAGTAAATAATTTTTAATGAAATAATTCCTGACTAGGACTAGTACTTGCACTTTAGTGCTCTAAGCGAGCTGCTGCTCTTACCTTACTATATAGTGCTGTATTTTTTATTGCATTAACAAGCTCAGGAGCATCAGGGGGAAGCAGGTATTTGTCTTTAGTGTCCTCCCAGTTCTGCTTGTATAAAACCTGGACAGAAAGACCATACCGTTAGTCACTCTGCCTTTTAGAAAGCACTTACACCTGATCATAAATGGTCTGCTTCTAAAGATTTTCAGAAATCACAAACAAATGGAATCTAATAACTATATCCATGAGGAAAAGTTAAGATCTGTATTTTTTCTTTTTTGAGCACTTTTTCTCTCCCAATTATTTTCTTTCATTTTGTCTGCTACAAACCTTGTTATACTGTCCCAAGCTAAAAAACTTACTGCAAATTGAGCCAATAATGTCCACAATTTTTTTCATACAGTGGCTAAGAGTCTTACCTTGCTCACTTGTTGTGATACTTTCTTTGCGTGCTCTATATCCTTTGCCTTTTCATCAACATGGCAAAGAGTCTTGGCAACATCACCAGCCATGCGGTATTTAACCTAGGTCAAGACATGCCAAGATTGATTTATCTTATTCCAATAAAACAACAAAGTGAAACAAAAGTAATAGCTTTAGAAAATAGAATACCAGCTTTTTTCCACATTCTAGTAACTACGGCTAAATGCCATAGTTCAAGTAATGCATTTACTGAAGAGGAGTCACTCTATTTAAAGCGCACACAGCGTCTCCTGTATTCAGCATCCCATGCTTTAAAATGGCAGGAGGGGCACTTTAACTAAAGCATGTTGAACAAGCTTTAGTAAAGTGCCCCTAACTACCATTTTGAAATGTGAGGACACTGAATACATGAGACACCACAGCTGCTGGAGTGTGCTTATTAGCATGCTCCAGCAGACTCAATTAATCAAGTTTGCTCCAATGCACTATAATTACCACATGCCAAAGCAGACATCCCGCATATCTACAGGCACCCAAAGGGCCAGATTCAAATGGTTCATTAGGCATTTAAATAGGGCTTAGGTGGTGTTTAGCTGCTAAGTCCCAGACTGATGCAAACTGTAACCAACCTCACAAATCCTCAAATGCCTCCATGCTTGACTGGAAAGTTCCTTATAGATGTCTGCAGGTGTTGTATCTAACTCCCCAGAGAGACTTTCACTTGTGGGTATGGCCTGACCTCATCTAACTTGCATCAAAAATGTTGAATTCAGGTCAGAAAAGGTGGTGGTTGTGGTACCTATGATTTACCCAGTGGTAAGAGCCCACAGCAAAGAAGTGGGAGACCTGGATTCTAGACCCTAACAAGTTCGAACTCACATCTTTCCACCTTCATACTACAGAGGAGGTTGGACAGGGGTACTACAGGGCCAGAAGAATAGGAAGCAAAAAAGTATTGTGTCACTGTAGCCGAGAGGTTGGGGAGAGTCCTTAATTCCAGTCCCTGCTGCATACTTAACATAAAATGTATAAGCCAACTTCATGCACAGGACTCTTCCACAAAGGGACTGCTATAAACAGTGGGCTACAAAGGCGAGCTCCTTCTTACCTCATCCCAGCACTGTTTATGCATATTTTTAAACATTATTTTAAGAAATAAAAAGCCCTGTCATCAGAAAGTAGAAACCAAGACTCCCCTCTTCCCAGAAAACCACCATCCTCCCTTGGCCACAGAGAAACATTCCCTCCTCCTTGGTCTCCTTCTGGCCCTATGAGTCTTGTTCTTGTGGCTACCCTGTGGCCCAACTTCAACAGTAGTTGCTTAACCTGCCACCTCCTGAGTGAGTGTTTTAATCACTAGGTTATAGAGCAAATGGCAAGCACCACCACTTCGTTCTCCTCTTCAGAAGCTATTAGGCAACTATCCTCAGAAACGAGACAAGGGTTTTTGAACTACAGGTGTATGGAGATGCCTAGTGGACAGTGCAGCTCAGGTTCCACCAGTGTTTCTTATTGGCTACTTCTCTGGACATCTGTTATTGGCATCTCTGGCCTTTCTCAATCAGCCACTGGAGAAGCCATCTGCTCTTCTCTTTCTATGTAGAACACTTCTGCGTCTCCAGAGTCTCTCCCCTTACTGTATATGGACCTAAACACCTAACCCATCAAATTTAATCAGTTCTCTGAGAAGTGAACCTAAGTCACCCACATGCAAGGTGCGTGCTCTAATCACTGAACTATTGCATAGAAGAGAAGCAGAACCACTTACAGGAGATCACTGGGCCACAGTTTTGTGAAAAGAAGCAGGTATACACACCTAATGCCAGGACAGTGCTCTGTGTTGTGAATTACAGATCACATAAAAGTACTACATTTCTACCAGGAGAATTGCTGTTCTCCCAGTAGAAGTAACAGGTGTACAATTGTGTTTCTGTTTCTTCAGACCAAAAATGGTGGTTCCAGGAGAAAAATAACCCAACTCCAAACCAGTAGAAGCTGTTCCCAGAAAAGTCTCTCCAAGGAGAAAAAACACTTGTATACCTAGAGATATCAGAGAGAGATACTTTCATGCAGTCTTGAGATAGACGCCTAAGTCCCTGAAGAGAGATGGTAGATTATTGGTGGCTCCTTACTCAGCATGCTGTGTTTCAGGGATCCCATTCTTCAGCAACTGTACCAGAATCTAGATGCCTAACTGGAGAATGTGTGGTAACCATCTGGCTACCTAGTAGAAAAGTTTGGTGCTCCAGTGATCAGCATTCTCACTCCCAAGTCCTCTTGTAGATGCTACATTTGAGTCATTTTTTTCTGATTTTTTTTAAAGGCACAGACCCAGGAACTAGTTACATGAAAACGGAAATGTTTAAACATATTTTAAAGATCCACTTCTGTGATTATTCAGTGCCTACTGCCTATAAGAGAAATATAAGGTGTGGGAAGGGCAGCAGCGTATAGCCTGCAGTGTCATTTAATCCAGTGCTTTATACTTTACCAGTATTTCCCATTACTGTCTTTAATTTCATATCAAAATCTTTTCTTCAAAACCATGTTGGCCCCAGTCAACTGGAATCATTATTCAGCTGGTCATGGACCATGATCTCCCCTACTCTAAGACACAGTGGCCTAAATTCCAAGCTGAGTCCTAGAATTTCAGACTTGTCACTGAGTCTGCATTTCTACCCCAAAGATCTTGGAAGTGTTTCTGCCAAGCTTACAGTTTCGCTTCCTGTAACATTTACTATCTGGTTGCTGTCTCTCTGCTAATATTTAAATGGATACTCTAAAATACATAGTTCCTTTACTCTTTTATATCTAATTTACTTTATTAGATATGGCACATACCTCACTAAGCTGATCTTGTACTTTCTTGATTCTCCGAAGTTCTGGGGTATCACTTGTTACAGCATATGGCTTTCCTTTTTCTTTCATGAACTTTTGTTTGTATTTGTTCTGAAATAACAGAGTACAGATATTACTGCTCAGACCTCCCAAAGTTCCAATATCCAAAGGCTCTGGCAAAGACAATGGGAATCAATTCTTACATTCACTACTATAGAATCTATGAATCATTTGGTCATATTCTCAGCATAGCTCCTCTGTTTCTTCTCTTAAGACTACATTATATTGTCCCAATATGATATATTTTAGTCTTTTGGAGGGTTTGGTTTTGATCGCCTCAAAATTACTCTCTAAAAATCTAATAACATTTTATTCAGATATCTCAGAACACAGTGACTCAAACTCAACTCTTACTTATGCATGTACAATGCCTTAAAAGTCAGTGGCATTGTGCAAGTGGAAATAAGAGTAGAACTGGTCCAGCAGTCCTATGAAAAGGAAAGGTATGCCTAAATCCTATCTGATCCTGTTCTCATGGTCATCGGCAAGACCAGGTTTGGGCCTAATGGGATATTAAGTCTGGGATTTTCAAAGGGAGTTTGACATCCAACTTCTGTAGACTTTGACTTTGATTTGGGAAATCCTCAAGAGGTCCTTAGTCCAAACCTAAACTGTTTGCTATAGTTAAAATGAGGATCAGTGCTAGAGAGGATGTGATGAGGTCATGCCTTTAGTCAGGTCTTTGCCTAGAAGAGTAACCTAGAATATTCTTGTTACATGGTTGCGGGACTAGGCCATGGATTATGATACGTTTGGAAGCAAATATCCTACCCGCTTATAGATTCAGTCACCTCTACCAACCTACCAGGAACCTTTTTCCTATATTTCTTAACTGCAGATTATCAGAATAGAAATGTCCAGATCCAGCAAAGTTTCAATAATAGTGCACAGCACTTTATACTATAGAAGTAAATTGCTTTGTCTATACATTAGCTGTGCCTCACACAACATGTATTTAATTAGAATTAGGCTAGAACCAGAAACCTAGACCTGAAAACCTTTCCCTAAAACTCTGGGAAAGTTTGGATCTAGAGCTAGACTTTGCAGCTTGGGCCTATGGCTTTACTTCCTCTAATATAGGAAGGAGGTAAGGAAACATGCTTGAGCTTTGTTTCTCCCACACTTCAGAGCTTTAAGTTAGTATGCCCACATGGTTAGGAAACTGTGACAAAGACAGTTTAATTTAATTGACCAGTCAGTGCTAAGAATAGGACCCAGAAATGAGCTCTCCAGACAGCACTTGATATCCCTTCCTCAAGCCATTTTTTGTGACATTTTGATTCATTACTGCAGTGATAACCAAGGATCAAACTGACTACAAAGCATAAAAATGGGCAAACACAACATTAGGGTTTTCTACAAAACTTGATAAATGTCTTGAATGTGGGACTCAAAGTAATCAACAGGAACGACATAATGGGAATAATTTACCTCACTAAACAGCTCCTGCATTTTATTACTGTGTTTTAGATAAGGCGTCATAAACTTAGATGAGTCCACTTTTGTCCGTCTGACTTTCTTTCTGACAGGAGGTGCTGCATGTTCTGTGGTCTGTATGGTTGTTGTGGGGCCCTCAGAGCCTGTCCTGGTGGTGGTCTCAGTGTACTCTGTGATCACCTGGGAGTAGAGGCAAGATACAATTATTCAGTGTTCAAATATAAACCACCATTTTGTTTTTGGAATTTTTCAAGACTTCTATTTGTGAAAAGGGTGCTTAATTTCACAATGGAATTTTGACCAGACCATGGGCTAAAAATCAATATCTTGTTCTCTGTTAGGATTGCCAGTGGGCCATTTACACATGATCCAAGCTGACATGAGGACTCAGGTGATTCACCAAGTTCTAACTCAAACTTCCTTAGTTATCATCCAACAGCTCTCGAGTCCAGAGGGCCTTCTGCTGCCTCTTTCCACATGCATAACTCCCACTGACGTCAGAGGGAATTTTGAGTGCTGACTGATGAGAGGATAAGTCCAAAGGGTAAAAATGTTCTGAATACTAAAGGCTCTATTGACCGGCACATAGTCTCGCATCAACAGCTCCTGCTGATGTCACTGGGAGTTGTGACAGTAGATCAAAGGCATGTATGACCCTTCAAAGGGTTTTTAGCCACAAAATAGTAAAGAAATTGAGACAGCAAGATGTAACTAATAAAACCCTTCATATCTTTGCAATAAGTAAAGCATTTGCTGCCTAGTGCTCAGATAGCTTTCAAAATCCAGTTTTTCTACAAATGTACATTTTCTGATGTGGACAATCAGATGATAATCATGGAAGAGGCATATTTGAAACACGAAGGAAAGTAATGGAAAGAGTTGGCAGACAAAACTGTTGCCTATGCCTTTAGACCAACAAATATCCATGGAAAGACCTGGAAACATGCCCCTATTTAATGTTAATGATTTAAGTTCTCATTCATGCTCTAGGCAATAATTTTAATGCACATAAGTTTCTAATCAAAGCACTCACAGAAATGGTAATTATACATGACAAAAATAAAATTGCTTCATAACTACATGAATAATTAAGTATCACATCTTGGTTCATAATAGATTTTTTTTTAAAAGGGACTTTCAAAAAGGAATGAATGAAGCTTAGCTTTCAGTTTATTTGCATTAATGTGATACATACACCCTATTAAATATATTCATCCTTACCTAAAGAAAAAATTGTTAGCGATATCTATCTTTCACAAGCTTTGTTTCTTCTGTGTTCACTAAGGGTGCATATAAACTTTCACCATATGATTGCAGACCAGGAGTGGAGCGTACAGACATTCACCAGTGCCAAAAGAGCTGTGTAGAAAACTGTGTGCAAGTAACTTGGAGTAAGGGAGAGAGGAGGGTGGAATTATGGGTGCTAGCAGGTCTGAGGGGGAGTTTGGCAGGATCAGGCTGGATGGCCGGTTTGTGGGGGTCGGGTTGGTGGGTCTGCAGAAAGGATTGTCCGTTCAAGGTTGGGAAGTCAGGAGGGTAAAAACAGCCCAGTCAGGGTCAGGGGGTAGGAAGCGCACAGCCCTGAGGGTGGGGTGAGCAGCTGGGCTTTCCCAGCCTCAGGGCTGTGCTCCAAATGTGTGCAGTTGTTTACTGGATCGGGTTAACCTGTTCCCAATCTAAGTTAGTTCGCCCACTTAGGTGAACTAGTATAGATCATACCCACCATTTTTGGCCCGATTTAAACCCCCTGAACATCTGCACAGATGAGCATTTAAATCAATCTAACACTAGTCAGGTTGATCTAAGTGTAATATCTGTATATACCCTAAAACTCTTAACAATACATTATTATTCATTCCAGTTCTGCAACAAGTTGCTGTGTATCCATTCATTTCTAATATGTGATAAATCATTAATAGCATGTTTCTTAGCATTAAATAGCACTTGAGAGTCTGAAAAGTGTGCATATGGTGACAATAATCTGACAAATATTACCTGTTACTTCTTGTTCCCTGCATATTGAGAGTATGGATACGTATATTCATGCATACATTCAGTATATCTATCCATTATCTACTTTGTATTTACTTCAACCTATTCTGCAGTACAAAAAGATTCCTTCTGCAATCTTTTATGTTCTCTGTTCGTATTCAGTTTGTAAGATGCCATTCTTATTAAAAAGAACTGTTTCCATGTTTTTCCCTACCTCTGATCACCTGATGTAGCATCACTAATTAATTCAATAATTTGTATGTCTAACAGAGCTATTCATATAGATTTTACTATTCTTACTTTTTTAAGGTAAAATATTTCTCATGACATGAGATTATGGCAAAGCATACACTAACAATTTCAATTTTGGGGTGAGAGTGTTTCCTTCTAAACAAAGGGACCTGTTTCAAAATTTTTCCTGCTTTAGTAAAATGCCCTTTGATAAAATAGGAATTTTTACTGACTAGTAATTCAGCACTGTCTCTCCCAAAGGCAACTTTATCATGCCATGAGTCCCCATGAAGTCAGTGAGTGTGGGGTTTCTTATCAGTAGTCAGATCAGACTCAAGGAAGGTAGTGTTGCAATAGGCAAGCAATATTATGCATCTGATATATCAGATTTACTTTTCTCCCAGGAAAATTACCATTACAGAATAGAGATTTAATTATTATAAGCCCTGTGGCCTTTCTAAATCGATATGAGTTGATTTTTATTTTATTGGCTATCAAGTCTGTTCTTGGCTATATGTTAAGAGTACCCTACAATAGCATGTGAGCCTATGGGTTATGATATTAAAGGGAAAACAGGGGGCTGAGGGGGCATGGGCACTAAGGCGCACAGCTGACAGCCCAGAGGTTGCAAATTCCAGGCCACAACAGAAATCCAGGCACAGTCCCATCAGATTCCAGCAATTCTGCAAATTCACTGGGACATGAGAAGGAAGGGAAGAAAAACAACCATAACAAAACAACAAGCAATCATCTCCAACTCTTCCATCTCATATTTATGCAGTCAGAACCATGAAACAACCCTCAAAACACACAAAATGGTCCATGTACTTGGTACATTGAGTTATTAATATTATCATTTGCTTCACATGCAATGTCACAGAGGCCTTTACCTCCATTGGTTCGCCCTCCTCCACAATCGTCTCTTCAATGTAGTACTATAAATAAAGGACAAACTTTATTATTTCACAAGTACACACAACACTGTAAAATGACTATTTTCTCTTTGAACCAACAGCCCCGCTGCCTGGGAAATGGCTGTAATTCATTAGTGCAGAGGCCGCTTTTACGCTCCTGACAGAGCTCTGAGTTTCCCATTTATACTAATAATGTTAAGCATTGTATTGCCACCCCTGACAGATATTTGTCCAACTTGTTCTTAAAACCTACAGTAAAAGGCATTCCCTTTCTTCCTAGGTACCAATTCTACATCTTAATGATCCCTAGGACGTTTGGAGATGGAGTTTCCTTCTAATATCAAACATAAATTCCCTGTTCCTTCAATTTAAACTAATTATTTCCTGCTCTACACGTAGTGGACCCAGAGAAAAAGAATATCATCCATCTCTTTCTAGCAGCCTTTCATGTATTTGAAGATTGTTACATCCCTCCTCTGTCCTTTTTTCCCCAGACTAAACAAACCCAGTTCTTTCAACATTACCTCAGAAGTCATGTTTTCTAAACTCTTATCATTTTTTGTACTTGCCCCTAGACAGTCTATATTTGTCTTAGTACTCCAGGTAAGGACTTATCACTGTCAAGTAGAAGGAAATAAGTGTCCTGTATTTTAGCTGTAACGTTTTTATTAATGCATCCCAGAATGATGCTGCCATTTTTACAATAGCATCACACTGTTGACTCATTCAGTTTGTTATCCACTGTAACTCCCAGATCTTTTCCAAGCCAATTATTCCCCATTTTGCATTTATACATTTGATCTCTCCTTCCTAAGTAGTATGCTCTTCACTGAATTTAATTTTAGACCATTTCTCTTATGAATTGCCTGCAGTCCCTCCTAGATTAATGCAAATCAAAAATTTTAAAAATGCATTTTTTATTCCATCATTCAACCCATTAATGAAAGGATTAAATAGAATAGTATCCAACTCACGACAGAGCCCTGAGTAATCCCACGCCATGGTTTCTCCCAGGTGGGCAATGAATTATCAATAACTGCTCTTTGAGTATGTTAAATTAAGCAGTCACACTTGCACTTCCATACTACATTCAATTCCATTGATTTAAATGGGTCAAGCCCTTAACCTATAATATTTGCCATGCATCCCTCCAATTCACCTACTCATGAATTAACTTTGATTCAGATTTCCCATATTCTTTATGTACTGGAGATGCATTATGTTAATGTAAATAACTTAATTTCCCCCTTCATCAGGCAAATCCTTGTGTTCTCTGAAGAATAACACGTTACAAATGTTGTCCCACTTATTCTTTTTTTCTTTCATGCCAGATTGCAAAACCACTGTTAACTTTGCAGAATCTTACTCCCCACCCCTTTTCGTTACACTTGTTAAATACAACATGCCCTTATTTAATCAAAAGGAGAACACCAACCTTTTTTCAAAGTCAAAACATTTATACCAAATAATACTGAGCAATTCATATCTTCCAATTCATATCTTTATAAGCACAAATTACAATCATCACTTTCTAGAGTCTACCTGTACCAACAGTAACCACACAGAAGTATCTGGGACGATCAGTATCAGTCATTATAGGCTAATCTACACAGGGACACTGAAATTCAGACAATTTGGCTAAAGGTATTGATTCTCCAGGAGCAGAAGCAAATAGGAAGCAAATGCCACTTAATTCCAGAATGAAACTATCCACACATACTTCAGATTTATACGCAGACTTCATGACCTCATTGATTCATCTCAACATTCCCGTGTTTTCAGATTACTGGACCTTTCTACCTCTGAATGTATCTTAATATTTGATGTTATTCAGGGCTAATTTCTGTTTACTACCATTGTTGTGTTTCTGACTCTTCAAAAAAATATCAGCAGGGAAATGTTATCTGGTTTTATAATTAGCTGCATTCCTTGCAAATCACAAACTATTATGCTATCCAGTGTAGACTAATGTAATCCTACAGATTACCTCCACAGACAAAAGGCCAAGGTTCCTTAAATGAAATGCCCAGCATATTCTGAACCTTCTATTCCTAAACCATAAATTTAGTTTTTCTTTGAACAAAGATCTCTGACATAGGTTTAACAGACATGATTCATAGGAATCTAGGGTGCTTCTTTTTATGATTTTGAAAAGGGCTGAGCAAGCTGCTTCAGAATGATACCAGATGCCATTGTTACTGTTTTATTTATAACTTATCCCCTATGAATATCTCAGAAGGGAGCTAACAGAGCAGAACCATCTGAAGCAGTCCTAGAGATGTGGCATACAGCACATTTAACAAAAGATGAAAAAAACAAGAGGGGAAAAAATGGAGCTGCCTAGGCACACAAATCCGCAGTACACAATTCCAAAAAATGACATCAAATGAAAAGGAAGCCAGCTCCTCCAAAATGAAACATAGAGTAAGCTAAGGGAAAGTATATTCACATGAAAGTAGGTATTAACACAATACAGCCAATGGCACAGTTACAGCAGATAGGAATATCAATAAGTATAAGGACAGTAAATCATAAGAATTTGAAAAAATATTTCTTTTATATGTAGATATTTAGGGGGATTGTACCAGTGACAACATTTCCTAAAGGCACATAATGTATGTAACTAACTGAATTGGCACATTATTTTATTTCTGGCTACTAGAACCTAGACACTCAATCCTGCAATCCCTCGCCAAATGAGCAGTCCACAGGTTTTCTTATGGGGATGAGAGTTGCATGACTGGGTCCTAAATTGACAGCTTTTTCCCTCTGTGAAGGGCACTACACACCCCTTCTAACTGCTCTTACACTTCCTGGTGGAGCAGTCATCATTTAATAACCAAGGACACTCTAGTTATTACTAAAACAAAATATTTATAACAAAGTAATTTTTTCACTGACATTCATACATGGATTTCCTTAGATACTCGGGAATCTAAATCAGACCAGTAAGGCCACATACAGAGGTACATAACTGTGAGTTTAATTGACTGGTGGGGGGTGTCAAACTCATCCATGATATAACAACATTGATTTCAGCAGGTTTACATCCCAGATTCATCTGTCCCTAGATCTGCACTGTAGGAATACCCCTACTGTATTGCCTGTTCGTAGACAAGGGCTGCAAAGCTGCTATATTTCTGAACTGCAGTGGATGGTAGGGAAAGGTCAGGCTGAGGTGGGTCCCACAGCTGTTCCATCTGACACCAACTAAAGCAGCAGTTCTCAGCCTTTTTAGTCTCAAGGCTAGACTCATGGCACCCCTTAGAAAATGCCAGATCTCTTTCACAGATGATAAAGAATTGTTTTCCATTGCAAGGAACTCAGAAAGACAAATGTTTGTAATAGTATGGATTCCTATGTGAAATATCTGGGTTTATCTTGTGAATCATGTTTGTACATCTAACTCTGCTAACATAGCATGGCAACTCATGACACCCTTGAAAGGATCCCAAAGCACCCCTGGTTGAAATTCACTGAACTAGAGCATGGGGGAAAGGCTGAGAGGCAAAAAGGCACGGCCACTGCGTTCAGGACTACACAAATCCAGTAGCCACAAATCTGGACTGGAATAATAGACGTATTGGTTCTGCAGCATTTCCACTTTTCCCTTTACTTGACATAACCTACACATACACAGACTTGACGAAAGCAGGTAGCATTTTCTGATCTCTGTAAATAATCAAGATCAACCTTTTTAGAAGATTTTCCTCTTACCTCCACTACTTCCTCATATTCTTCTTCTTCCATTTTTGCAGAATTTTCCTCTGTCTGCTACTGACTCACTAGTCATATAACAAATGAAAATATAAATATGAAGTATTAGCTCAAAGCATGTATTTGTTATTAAACACTCTTAGTCAAGTCCATCTTTTGTGTCATGGTATAATAATTAGTACTACTACCATATTGTTTTATAGGGCAATGAAGAGCAGGCCTTTAATATCTAACTCAAGAAAAATTGTTCTAATCTAACAACTTATTTTAGAATGGGAAATTACTGGATTAGTCTGTAGATTAATATCAATTATAATTTTAGCCAAATACATTAACATATAAATGCAATGCTAAAATAATATATAAAAGAATGAGTTCTGATCAGAAATGGTAATGTGAAATATGTCTTGCTTTTTCCTGTAGAACAGACATCTGAAGCATCTTCTCTTTCTCTAATGTTACATAGCTCGTTATTTCAACTATTGTTTGGACGGGAATTTTATCTGTAAGTTCCAGTACAACTATTAATATGCCATGCAAATGATATGATTTAAAAAAAAAAATACAATACTGATTTTAAATGACCTTATGTTAATGAAGTTAATTTCCCTCCTCTCATTAGCTTATATGGGTTCTCCGTTTTTAGCTTCTGTGGTTTTTTTTCTTTTTTTCTTCAAACCTGAAAAACATGAAATCCATATAGTTTGGGTCAAAATGTGAAGTAAGAGTTATTACTGTCAACTTCCAATTAATTAATTAATTAATGGAATGATTGTGCTATAAGTCCTGTCAAAGAGAGTTTTGCCAACAGAGAAACACAGCCCTGTTTCTAATGTTGGTAGTCGATGAAGGTTTAGAACAGCTGTTTCCTAGTCTAAAGATATTTGCCATGTAAGCTAATACTACAGAGCGATTGGCTGGTTTTGTTTAGCTAGCTAAGCTGCAATTCCTTCTGAGGCAAGTGGAGTCCAGTACTGCAGGTTAAATATAGGAACAAAAAATACTGTCCCTTTTTAGTTCCAATATGTTAGAAAAAAAGTGAGAAGAAAACTATTTTGTTAACCCAAAAGACTAACTGATAAAAAATAATTCCCATGTAGAGTAACTTGTCAGCATATAGGCCAAAGTCCTACGCACAAATCCCAGAAACAGTAAGCACAAGGAACATATACCCAAGCCCTACATTTTATATTCCCTGGTCGCAGATCCAAGGACTTTTCTGCATATTTGCAAACACTTAGCTCTCCTCACTCAGACAGAAAGACTAGTGACTTTCATGGGTAAAGCTTGAGTAGAACCCTCAAAAAGCAACAGAATCAAAAACAGCTTGAGATCTGCTCCATAAAATTAAGTCAGATTAAATAAAATGTGCTTACCAGCAATATTGAAATAAATTTCTTTAGCAGCTAAGCCTCTCCAAGTCTTCCCTCCTGAGAAACGCTGGGCAAGAGCAAGCCTGATGCATCAGCTCCTAAATTATCATGTGGTCCAGTCAACCAATCAGATTTTGACTTGCTCAAGTTTCAGATTCTAAATATACCTACTGACCCTTCTGAAGACCACCTGTTCATCAGATCCACAAAGAAAAAGGGAGCTAATAATTTTGCAGCCTTTGACTAATCCAAAACAGATCAGAATTTTCCTGACTACCTTAGTATTTTTAATTCAGACATATACAAATCTTAGAACTGGGCAGTTTTGATGAACAGATAACCATGGGAAAAATCAAGAAAAGATTGAGTCCAGTCTCAGTGCAGGATTCCTCTAGTTTTTTAACGTCTACATTTAAAGATGGAATCTTTTCCGTCCAACAGAACTTTCTCTCAAGAAAACATTTCACTGTTATCTTAAACATTTTTCCTTAATTCATGTCACCCAGATGTTTAACCCTTATCCCATCTCATTAATCCATTGCCACCAAATTGTTTACAGTTTGAGAGACTTGTAGATGGCTACCTCCTTTTGCAGAACTATATATTTTCAGTTCTTTATCCATTTGCTCCATCAGTCTGTCCTTCTAACTCCTTCATCATATTTTTCTGCTCCTTTGAGCTCCTTCCACTTTCAGCTATCGGTAGTTCTTGGTTTTTTTAGCATGAGTGCTGAAAAATGGCAACACAATTGTGACATGACCCATGGACATGTCTGTAATAAAGGCAAGACATATAGATGTTCTGATAAGAAAATGAACTTTATTTCCTTGTCCCAATTATCTAGCCTGGGACAAAGTTGCAAAGATAATATCTTGGTCCTGTGAAATAAGGTTGAATCTACCAACTCCACAATGTACTATAAAAGCATTAACTCAGTATTTGTGTGTCATTTTCTATGCTTATTTCTTTCTAGATCTCTCTGAATAATTTCTTTCTCCCAGGAAGGTATTCTTCAGCTCTCAGTTTAGTACTGCATCATCTTTAAATTCCATGACACTGCTTCTTAGCATATTACATGATGGAAGATATTTAATATGAACAAAATTATCTGTGAGCTATAGAAACTGCTGTCTGCCAGTGAGATGCAAAAATCTTTGATGTAATTCATGGAAACTCTTTAACAGCACATGTTTTGGGACAAGATACAAAGTATGCATTATCTGATTAAGATTATCAGGGGAACTGAAGGAGCCAAAATGGAGTCAGTTATACTGGAATTTGTCTAGGATATAGTGCTCACCTTCTGATGATAATTTGAAGGTTGTAAAGAAGAGTTGTTGCAGTCTACAGTGAACTGAGTGCAACTATGTTCTTTGATTTCCATGGTTTATATTTCTGCTGATTTCACCACTCAAGCCCAAGGTTCCCTCTAAGGTGCGCGCATGCACAGCCACCCACAAGTAAAAGTCTGGCCACGCACAGCCTTTTCAAGGCCGTGCACCGGGAGAAGAGCTTAAGGTAAGCTCTGAGGTGAGGCAGAGGCGGGGGCCTGGTGCGGGCTCTACTGGCTCCAGGGAACTGCTCCACTCCCCCACATCGCCTCGGGGAGCGACGAGGCACATGGCACGTGGGCTAGAAAGCGAAGTAGTTCCCCAGAGCCGGCAGAGCTCACTTGGAACAGGCTGAGGCTCATCCCCAAGGTGAGGCAAGGCAGGGATGAAGGCTGGTTCTGGTGGCTGGTGCAGGCTCCACCGGCTCTGGGGAACTGCTCCGCAGGCTCCGGGGAAGTGCTCCACTCCCCAACCCTGATGCCACGTGCCGCCTTGCTCCCTGAGGCCCCAGCCGCCTGGCCTCCAGCCCCCAGCCCCCTCCTTAGCTGCTGTTTTTAAGTGTGTTAAGAACTGTAGGATATGTTTATCAGTGCCTGACACCTCAAGACTTATAGGACAATATTCCACTTACTAAATCATACAATTAACAGAAAAGCAAAAAACTTTAAAAAATAAAATAAAAGAATCAGTAGTGGATTCCATTCTAGTGATAGGGTTAAACAGGATCATATAATGCCACAAATATTGAAGGCAAAAGACAAGAACCTTGTCCATAAGAGCTTCCAGTCCAGGAACTGGTCACTACATGGAGTGCCTTTAGATTTGTACAGATGTCACAGTGATCTATAAGACCCTGATACAGTAATGGAAGGCAACAAGCACTGGGAGGTAGGGTTACAAAAATAAGATGGATGTAGTTGCTCTGGTGGGGAACGGCCATGTCTTGTGGGTTGTGTAATGCATTTTAGGACACTCCTCTTGAGAACAGTGTGAGAGTTTGTCTGCCTCACTGCAGAAATTTGTGCAAAGAAAGACATTTAATGGTGATGGAGCTATGTTGGGGGTGGGTTAGGAAAAGATACCCTGACACAGGCAGCTGCACAGAAAATGGCACAGCAAGGAAAGCAGGAGAGGGAAACAAAAAAAGGAGGTTAATTATGTGGCTTTGGCAAAGCTGTGGGAGTAAAGGAATGAGAGATGAGAGCAGAGAAGCAAGCTGGAGAATACCCTGCAAGGTAGAGGGCTTTTGCTCCTGCATTATGACCAAACTGACAAAGGGCAAAACAAGAGACAGAGTAGTAGGGGTCATAAATGCAACCACTGGGAAGAATATGTGGGATGTGCAGCCCTCAGATATTCTGGGGATGTTAGTGCAGTTGCAGCATAAATGCATTTTCATTCCTAGTTTTTGCAGGCAGCTGCTTCCCTGATAGAGGCATGAAGTGATCAGAGCCTGGCCCCAGCAGGGAACTGTCAGATGGAAGAGTACTAAATGGCTTTTTGGAGGCACTGGGCATGTCTACATGTGCACTTAATTCCAAGTAGGCTTACTGCACAGTAAAAATACCCAGCCACCCTGCCCACTGGTAGAAAGGCTAGCAGTGAGCTCCCAGCTGGGTGGGGGGATCCTCACTCAGTCCGGAGCAGCTTGGAGCTGTCCCACTGGGGGAGAAGCTAGCAGTGAGCCCTGGCTGAGCCTGGGTTCCATGATGCTTTGGTGGCTGTCGAGCTTACAGACACTGTCGGCGTTCCCCGTCCGGCTGGGGGCTCACTGCTAGCTGCCTCACCTGTGGATCAGGACAGGGGGCTGGGACCTGCCCCTCCCCCACAGCTCTTTCAAAGCCCCATGCCTCAATCACTGGGGGCTGGGACCTGGCCTGTACTGGGACAGTTCCCAGCCAGCCCCAGGCTGTGTGGGGAAGTCTGCATGTGCATCCCAGAGCTGGCTGGAGCCTGCCCTGAAACAGGAGCCTGATCACTGCTGCCAGGGCAGGGGGACATTGTCCCAGTCAGACTCCAAGCTTGGAGCCCACCCCAGCAGCAGGCAGCTCCTGGGGGCAGGGAGGATCTCTGGTCCCTTGCTGCCTGGCTGACTGGGAGCAAATTTGCTCCCTGCTCACCATCTGCATGTGTGTTACTGCGCAGTGACTACTCAGCAGTTAATTTGCTATAAGCATTTGCAGATGGTAAATTAACCATGGAATAGACCAATTTACTGCTCGGTGTCTGCACATACAGACAGTGATGCTTACTGTGCAGTAAATTGGTTTACGGTGCAGAAAAGCACCTTGTGTAGACGCGCCCACTGTGGAGGAAAACTGGCAGGATTTCATCAGTTCTTATGGGGGAAAAGAGGGCAGAAAAGTAAAAGATGACAGCAGGGTTGTATCCAGTTGGAGACAGAGGGTAATGGTGCTGGTGACAGTAATGGGGTAGGCATGAGGAAAGAGTTCAGATGCACAAGGTGCTGCAACAATCACTTGAGCTGAATGGAAAAGCACTGACTGCTTGGGTAAGCGTCCCATGCCAGACCGAGGCGGCGTGCTCACGGACCGCTACTTCTTAGAGGGATCATTGCTCAAGCCTCAAATTTTGACATGAACCTCTGCCAAGATCATCTCTGCCTGGTTTGTAATTAAAATAGTGAAAAGCCACTGAATTTCCTATGATTTTCATGTAGGACTAAAACCAATCTATGTTGCTCAGAATTCAGCACATATTTGCTTTGACATTTCTGATATTTCGTCTTTAATTGTGAAAGTTTACCACTGAGATGGTGGTGATGTTTTGTTTCATTCACTTGTCAGAAGAGTAGAGATCAGGCTGGGCCAGCAACAACTGCAGCATGCCATTGCAGAATGTAGAATAGAGTAGAAGACAGGTACAAAGCAGTTAATGTTCCTTTTGGACCATCTATACCTTCTTCATTATCAAGATACGTGTCCTTTCTTGTGTCAGTGGCTCTGACGTATCAGTTTTATTCTTCTGGGGAGAACAATCCAACTCTGCAGGAGACAGATGTCCAAATGAAGCAGGAAGACTTTGCATTCATATGGCAACATGGCAGGTCTGATACAGGTTAAGGTACATGGCTTGAGCTGATACTGCTGTATCAACAGTGCATAAGCATGCAAATGTTTGGCAGTGGGGCTAAACAGACAGACTGGAGAAAGAATGGACTCAAACAAAAGAATATACTGCTTAGCATTTAAATGGTTTGTTTCACAAACTTTCAAAGTAGAAAATAATTTTTTCCTTGAACCTGCTCTTTTTAAAAGAAGTGCTAAGAATCAACAAATGCCACTGATCACGCAATAGCCACCCCTCTGGAGGTAAGAAATATGTGGCTGCACGTTGGACTACTGCTGGTGTAATAACTGATAGTTGTGAAAAGGGATTTTAAAATACTTTTGGCCTTACTGGCACAAATATAAGATAAATGGCAGCAGAGAATCAGATGCAACTGAGCCTTAACGCTGTATCAAGAGATTCCGTCTCTTGGGTTTTGATTAAGCCTGTCATGCACGATATCAAAAAACACCCTATTTCCACCCCACAGACACAGTCTGGCACAACACAATGCCAGATTCCAAGTTTGGCTGCTTTGGGGGAGGGCAGGGCAGGGCAGGGCAGGGCAGGAGGAGACGCAGCACAGAAATAAAGGCATATTTAAGCTTCAGCCTTTTAGGATAAATGAACTGGCTAGGAATTTACTATCAGCATGTGTATTTCAGTGAAAAATATATTTTATGCAAAACCAAAATGTTTCATGTCCATTTTGCTGATATTTTTTTCATTTGCAACATGTAAACAAAATGTGTCATTTTGGGTCAGTTCAACATTAACCTGAGTCAGCTGCTGGTGCTTCCTGGGAGTTATGTGGGTGCCTCATACACCTATTCTCTCCCACTTTCTAGCCATGTTACACCAAATATAATGCACCCTGGTCCACCATCTGCATGATCTGCCACAGTGCATAATAGTTTCATAGTTTCTAGCGTCGGAAGGAACCTGAGCAGATCATCTAATCCGACTCCCTGCCATGGCAGGAAAGAGTACTGGGGTCAAACGACCCCAGTAAGGTGGTCATCCAACCTCCTCTTAAAAACACCCAGGGTGGGAGCCTGTACCCACCCTGGGGGTTTTAAGAGTCCTTTGGGGGTCCTTTGTTTGATCCTGAAGCCTAGACCAGTGGTTCTCAGTCTTTTTTGTACCAGGACTCGTTTGTAAACATCAGTGGTCAGTCCCAACCCAATGCCCCTCACGCACGACCCACTTGCCCCCCAGCCCCATAGTGTGTGGGGGTGGGGACATGGGGAGCCCCAAGCAGCCCCTTGCAGGCTGGAACTCTGCCAGCCTACAAGGAAAAAGCCACGGTTTCCTACATTTTTGTTCTTAACAGAAGAATCCATTTTATAAGTTTATTGATACATTTCTAAAGTTTGTTTGTGACCCTTTCATAGATTCTTGTGACCCACTTTTGGGTCATGACCCAAGGGTGGAGAAATGCTGGCCTAGACAATATGGAGATTAAAGCCATAAACACAACTTCGATAAGGCACTACAGCTGTTTACTTGGGAGAAACATTTGCATTTTCCATTAGTTTTACTCATTAGTACTTGTATATCAATCTTGTTACATACTGTCCTGATTCACCACTTGCTTAAGTTGCCATCACTTGTATACTGGTATAACTGACTGCATATTATGTTATAAGCAGCTGACTCCTTATAGATCTAAGTCAGACCCCACATCAAAAGACTTAGTCTTCACACAAGGAATCTGCATTAAACTGCAAGACTACAATGAGGACACATATACTAGAAAACAGTATATTAAGCCTGGGAACTTATTTAATCTCTCCTTGCACCCAAGTCTTTGCTTAAATGATTAGAAGATACCCAGACAATCTGATGTGCAGGACAATATTCCAGTCTCCCTGATCCTTGATCTTTTCACACACAGTCAGTGGCTATGTGTGCGCATATAGTGGTGTATACTTTGATTACAGGTGGGCTGCATGTGACCTACTGATGTGATCACTGGACCTTCTAAATACACTGTTCTAATGGACCTGAACAGCCACATGTTACTACAAGATAACTCGGTTTAATTTTTTATTCATTCCAATGCTTTGGGTTTGTTTTTTTTAATCTATCAGCATCCTGTTCCCTTTTCACCCTTTTCTTCTCTCCACCAGCTTCCATGCATAGAAATTCAAGTATCAATCCTACCTTTTCATAGTGGGAACTCTCAAAGGAAGGAGCACCACACTTTTTAACATATATCCATTATAAGTGATAAGGACATTTGCTTTTGGCCAGATTTTCAATCAAGTGCTGAGGGCTCACAAATTTCACTGAAGCCAGTGGGAACAGCAGGTGATCAGCAACTTTGAAAATTAGACTTTGTATCCCAATGCAGGACCAAGTAAATAAATGGCCTCCTTGTATACTTCTACTTCAGCCACCTCTAAGAAGTTTGGGCAGATAGGTATATCTAGCTACAGAACAACTAACCTCTTTCTGGTTTGTCCCTGACCCTTTCCTCCTGCACAGTTTACTTTATTGAACAGGGGATATTTTACAGTCCCTGCTTAGTCTGTAGAATTTGTACCTTAAAGAACTTAAGATATGAGGATCCTTCAGATGATTACATCAAAACACATCCTGTATCTAGCAGAGCTGTTCTTGAAGTCGTTAGCAATGTCACTGATGACCTGTAAATATACCAGTAGTACCACTCTTCACGTTTTAAAACAATCATAGTACTTCTTTGTTGGTTATAAGCATTTAACTTCTGACTTACGGCATCTCATTTTTAGCTTTGTGCTATCATCACCTGGAAATGCACTGCTGGTCCTGTTCTTTGCCTAGATATGAACCATGACAAAATGCATTGCAAGAGCCATTATGAGTCACAGGAGCTACTGTTACTGTGGATTGCTGCTTGTAAGCCAATAATTCTTCCATAAAATTAAAATAAAACTTTGTCAAACAAATTTCTTGATTCTGAAGTGTGCCAAAGGGTTCATTGCTGTACACTGAGTATATTTATTATTTTCTATCAGGAAATAACCTCCTTTTTATTGGAAAATGTATATAAACAAATAAACAGGGGCAGTGAGTCAAACGAAAAGCATCTTTGAAGAGCTTGGTGCATTAGTTAGCCTTGCTAACTAAGATCAGGTTTGCTCCTTCAGTTCCTAATACTAGCTCAGGTCTAATCTGTCTGCAGACACAAAACCTTTAGTAAGCTCATAACACATATGAAACCAAGGAGACTATTAAAATTGATAACTACATGTCAGTTCCTAAACTTCTTAGGAACAAACACACATTCCACTTACAGAACCTTTGTCAACTGATTTTTTACTGTAAATAAAATGGATTAAAGATGGATCCTCCTGCCTTCCTTTAATTTTTCTGAGGCTGAGATTACTTCTCTCTGAAAACCACTTTTCTGAATTAGTCAGTCTGTAAGATGCCACACTGCCCTGCTTTCTGCCTATCTTCTGACTAGCACAACTAACTACTCTCTGAAAAACATGCCATTGAATATCTAAGCCAGGGGTGGGCAAAATGCAGCCTGCACCCTGCCAGGCCATTCTATCTGGCCCGTGGGGCCCCTAAAAAATTTAGAAAATTAACATTTATCTGCCCCTGGCTTCCTCTCATGCGGCCCTCGATATCTTGCCAAAACTCAGTAAGCAGCCCTCCGCCCCTGCCCCTGGTCTAAGCTAAGGCAACAGACTTCGGCAATTTTGGTCTGAAGTTTGACCAAAACTCCAAAGTCAGTCAAGTCTCAGAGTCAGGATTACAACTTAGCAGATCCTGGCTCCAACACTTGCTTCTGTTTACTCTTCAGCTTTCTTTTTATTTAAGTTCTTATCCCACAACTGAATCCACACAGATGGACCATTACACCTGCCTGGAAAGCCATCGATTTCAGTGTCATCATTGGCAGGCCCTCAATAATGAAGATGACAGTCTTCCAGTAAAACTCAGGAGATGACTGAGGCAGCCAATCTGAAAGCCGCATGACTTCAGGTATGGCAAATAATTTCAGAAGGAAGAAGTAAATCCTGGTAATACCAGGTCACAATTTTCCCTTTATCTCTCTTGTCGATCTGCCTCCATAGTGAAGCAAGTTTGTGTAAAATAATCAATGCCTTGTCAAACATCGTGGCACCATTGGGGGATGATTCAGTGCTTGAGTCTCCCAGTATTGATGTTAATATCACATTTCTTCAGATTGATCGTCAAGGTGTTCATGAATCTCTTCTTTTCCTCATCTCTAGAGCTGTGACCCTTGGTGAGTTGGGAGTATAGGACCTGTTTTGAGAGCCACTTGTTAGGCATCCATATGACATGTCCTATCCAATACAGCTGGTGCCATATAAACATGTTTTCACTGTTGGTGGCATTTGCTTCAGCCAGAACACTGGCTTCTGTTCTTCTGTCCTTCCAACTGATTTGGAGGATTTTCCAAGGACATTGTTGATGGCAACATTCAAAAGTTTTCAGGTGTTTCTAATATGCTGTCCAAGATTCAGACTTGTACAACAGCATAGGGATAACAACAGCCTGGTTGATCAGAAGTTTGGTTTCAGTCCTGGTGTCACAATCATCAAAAACATTGTTTCAGAGATGTCCAACGGTAGCACTGGCAGAATTTATCTGGTGTTGAATATCATCATGTGTGTTTACTTTTTGGGAAAGATGGATACCTTCATGAGGAACATGCTCAACGTTCTCCAAGGATTGCCCACTAATTGCAATACGTGAAGGAGCAGCTGGTTGGTTTAGGGTGGGTTAGTAAAGTATGTCAGTTTTTGTGAAGTTGATAAGCCTTGCAAATGCTTCACAGAAGCAAACAAGAGAGACCTGGAACTTTTCAACACACACGATACAATCATCAGTGTATTAAAGATGAGTCTGCGCACAGGTCACACATTCCAGGATGCAAAAGACACTTTTGTGTTTCAACTGCAATTAAAGTAATTTCCATGGAAGCAGCTATCCAGCTAGGTAAAGTAAAGTGACACAGCCTGTTTAAGGAAAATTTATAGCTGCCTCCCCATGTGGGGTGAGCAGCAGGACTGTGTGAAGCTTTAGTCGCTGATTCAATTCGGAGAAGATTCACTCTGATTCGGTGGCTGAATCTCCGAATCCAAATCGAATCAGGAGACCCATTAAACTCTCTGCATCAATTCAGAGAGATTCAATGATTTAGCCATAGACACAGCTTTATCTTTTTCTACATATATCAAGGTACCAGGTACAGCTCATGAATGCTGAGATGGTGGGGCAGATGGAACATCCCATGGGACCATGGGGGGGGGCATCCCCCACACACTCTGCAGAGGGCCTGGAAGTGGACCAGAAGTACTTCTGGTCCACTTCCGGGTCTGCAGCAGTGCGTGGGGGTCAGCGACTGGTGTCTCCTTGGTCTGGGGGGTACCCAGGGCTCCCCCGCGGCCTGCGGGACATGGGGCATGGGGGGGGGTCCCCCACTCACTCTGCAGCAGACCCAGAAGTGGACTGGAAGTACATCTGTGGGGTGCTCCATCCACCCCACCTTCTTAATGTTCACGAGCTGCCTTGGAGGTACATAGAAAAAACATATAAACCTGTGTCTATGGCCGAATTGCTGATTCTCTGAATCAGAACTGAATCTTCAGATTCAGATTTGGCCGAATCAAATCAGGACAGTGATCCAAATCAGCAAATCAAATCACTGTCTTCCAAAGGGGGCCAAATCCAAATCTGAATCAAATACTGCCCGCTTCGTACACACTTAGTGAGCAGAGAGGATCCTAAAAAGGACTGCTCAGTCATAATTGCAGCTGCCAAATCACCCTCCTGTCCCATATCAAGCATGAAGTGACCATCACACAACCGCCAAGTGCATGTGGATCTGTGACTAAGGACTCTCAGCCATCACTTCATCTGTCCCTATTACCACTCGTTCATAACTGCAGGACTTTGTAGAAGTTATGGGTATTAGTACTGCTTATTATAGTAGATGTTGAACCAGTGGGAGAAGCCTGAGCATGACTTGTTTTACAAGAGGTGGCCATTGCACATCAGCAACTGCATGGATCTTGGCAAAGGAGAAACCTGTGTCCAGTGGTAAGGAGATCCAAGACAACTGGGGTTACTCTTCCACTGCAGCCTTTATCTGCCTTCACAGCTGCTGAGAAATATGCCTTTTGCATCAGTCTGCTTCACCATTGAGGTCTTTGTGTTGAGTTGGAGTGCTCTTCATCTGATCCCCCACCTTTGACCCTACCAGGAGTACAAGACTCCACTAAAAAGCTGTCACTCTTAGAGTCATCAGTACATGCAAGCCTCTCCACCCAGTCAAGGTGGCAGTCCATGGAGAGGAACAGCTATTGTTACCCAAAAACTCTTGTGATACAACCTCAATATTGCTGCTGTCAGCAAAACCAGACACGAAGATGAATGCCAACTGAGGAAGGAGGAGGGTGGTTACATGTTTTTCTGGAAGGTGAAACCTGAAAATGACAGGTGAATACATGGTGTTGGTTTCACCATTAAAAATGAGATTGTCAGCCGAATGACTGAATTCCCTGTTGGCATTAATGAGCACCTCATGACTCTCTGCCTCCAGCTGACCAACAATCCATTTACTACCATCATCAGTGCATGTGTCCCAACACTCAGTGCCAAGAAAGAACAGTTTTATGCTGACCTTGATGAAAACCTGACTACCATCCTGAAAGAGGACAAGATCATCCTCCTTGGAGGCTTCAATGCGAGAGTTGGCTGGGGGCTTTAACATGTGAAGGAGCACCATTGAGAAGGAGGCAGTGAGCACCGTCAGTTCCAATGGCATCATTTTACTCAATAAACGTGCACAGCATGACCTTGTCATTACTAACACTATTTTCAGTCCATGTGACAGGTACAAAACAACATGGCAACACCCCCGCTCAAAACAAAGACATCTCATTGATTATGTCATTGTAAAAGCACGTGATCTAAAAGACATCCAAATCATCCATGTCATGAGAGGAGTCAATGACTGCTGGACCTATCGCTGCTTAGTGAGAACATTCATGTCCATTAGGGTTGTGTTGAAATGTTGAAAGGAACCCAAATCATTCCACAGACAGTACAACATCAAATGCCTTCAGTGGCCTAGACACCACAAAGCCCTCCAAACATATCTCAGCAAGAAACTCGCCAACCTTAGGACTGAAAATGATAACACTTGTCTCGAGGAAGATTGGCAAGCTCTAAAAGAGACCATCCATGAGGCTTGCATGGAATCCAACAGGCTTTATCACCTGCACCATCAGGACTGGTTTGACAAAACCAACACTGAAATCAAAACCCTTCTCAATTGGAAGAGAAAAGCTTTCTGCCACTGGCAAAACTATTCTACTTCCAGAAGCGGTCAGAAGCAGAGAATTTTTCAACAGCTTAAAGCTGGAGTCCAGAGAAAAATTCAAGAAATCAAAAACCAATGGTAGGAAGAGAAGGTGAAAGAAATCCAACAATTTGTTGACAAACATGACATGCGGGAGTTCTTCAGTCCAATCAAGGCCATGTACAGACCAAATTCTTGTGAACTCACTCTGCTTAGAACTGAAGATGGCAGTACCCTCCTCAAAGACAAGTGCACCAAAACCCACTGGAAGAAGCACTACCAAAAGCTCATGAACCGAGACTCAATGGTGACTGATGAAACTATCAAATCCATCCTGGAGCATCCAGGAAGGGAAGCACTTGCCAGTCCACTAACCTCTGAAGAAGTCCACCAGGCAATAAGACAGATAAAGAACAAAAAAGCATCTGGCCCTGATGGCATACCAGCTGTGGTCTTCAAAGCTGTTGGGGAAACTATGACCAACAAGCTTCACACATTGTTTCTTAAAATCTGAAACACTGAGAAAAGTCCTGCCGACCTAAGGAATGCCAATATTGTCACCATTTTAAAAAGGGAGATAAGTCTGATTGTGGAAACTATTAAGGTATCACCCTCCTCTCGTCACTCGAATTCTGCTGAACTGACTGCTCCCTCTTGCTGAGGAAATCCTTCCGAAGTCTCAGTGTTGCTTCAGACCATCAAGAGGCACCATGATTTCAGACCATCAAGAGAGATGATTTTTGTGGCCCAGGAGATCCAGGAAAAATGCCAAGAACAATACCAGGAACTGTATATGACCTTTACTGATTTGACCACAGCCTTCAACTATTAATTGTGAGGCTCTATGGAAGATCTTATTGAAGTTTGACTACTCAGAGAAATTTATCACCAAAGACACCTTCATAACCATATGATTACCTCTATCCTATGCAGTGGCTCTGCTACTGAGCCCTTTGTCATTCAAACTAGTGTCAAGCAGGGCTGCATGATCGCATCAATTCTGTTTGCCATCTTTCTTGAGATCATCAGGATGCTCATCTATGACCATCTGCCACATGGCATTAGCATCAAGTACAGGATGGGTGAGAACCTTTTCAGTCTCTCCTGCCACCATGCCAAAACCAAAGTTACGTCAGACTCAATTGTGGAACTTCAGTACGTGAATGATTGTGCTGTCATTGCACATACTGAGGTGAGCCTACAAACGGCCCTTAACTGCTTCTCTCAAGCGTATCAGTGCCTGGGACTGACCCTGAACATCAGAAGAACAAAAGTGTTTCACCAGCCTGCTCTGGGCCAATTAACTCCCCTGGCAAAAATCCTCATTGATAGACACGTACTGCTGCTAACACCACCAACATAGAAGCATTGATGATTCAATATCAACTGTGGCGGACAATGCATTGTGTGTGCATGTCTGATGTACTAAAACAACTGCTATACTCCCAACACAACCAAGGACAAAGGATATGTAGGGGCCAGAGGAACATTTCAAGGGCAACCTGAAAGAGAACATTAAGTGTGGCATTAAAATCACAAACTGGGAAAAACTAACCCAGGACAGGGCTACATAATGGCACCCGGTGAGAGAAGGTACATTTTACTTTGGGGAAAACTGTCTTGCCCTGGAGGCAGAAAAACAACAGAAATGGAACAAAAGAAAACAAGACTGAGAAACCCAGTTTCACCCTCCCTTTAACCACCACCTATGGCATCTGCCAGGGAATCTGTGGCTCTAGGATTGGCCTTCTTAGCCATCAGTGGCATCTGCAACCCTTTACTTGACCTGTGGGAGTGACCATCCTCAAGCATGAGGGATCACCACCACCCAGGAAGATGAGTCATGGAGGTGTTGGTTAGCTGTGATTTAAAGTGTAACTGGTTGATGTTAAAGAGATTCCCATCCATGCAACACTGGATGCTGATTCCAGATGCAAGTCTATCAGCAATGAGATGCAGAATAGTTGCAATACAGATGGAAAAGAGTGTTGGTACAAACACACGTCCTTTCTTGGCTCCAGTTCTAATAGGGAAGGGGTCTGTTTCCAAGTCATTGCTTAGGACAGCTGCTGTCATGTTGTCATGAGGAAGTCTGATAATGGTAACAAATTTTGGCAGGCATCCAGGTCTCATCAGGATCTTTCATAGGGTCTCTCTGTTGTTTGAATCAAAGACCTTAGTCAGGTCACTGAAAGCCATGTAAAGATCTCAGTGTTGTTTATGGCACTTCTCCTGAAACTTTCTAGCAACAAAGAACATATCAGTTGTACCTCTGAGTGGTCTGAAACCATGTTAGAACTCAGGTGGAATCTTCTCAGTAAGAAAAATGAGTCTATTCAAGACAGTGTGGGCAAAAATCTTCCCAGCTATAGACAGGAGTGCAATACCATAATTGCTGCAGCTTAATCTATCTCCTTTCTTGAACATGGAAATATGGCTCCAAATGCATTA
>NW_017729031.1:6831316-6834750 GCF_001723915.1 Gavialis gangeticus | reverse complement strand
AGTGCAATACCATAATTGCTGCAGCTTAATCTATCTCCTTTCTTGAACATGGAAATATGGCTCCAAATGGATAAAGAAGCCCACCCATAGGATTATCCTTGTACAGGCAAGGTGTTAGGCTATGACCCAGGAGAAGCTGTGCCTGTGTCCTAGAAAAAGTCCTTGGATTAGCATGTACATGCATGCCTCTTCCAGTCAGGTTTAGTGAATAGCCCAATGTACTGCTGCTTTTATGCTACTGATTCAATGAACAAAGCCTGGGAACGAACATTGAGACGTATTCCATGATGTCCTGAGACAAACTGTTAGCACTTCCTATCTTGTAAACCTTTTTAGATTTTGTCCCAGGATGTTACAAGGTTAGGATCAAGCCCTGCTCCATTCAGGCACTTTCCTGCCATGCCTTTGATGGGAGAAAAATTAAAGATCAATCCCAAATGGAATCAAATGAACTGTTCTCATGGTGCTTTAATTTAACAAGCTGCTTCCTTTATTGGGATTTTCCTTCTCTGAGACAAAGGTAATAAGCACACAAATTTCCCAGCTTCTAACCGTCCCATAAGCCCCGTAAATGGCTCATGGCCAACTCGCTGTTTAATTCCTTCCCTTATCTTCTACAAGTGATTGGATCTCTGCCGTGGCTGCTCAACCTAGTAAGTAATAAGAATCCCAACCTTCCTTGTGGGTATATCACCTGCTGTGGAGACGGGGTTCCTCTCTGGCATTGCCAGGTTGGGCAGTCTTGCCTCTCACTGTGGGTTCATACTTGCTCGCTCTCTCTCTCTCTCCGGTGCCCTTCTGGCTTTGTTCTTCTAGCTTCCTGTTTTTATCTTTGTGGCCTGACATCTGGTGCTGATCTTCTCAGCTCTTTGCAGGCGAGTGATTCCCCGCAGCTGATGTTTAATACCATCATCCCACTGTCCCCCAACCCCCGCTCTCAGGTGGCCACTTCCCTGGGTCTCTAAGTAACAGGGCTTAACAGCACCTGGCTACAGAGGATATGGGTGTCTGAACAACTGCAAATTGTCTCAGGATAAAATGGTTCTCCAGGGACAAATAGGATGTCTGCTTATAACCTTTAGATTCTCAACCAAGATGCTGTGGGACCTTGGGGTGCCTTAAGATCCTTTCAAGGGAGCCACGGTATGCAGCACAATGTTAGTGCTGCTAGGTGTGCAAACATTATTCACAAAAGAAGCCCAGAGTTTTCACACAGGAATCCATACTATTAAAAAGTCTGACCTGTTGTGATCTTTCTGAATTCTTCACAACAAAAGAATCATTCTATTATTTTTCTGTAACCAGAAAGAAAAAATGAAAACTAAGTGCTGGCATTTTCTGAGGGGTGCCTCAAGTCTACAATCTAAAGCAGTGGTTATCAGGCTTTTTAGACTCAAGGCATAAGTCTCCTCCTCTTGCTGGTTAGTAAAGTAGATAGCATTCTTTGGGCATGCTTGATGTCCTCAAAGAACTGCCTGGGAGAGCACTATAATGAAACATGCCTGCTCTGCACATGCTACACCCACAAAATGGAGCTAACAGAGCTCCTTAGTGCAGCTCTGGACATGCATCAATAACCCTGCTCTGAAGCGTTGTCTGGCATGCATCCAGCGACACACTAAGGCAGGTACATTACATCTATTTCAGGATGCAGCATGCACGAAACAGGCATGCCAAGTTTCACTGAGGCACTTGCTAGTGAGGTCCTTTGACCATGTAGACATGACTTTAGGTTCTATAAATGTCAAATAATTTATTATTAGGATATAGATGGGCAAGAAATAAATAACACAACCATAAAAGAATGTGGCTTAAACATTTTTTTCCTAAAAGACCTCATTTTATCACTAACACTGCAATGGTAATGAAAATATCAAAGGACTGGATGGAAATCAATGCTCAGATAACACAGCTCGATCAGCTATGCAGAGTAAAAGTATTCAGACAACTGGATGGAAAAAGCGTTAGTATGGCTTCTATCTGTTGCAGCCTCTGTTCTCAGAAGAGCTAAATGCTGGAACCCTGACAGAGCTGATCTTAGTCCTTACTCATGCACATGGCTGCTGACTTCAAGGAAAAGTTTTTCTAGGATTTTGTCTACAGGATTTGGTTCATAATAACTAAAGCACTCAGCTTTTACTTGTAAAATAACTGACAGGTCGGTTCCGTTGTCTTGGAAGTGAAGTTGCCCTTCCTGAAATTTGTATGCTCTAACCCTGCAAATTGCTCTGTGATGCATCAAGTTGTCTGCAGGCCACACCTCCTTTTCCACAATCTGACACAAAAATCCAGACTCACAGACCCAGAAGACCAGAGGAAATCTATCCAAGTCAGGCACTGGATCCAGAACATTGTTTACTTAAATTTAGTCATGGAGATTAGCTACTGGCGGTTTTCGTGGCCTGGTTACAATCTCAAAAGAACTCCCTCCTGACCATAAGTTGTGTGTTGTTATGACTCTAGACTCCTTAGCTGAAGTGTTGAAAAAAATTTAAATGGAACAAAGGTGTTTTAGGCTTGTTTCAATATATATAGTTTTTTTAAATGTAAAGGACCTTGGAATTGTCTGATCTCCCTGTAGAGCAAAAGCAAGCAGCGCACAGCAGCTTAACTAGGGAGGGAAGGGGCAAAAGAAGCAACAATCCCAGGAACTGACATTCCAGGGGGCACTGGAATGGTGCCCCCTCCCCTGGACTCCTTGTCATGGCAGAAGTAGCCCATGCAACCCAGCCGTAGGAGCTAGGTTGAAGCAATTGTAGGAGCTAGGCTAGAGCAGCTGGGGTTTTAGGGGGTTTATACATGTGCTCCAGGAGTGCTCAGAGAGCTGCTCTAATTAAAGCTCCCAGAGTGTCTCATGTATAGCGTCCCTGTGCTGAAAAATGGTGGCGGGGGTGCTTTAACTAAAGCTTGCCGAATGAGCTTTAGATAAAGCACTCCCAGCACCATTTTTCAGCATAGGGACGCTGATATATACAAGACGCTGGAGACTGCTGGACTGCAATAATTACCATGCTCCAGCAGACTTGGTTAATTGAGCCTGCTCTGACATGCTATAATTACAGCATGTCAGAGCAGCCTCGCTGCTCGTGTATAGGCACCCTTAAAGTCTCTTGGGTAGGTAAGACTGACAACCCTCCTTCCCCCTCCCCTTAGGGCACAGGGGAGTTTTGTCCATGTGCAAAACTTATTTGGTGTCAGAAGCATAACTAACTAAGTATAACTAACATAATTCAGCTTGTTTCACATGAAAGCCCCCAAATCCATTTCCTGCAAAACAGCGTTACCATTGAGGGTGCCTGTTTCACATGCTCAAGTATGAAACCTTTACTTGCGTAATGAATAGCCCTATTGACTTCAGTTGGACAACTCACATAAGGAAGAGCTATCTGTAAACCACCTGCATTTGCAGTGTGTTAGAATTATTATTAACAATA
>NW_017729031.1:6817618-6826316 GCF_001723915.1 Gavialis gangeticus | reverse complement strand
TGTACTTTATGCTGAGCTATAATTAGCTGCTGTTCCTCCCCAGAGCTGTCTTCATCTACAGACAGAATCCATTACATTCACAAGTGGAGGCCAACCTTTTTTGGCAGGTGTGTCACTAATTAGCCTCTCCCACTCCCCAAGTGCAACTCCAATCCCTTTCTCCTGCCTGATCTGCTGCTCTGCTTTCTGTTTTCTTCCCTGTTCTCCCTGTCCCATTTGCTGTTCTGCTTTCCACTTCGTGCCCTATCTGCTGCTGTGCTGCCTGCCCTCTCCCTGATCTGCCACACACAAAGGCTGGCCAGGCCATTTCTGGCGTCCATGCCATAGGTTGGCCACCCCAACTTATACAAACATACCCATCCATAACGGATTAAATTTTTTTTTAGCAATTCACCTGTGCACATTGGGAGGAAGAGAATACAGTGACAGATATTCAGCTGCAGCATCTCTCCCACCTTGCTGGCATATATTTTTCTACATACCTCAAGGTACTAGGCACAGCTCATGAACGCTGTGATGCTAGGGTGGATGGAGCATCCCACAGAAGTGCGGACGGGATGGGGGCTCACATGCTCGCCAGTGAACCTTGAAGTGGACCAGAAGTACTTCTGTTCCACTTCTGGGTCCGCCGGGGAGCGTGCTGTGGGGCCTCCCCATGCTCCCCCAGCTTGGCAATCGGCCATGGAGGGACCCTGGGTGCCCACCCCCAGACCCACAAGGCACCAGTCGCCAAGCCAGAGGGAGCATGGGGGGGGGGCCCCTGGCACACTCCCCGTCAGGCCTGGAAGTGAACCAGAAGCACTTCCGGTCCACTACAAGGTCTCCTGCCAAGCGCACTGGGGAGCCCCCCATGCTCCTGTGGGACGCTCTATCCGCTCCAGCACTGAAGCATTCACGAGCCACCTGGTACCGTGAGGTATGTAGAAAAAACATTTAAAGCTGTGTCTGTGTCCGAATCATGGAATCTTTCTGAATTGATTGAGAGAGATTAAAGGGGCTCCTGATTTGATTCAGCCACTGAATTGAACCAGGGACTGAAGCTACGCACAGCCCTAATAATTAACTGGAATTTCCATAGATAATTATTATGTACTATTACTACTATAATAGTAATCATTACTAGTATAATACTAGTACTGGGATCTTAAGATCAGAAATGTCAAATCATGAAAATGAGAACATATTGACACTAGAGGATTGAATCCCATATTTCACTGTACATGTGTTTCCCAATTCTGAGTTGCAGTACACATTTTAAAAAGCACTGGTACCCTTTGGAGCACATAGCTTAATGGAAGCATTTGGTCACACTCGATAGAGACAGCTGGCTTTACTTTTATAAAAGTTGCACACTTAAAATGGGAAAACCCTGAGAATGCTTTAATAGCATTAAAGGACCAAATCATAAATGCCTTTCACAAGACAAACTCCTATTAACTTGAACAGATCGAGGATTTTGCCTGCAACTTATAAAATAACTAGGCTGGGATTTGCAAAGGAACTGAACAGAGTTAGGACCTCAGTTCTGTGCATCCATCTACATTAAAAAAGCAAGTGAGAAATGATGGTGAGAAAGGAAAGAATTTTGTCTCATGGTCAGATTGGTATGGACTGCAAAGGATTCTGCCTTCCTCAAGTCGGGGCCATGGCCCTCTGCTGGGGACCTCTTGAGCACATACTGATAATATTTTATAGAAGCAGGACATTGGATGCCATGGTCCCCCTGCTTACCTATGGCAGGTTAGGTCGATATTGTGTCAGACTTAGTAGTAATCTTACGTAGAGTTTAGACTATGGCTTGTATGATAGTTTGGATAGGGCTGATCCTGCCTCAGGCAGGCAGTTCGACTAGATGACCTATGGAGCTCCCTTCCAGCCTGACTTCTCTATGATTCTATAAAATTTCTGACTCTATAATATATTCATCACAATTTGGTAAGAATTGAGCACCTAAGGTCTCATGAAGGACTTCAGTCATCTGATCCCTGGAGTGGAATCTAGGATCTCTGCCTGGAAGCTAAGTACATAGGAAGAGTTAGGAGTAGTAAACTGCCAATGTGCTGAGCAAAGGACCCATAGTCCAGAAATCTCTTCCAAAGGTAAGTGCCTACATCTTTTTTTCAAACATTAGAGCAGGATTCAGCAAGTGTAACATGGCTGCAGTGGTATCACTCCCCCCCTCCCCATCATATTTATTTAATACCCCAGGAAAGGGTTTTAACCAGCAGGCCAAGGTAGACCCAGGTTCAATTTCCTCATCAGCTTTAGAGGAATTAAATGCATATGTTCTGCTTCCCAATAATGTGCTCTAAACACTCTAGAATAGTAGGGAGGAAGGAGCACTTTCCCTTCCTCCCACCACCTCCTGTTGAAACTGTGCTAGGTACCAAAATGCTCAGCTCTATCAAGGCTGGAGCAGTACTGGGTATGGCCAGAAGCACAACTTCTCATTTCATGGGAACTTAAATACCCAAACTAAAGTAGGAAAGTCAAGCACTTCTAGGTCCATACAGCAAATGAGCCAGGATTTTCAGAAACACCATTTTTGAACTGAAGCAACTAAATGTCACGGAAGTCCCAAATTAGCCCTACTTAAATCCTATTTGGGAGCCCACCACCCTAATTCCTTTAACTTCTGCAGTGCAAGGGTAGAGGCTGTTCCAACACACTGTAAGTACAGTGCATCAGAGCAGACTCAGTTAATTAAGTCTGCTAGAGTGTGGCAATTACATTTTGTGTATCAGCATCCCCACACTTCAAAATCGGGGCAGGGGCACTTAAACTAAAGCTTGTTGAGCAAACTTTAGTTCAAGTGCCCCCACCACCATTTTGAAGCACTGAGATGCTGATACGAGACACTGCAATACTTTAATTAGAGCCACTCTCAGAGCCATTCTAATTAAAGCACTCCCCCCACCCCCCAGCACATCCATATTCCTACAAAGGAGAGATCTGACTTAATATCTCCACAACTTTTACTTGTTCTATTGCATCATAAGCAAAGAAATACCAACACTAACTAAATTTTAAAATGTGCAGTGGTGAGTAGTTTCTCTCACTGTTGTATTTCTTCCCATTTCAGCCTAGCAATTAGACTTAGAATGACAGCATAAAATACAAATAGTAGGCACATTGTTTTGAGACCTTGTTTTTGTTATTGGGCTTTTGTTATTGTGCTCCACACTTTATTTTTCCATATCCACCTTTTTGTGCATTTATATATAGACTATTATCCATTGGTAGTCACAAAGACTACCGATCAAATTTTACTAGTGGATATCAACCACAGGAAGAGATATCCCTAACCACCACCAAGCAATGAAAAGCTTACATGGGAAATTGAGACTGCAAGTCTCTTACGTCCTCAATGAAGGTCCCAATCAGTAAGCTGCAGGCACAGATGCAAGAGGTGACAGATGGAATTGCAGTGTGTGGGGTGTAGTGTCAATGTGTTTTTCTCAAGTACTCAGGTGCATCTGGTGCACCTGCACTATACATAGGTACACACATGTAGCTTTAGTAGCTGTTTTGGAAATATTGGAGGAGTTGAATAAGTCTTTTAATAAGTCTAAAAAAGAGAAAACTATAAAATCTTTTAGCAAGGAGAGTAAGAAGTTTTCACTGCAGGCTGAATTATTTTTTGCTCATCTAACTGCCAGTGAAGGCCTCCAAACAGAAGTAATGTGATTTTGATGCATCAAGGCCAATTAGCAGTCAACAACTAGAAGGTGCACCACAGGAACTCTAAAATTCCCCGAATGCTGCAGAGCCAATCTTCATAGGAATGATAGGGCTGAAGTGTGAAAACACCTGGCAATAGATTCACTTCCTGGTAGGGATTCATTGTGCAAGAGATGACAACTCATCTCAATGTGTTGAGTGATAACTTTTCTTATATCCTAGTCAGTGCAATGAGGAACAGATGGGGCCAAAGGAATATTAGAATTAAGAACATATAAATTGTACCAAACCTTTGTAAAGGCAGCTTGGTCATTCTAAAGAACATCTATTCTCTCTCATCCAATAAGCATTAGGAACTGCCTAGTACCACAACTTTAAAAATGTTGTTTACAAGTTGTTAGAGAAAGAGATGTTCCCAGGGTAACAATGTGGACTGTACTTTTCACTCCTGTGCTGCTGATCATTTTTCTGAAGGTATTAATAGAAAACATTAGATCATAACAGATAATACACCAAGTAGTAATGAAGCCAAAACACAGTAAACAAATCACCTAGAGTCCTTCATTTTATTATTTTCTGATCATCACAACTGCATCGTAACCCATTACGTTTAAGACAAGTTGAATTTACTGCCATGATTCAATAAGATGACATGGGGTAGAATGACAGACAAGTGCAGGAAAAGGGGTAGGGAAGAGGACTTGAGATAACAAAACATACACTTTGAGGACAACATAGCAGTTCCTGATTATTTAAGACAGAAGAGTAAGTTGTGAGGTTTGGAAATCTTTTTTATGCTTCACTGTTGTTTAGCTCAACATAAACATTTTATTTTGCCTGAAAGGTACAACCTTTGAACTCCAAATGATCAACTCCAGGCTGTCTCCCCTAGGGAATATTTTCAAGCACTGGAATAGGCTCAAACGAGGAGGGGAAAATAAACACCTGTGAAAAGAATATGAACGGTTCCCAAACAGCTGTCAGTTTCTACAGGGAAAAGGTTGCAAACCCAAAAGAAATTAAATGAGTCAGTTGCCTTTTGCTCATGTTTTCATCCTGTTACGGAGAGCTAAAATTAGGTCCTTGTTTAATGTAAAAAAAGTCAGTGTGGTATTTATAAAAACACCTCATGGAGCAGTGGTGGCCAGTAGTATAAGGGTGAGTGGGAGGAAGGATCAGAATGGAGAAGGAGCATCCCTCTCACCCCTCCGCTCCAAGTCCAGCAGAGGGATGGTAGACCAGCAACAGGAGAGCATATACATGTGTCCATGACAGATATACTAGGAAGTTTAGTTTCTGCTGTGTGTGAAGGGGAGTTAGCACCTCATTTTTTTGCAGCTGAAAACCATCGGTTTCTTTGGCCACTGGACACACAGGTCTGCAGCAAAAGAAAAAAAAAAATAATGCAGTGGCATCTCCCCTCAGCATCAGCAAACCCCCAGCTGCTGCCCCCAGCTACCTCTGCTGTTTTTCCTGCTGTCCAAGCTACCAGAGCCAGGTCTACAAGGAAAGTACAAGGGGATGATGACTATCCAGGAGACAGTCTTGCCCAGTTCCACCTCTGGTGGCGGCCAGCCTTTTTGGTAGGAGTGCCACAAGTTTAGCCATGCCTACTCCCCGAGTCCCTCACCCTCTACCACATGCCAGACAGTATCTGCCCAGCACCACTGTGGCATGTATGTAATGGGTTGGGCACCCCCGTCATAGAAAAGCATGTATATTGCAGCTCTAGCATTTAAACATGGAGAGAATGAATTCTCACTATTTTATTTTTTTTAATTGGGATCCAATCTTCTGCCATTGTAGGTGGCTTTCCCACAGCCAGTATAACTTGGATGTTTGAGCTTTAGTGTTCTTTAGTGTCTTCCTTGGTTGTTTGAACTTTACTGAAGTATTTTAAAACTCTCTTCAAGTGTAATCAGAGAGATGATGTCAAATTGCCTTGGTTAGCCCTCCTGATAGTACCGAGAGGAATCCACATGGACAACCACAGGCAGCAGCCAGCACTGAGGGAAGAGAAACAGCCACACTGTGAAACGGTTGCCTCAAGAAAGCAAATCTCAGAAAGACAATATAAAAGAAAACAGGGATAGCTCTTGTTTTATTTGTTGGTTTTCCTGAAATCAACTTGTGAGGTACCTCTAGATTTCATTCATACAACTCTCTTCCCTTTAGGGGATACATTTCTAGTTTTAATGATTTTATAACGTTGAAGGCATGAAAAGAGACAGATGAAAGTCCTGGCCCAGTGAAATCAAAGAAAACTCTCACTGATTTCTGCAGGGCAAGAATATCAATATATCCAGACAGCTTTTTTTTTTTTTTTTAAGTGAGGTTTCCTTCTCCGATTTTAATTTTAAAGACTTGCAGCATTTTGTACTTTCAAGACTGATTTAAAATCAACAGCTTCACATTTCTAAGTTACAGAATGTAGGAGGAGGTGCAAAAGTGGTATCCCATGATCAACAAGAAATTAGAATGGCTTTGCAATCTGGATGAATTACGCTTCATGGTAACAGGTATATTTGGATTACCTTGAAGGTACCCCTAATTGTCCTTTATAGAACATTCTTAATGAAATAAACTTCCAAGGCAGGATGCAGAAAAACTACATGGAAAATAAAAGGCTCTATTATCCATGCAAAAACTGACGTGGCCTTCAGATAGGACAAGAAATGAAATCCAGGAGGCCTGCTTCATTGTCCAGATTAGACACCCTTAACATTCCTTCATGTCTGTTCACTTCTTCTCTACCAGAAAATAAAACCATTCCCTCCAAAAGTTTAATAGCACTCTACTACAAGTCTGATTGACAACAGTTGGTCCAGATGTATTTTTAGTCGAGAAGGATAAAATGCTAAATCTACAATGGCAGCCCTGCTGTGCTCTGGACATTGCTGGCTTTATTGATAGGTGATAAGTAGAGCAGCACCACAGCCCAACCCCATCATCAGTGCCTTCATAAAGCACATGACTCCTGTCAGACCCCTTGTATATTTGCATAAGAACAAGGCATGATTTGAACCGCCCGATTTAACAACAGTATTTTAACTTTAAGCATGTACCAATGTCACTTTAATATTTGTCAGGGAATTTAACAGCTGTTTTGTGGATCTGCCAGAACCTACAAAGAAAGGATCATTCAAATACAGCTCTAGGAGCCCCCACAAGATGGCTTAAAATAATCAGGGATCTGATGACTGTAGCGAGGAAGGATATTGAGAAGAGAAAGAATGAATTTTGAAACATATTCTTTTAATCCTCTTTTGTTCATAACTGGGTTTTTTTAGTGCTAGTGTTTCTTGCAAAACATTAGATGTATCCACATTTGGATCTCTGTATTCTTCTTGTAAATCATATATAAAATCTACACTGGGAATTAAGCTTGCAGATAAAAGGGGCACAAGGCAAATGGGAGAGAATAAATGCCTGCATTCTCTTTGTTTATAATCTACAAAGAGAAACAGGCTATAAAGAGATGACTCATTTGAGGCAGTCCAGATTGAGCTGAGTTCATGGACGGATCTAAAATTTTGAAAAGGGGAGTGCAGATGGTGTGTGCATCATGTATGAAACAACACATTTTTTCCAGTTAAAAATAAACTAGAAGCTTTACTAATATGCTAGAGGCTTAGAGCTGTATTATGCAGTTTAAGATTGAAGCAAAAATAAATATAACTTAATTGGAGTGAGTTAAAAGCAATCTGCAAAGTGGTGAAACAGGAGCTTCAGGAGCAGTCAACAGCAGAACTGGAGAACAAAGAACAGAGAGGGTCATTAACACCTGTGGAATGAAGAGTTCAGAAAGGATCCAGAAGATTATAATGAGCCATGGAGTCAATTGACTCCCTTAGTGCTGCCTGACTAGAAATGTTTCTGCCACTGCCAGGCAGCTGGTTTTAAATTTTGGGTGGAACAGGAATCGGGGGGGGGAGTGCACCCCTCCTGGGTCTGCCCCTGGCTGAGTTAAAACCTGTGATGAAAGAGGAGCAGAATACCCCTTTATATACATAACCCTTGCTGCCCTCTGATAGGCTTGTGCCTAGGATGAATGGCAGTTAGTTTAGTTTAAAGACATACACAGCATTGTCCCAGGGGAAAAAAGTGTTAGCACATTTCATCTCAGAAACTTCACGGATGCTTAAACCAAGAGGATGGGCTTATATCTCTGTAGGATTCTGGAACAAAAGGCTGTCTCTGGGGGGAAAAAAGTGAGATGCTTACTTACACACTAGTGCATGAACGTACAGGTTTATGTCGCAGCTTTTAACAGGCATCTGCTCCCTTTCTGGTGAATGGAACACCTACCGTGGCAGGTCACAAGTATATTCTGGCTGCTTCAGGCACAGGACTTTGGACTACCAGCCCACACCCACCTACCCTGCCATCCTTGTCTAATGCTAGAGATGCCAAACAAACAATTGGTTGCTAACAGCTCAGCTTTATTAATAATATCCATCACATGTAATAGTACTTCAACAGTGGATGTCTGAACTTAATGTGTATAACTTTACAATCAACCAAGGTAGTAACAGGTAACTTGTAACAGGTAGTTGACCTGTTACAAGCACACAGCCTGGAATAGTCTTCTTTTACCAGAAGCTGTTATTAATCCCAGTCCACCTAGCCAAATGCCTTTTCAGGCTACATTAACTAGACTCACCTATACAAATAATAACACATGCCCTCCTAGGGTTGTCCCCTAGCAGCTGGCAGAACTCTTTTCTTTCAATACAGCTACATTTAAAGCTTGCCTATATTTCACCTCATTCTAGATCCATTTGGGAGTTCTCTCTCTAAATCTGCCCTATAAATTACACTGATTATCATCAGGGACATTAAGAACCTACATGCAACTTTAAAAATCCAGTGTGCGTGTGTGGGGGGAGGAAAGAGGGAGAATATAGCTTGATTGATAGCTCATATTTATTTTAATGTATTTCAGGGCATGGAATGTTATTTCAGTGGTCTTCAGATTTTATTAAGCTGTTACTAGCTTTTTTTTTTTTTTTTTTTT
>NW_017729031.1:6804853-6817532 GCF_001723915.1 Gavialis gangeticus | reverse complement strand
TTTTTTTTTTTTTTTTTTTTTTTTTTAATACAGTAGTATGATTTTGTAGAATCAGTCTTCCAGGTTAGAATGCTTCATGAAAGGTCATCAGAAACAATATCTACCCAGAAAGATCGTCCGGTGGCACAAGTCCAGCTGTATGAGCCAGCCACAAGCATAAGCTCCTTGGTGGCACTAGACAATTAGAATACACACTCCACTGCTAAAATTAGGAAGGTCATATTTCATTATAATAGGGAAGAGAACTACATCCCCCATCATGCATCACAGATAACATTTCTGAGACTGTGATACTCTAAATAAATAAATACAAAGGAACAAATCCTCAGCTGTTGTAAGTTGGAGTACTGCCATGACTAAAGGCTAAATTTTGCAGGCCTAGCATCTGACCTCAATGGCAATGATGACAATTGCAATTTTTCCAGAACAATTTAACCCAAAGAATCTGACTAATACAAACAGGGCAGTCCAGAGAAATAATTCAAATTTGGTCCTTATTAGAAGAAATGTATTGTCTTCCTTACCTTCATGCTGCATGGCACTTTTCCCTCAATGCTTCCATCCATCACCAACAAAATTACAAATGCAAGCCTTTAACTTTGTTCTTATGAGAAAAAAAGTTACGGCATTTCCTCTTCGATTTTGGTAGAGCTCAAGCTGCCCTCTAACTCCCTCCTTTCCCTCACGCACAAAGATGAGACTGCAAATCTTCCTATTTTACTTTGTACAAGGTAAGTTATTGCCCTTTCTGTCTCTTCATTCATCTGCCAAGAATGGCTTAGGTAAGTTCATGTACTTTATATAAGCAGTGTTGGAGGAATGACTTGACTGGTGTTGCCAGTATACTTTTTTGATTTCTTCAATTTAAATGAAACCAGCAATGTTCGTTTCCTTGAAATTATTAAATGGGAAGCTAAACTGCTGATTACTTCATGGTCTTTTTTTAAACACTGCTGTGAGCATGGAAGGACAGAAACAGCTGCAGAATTTCCCTGTCTATGGAAAAGATATCATCAGCACTATGCCCTTCAATAAACCATCCACACTAAGCTTGTCTTATACACAGCAGCCCCAGAATGCAAGCTTGCTTACTGATGCAGTAAGCAGAAAGTTAGCACTGTCCCCACACAGCGAAGAGTTACTTTCAATTAAACAGAAAGCTGATATCAATTATAAAAATTACTCTTTATTAATGATTCATGATGATAAATCACTCAATGCACTTCAGTTCATTGTCAGCATAATTAGCACACTCATTAGGAGATGCTCCGTTTTAGATCAGTTGACTACTTTGGTATTTAAACTGAAAACCAAACATAATGACAAACCGCTAAGATTGGGGCTCAGAGATCAAAAGTGCATAGCATAGCATAGCACACTACAACACAGCACATCATCCTTAGCCCATGGGACAAAATCATGAGACCATCTTTCTTCCCTCTGAGACATGCCCTTAAATTAAGCCTTTGGCTGTTTGGTACAGCTACACTTTTGAACATTATTGGCTTTAGCTGGTGTATGCACTAAAGCTTCCACATTGCTTCAGAAAACATTTGATAAATGCAACAAGCAAAAGTCTGACCTCAGTCTGGACCAAAACTGGAGTAAGTGCATTGATACCATAGAGCAAATATCAATAAGTTAAGTAATTATATCAATGGAACTATTCCACATTCCAAAAATCAAACCTGACACGAAGCCTACAGATTAATCAGTAGGTTAAATAATTAAATCGATTCCTTCAAAATATGTAGGCTGCATATGTAGAGTGATTTTTTTAAATTTTTCTCCCGAGACAAAAGGCATGAGAGAGAGAGAGAGATTCTGGACCAGATCATAATCCCTACACCCCTCACTGGTGGTGGTTACCTTTTCTCCTTCTCATTTGGAAAAATATTCAGTTGGGAAGTGCTGAACAGGAATTGTACATTGTATATGCGTTGGTCTAAGGACATAGGCAGGCAAGGTTGTTTCGGTAGATGTAATATCTTTTATTAGACCAACTAAATAGTTGGAACCCAAAGAACCTTGTTTTGCAAGCTTTTGGGCACAAAACACCCTTCTTCAGGCATACAGAGACTCTGCTGCTGTTACATGTTGTCCAAAGTAGAAAAGAAGCTAAAGTATAACAAGAAGTCTGTGAAAATGAAAATGAGCGGAAGTTCGGAGGACAAAGGGTAGAGATAGGAGGGGAGGGAGGGAAATGTGTGAAGGAATGCAAGTAGTCAGCTTGAGGCAGGTTACCTGGTGTGTCAGATGTCAGGCAGGTTGTAACGTGCCATAAATCCAATGTCTATATTAAGTCCATGATTTTTTTGTGTCCAGTAGATTTAATGAAGTGAAGTTTGTAAGCTCATCTATGAAAAGGTGCTTTGTAAATCCCTTTGAGGATTAGGGCTGAGAGATCAGAGAGGGTATAATTGTCTTGTGAGAAGTGGGCACCCATAAGTAAATGGATATTTTTGTCTTTGATGGATTTTCAGTGTGTGTTCATTCTGGTGCCCATTTATTGTTTGGTTTCTCCTACATATTTTCTAGGAACTGAGATGAAATCCCTGTCAGTGACAGCAATCCCTCTATTCAAAGATGATTTCTACCATGGCTCATTAATAGTACAGAGACTAAAGTCATATTAATTTTGGAATGGAAAGCACTACTTCCTAGATCTCACAGCACTTTACAAAAGAAGTGTTATTACCATTTCTCAGCCATGAAACTAACACAGCAAGAAAAGGATACTTGTCCCCAATCACTAATGGAATCAGGAACTTTAAGCACAATCTCCAATTCTCAGCCCAGAACCCACTTCACAGGCCATCCCACAATGCCTTCCAAGTATAAATAGACAACCATCAACATCAAAAACTGAAAAACCATATACTGCAATTTAAAAAAAAGTAATCATCACCTATTAGCATTTTAAACCTACTGGCACTTTCAGCCATTAAAACTATTCAATCCCCCCTTCTTCCTCACCTGCATTTCTCTCAGCTTAGAGAGTGAATTCAACTACTCCAGTTTCATTGTCTACTTTATGATAATGCTGGACTGTAAACCCAGCAAGAAAATGTCTGCTTTTAAAACATGTGTTTTCTTCAGCGTCTTGAAAGCAGAATTATGGACACATTCCTGATGATTTAGGATTTGTAAAAAAAAAAAAAGTCATGAAAAATGAAGGACAAAGGAGCTTTTGAAAATTTACAGTTTAGTCCTATTTTTGAAAGTGACTCGCAGCAAGTTTAACTTTAAGTGAGCCCTACAGTCCTGAAGCTCAGATTTTAAAAAGGTATTTAGAAGCCTAATTCCCATTTAGCTTAGCACCCCACTAAATTATCTGTTCTGCTAAATTACTGGGCTTGAACACGCAGGAAGATGGCAAGGGGACAGGGGGGGTTTTCTTGGCAGCAATCAAAGGCTTGCAGGGACCTGGTAGACACAGCAGTCCCTCTGGCACCAAAAAGTTTAGACCAACATTTGGACTAAAATGTCCACTGAGAAAATTCCTTCCTGTAGCACAGGATTCATGGCTGAAGCAAACTGAAGAAAATGTACAGTAAGTGACTTACTGAGGTGCTAATTGGAAAGTCACTTGTTTCTTTGCTCTTTAGTTAAGAAGCCTTAGCAGACAGAGCAACTAAGGTGGGGGGGCAACAGGGTACCAACCCCAGGTGCTAATTTGGGACATGTGCAAAAATAGCAGCCACCATGGCCCCAGGCACAGAACTGCCCTGTTACGCCTCTGGTCGAGAACACAGTTACTCCATTAAAGAAAGTTAAAACTGTATCCATTTGCATTGCCATCTTTCTTACGTTTACTAGTACTTATGTTACTACCAGCCTAAAAATAAAAAATCTCTGTAAGGAATTACTGGCTTACAGAATGATGAACCATCAAAACAACAAATTCTTGAACACAAAACGGGCCTATCAGGTAGGGGAGCTTTTATCAGTATCTTCACTTTTGTATAGAAAAAGACTTTACTAATAGGGCTAGAATCCTAAAATGCCTGTAAGTTCATGCATCTATAATTTACTGGTTACTCTGTGCTTTCAGCCATGCAAGAGCCAGCTAAATAAAAAAACAAATAGTACCTTATGGTGAACTAGTACCTGGGTACCTAAAGGCATTTAGATGCCTGAATACCTTTGAGAATCCGATGCCTAGGTACCTCAGATGAAAAGAACATGAAACCTGGAATTTAAGTCAGTATGAGCAGTGCAACTGGACTACTTGCTAGGACAGGTGAAAAAGGAGGAAATTGAAAATGCTCTCCCTAATTTTCACAAAAAACATGAACAAGCAAAAGCCAAGAAAAATAAGAGTCAGGAAGAAGACAGAAGCAGGAGACTAGGTCAGAAGTTCAATGCAAGTCATGCACTTTAAGAACTAGTTAGAGGTTTCAGAAGTGGCTCCCATATATCATGACAGGTAAGATGTAATTTTATTGCAGGACTTAGGAGAAAGTTATGAGAATAATGTACGAGACAGCCTGTATTCATAGGCAGAGCCCAAGAGACTTGTGAGGGAGTATAAAATCAGGTGTTTCATGACGAAATGAGATAAACCTTTTTAAGACAAATGCAGTCAGAATTGACTGCAATCTATTAAGCTCAGGATTGAAAAAGAAATCAGGGCCCCATCAAATTCAGTGGCAAAACTCCTGTTGACTTCAACAGAGCCAGGATTTCATCCCAAATGTTTTTTGTTTTTAAGAGAAAAGGACAGATGAAATGACTTTGAAAAGGCTAAATAAAAACAACACAAATCTTATGTAAGTTCCCAAATTTAAATTTAAACTAGTCAAGAGTTTTGGAAGTTGAGTATGCTATGCCAAGCATCAGTCATTTTCTACTCTGATTTTCATTATTGTTGAAATCAGAAAATACTATTTTCAGAGTATAAGCATTTGAAGCCAAGTACTTCATGATAATAAAGCTGAGAAAGTGAATACATAAAAAACTGAATAAGTAGAGTTGAAATCACAGTATGACTAGTTTGAAACCCCTAATAGCAAGATCAGCAAACCTAAAGTTCAATATATTTTCCAGTCTCCAACATATTCAAGACATTAGTACTGACTCATCAACCAAACAGCAGTAAAATAAACTAAAAGCCCTATTTTCTGCAAGAAATTGAATATAACCTAGGGGATACAAATTAAGGGCAATGGGTTTCTGTCCTTAAGAGTATGGTTTAGAGTACTTTACTTGTTTGCAACTTGAGTTCAAATGCTGGTACAGCCCTTCTTTTTGAGATAAGCTGAATACTACCAGTATGTAGTATACAGTTTACTGCACTGGGCTTTTCACCTGAGTGTTTATAAAAATGATGGGCTTCCCCTTCTCTAAACCCAATTTATTTCCAGATGAGAGGGAGAAAAGCAACCACCAAAAATGAGGGGTTTAGGGATTATGGTCTAGTCCAAAATACTTTTCCCTTCCCTCCCTCCACTCCATTTTTTAAATTTGTGTGCACAAACTAAAGATTTACCAACACTTTTAAACAGACTGCTCCACTGTTCAAAATGGAAATACCTCAACTGATGTGCAACATTTCTAAATTTATGAACTTGCATACTGAGGGTGTTACAATAGCGTAAAAGGATTAAAGTCAGTTAGTGATTTACCATTTCTCTAGGTAAACAGTGACTGTCAAATTACCAGAAGACAAGTGGTCTCATTTAAAACAGACAAAATGAAGCACACATGGCATTAAAACACAGTGACTGATTCAGAGCTTTTCCATGTTGCATACAGAACATTTAATAGAACTTTAAAGAAACAAAAAATCCTTTTTAGTAACAGAATGATTGGGGGGGAGGGATCTATACTGATAAACATTAGATTATCATATTATATCTGTTCCTTATCCTTGAAAGGATTTTGCAAATCCCAAAATGCTGAAGAAAAGGGACTTCCTAGAACATGCTAGGCTCAATTCAAATTTTTAAGAAGCATAAATTCATATTAGGTGCCTATGTAACACCATTCTCAAGCCAAAGAAAGGTGCTTTTCAGCACAGAGATTTGAAGTGGAGATTTGTGAACAGGTTTGTTGCTTGAGTTGCAAACCTACTTCCACAACTGCTCCCCAAAAAAAGATACAAGGCTTTAACCTCAATCCTTGCCACTCATGACAGCAGGCAATAACAAGGGCTGCTTACACTTTAAACCCCCTCCTTCCTCGTCCCCCCTCCCCCCTGCATTTTACTGGAATAAGCAGCACATTACCTTGACCCAGCTCCAGAGTACTTGCATAGATTGGGCACTTCAGCAGGGCTCTTGGGTGTTTTTATCTAAGCTGATTCAATCAGCTATTAGATAGAAGTGCCAAAAAAACCCACTAAAATGCCCAATCTATACACAAGTTCAGGAAGCCAGGTCCAACTAAGGTGTTGGCTCTTTTGGGCATGTGCAGGGCTCAGGGCGGGAACACACCGAATTTAAAGTCAAGTGCTGTTCGTTTGTTTGTTTTTAATGTGTGCAAGTAGCCCATGTCCAAACTGCTAAAACTTCCAAGATGAGACTCAAATCTGCATTATTAAGTGCTAGTCTACAGGAGAAAAATCTCTACAGTGGAACATCTCCACACATAAGCAGCCATTCAGTTAGAGTTAATTCAAAGTCAAAATTCACTCCCTGCTTTAACTTTAAATTAAGCTTATCTACATAGTACATGGCATTAACCACACACTGCCCACAGCCAGCTGATCTGAGGACTTCAGACAGAAATCCGAAACGCTATTTTGGAACACTGTTATGCAACTGAACCAGACCTTACCAGTGGAGATGAGGAACTGAAATACAGCTCCCTAACACCTACCTGTCTGTGTGCAGAATTAGCTACTAGGCCTATCATCTGAAACAGTTAATTATTTATAGGACCATAGGAAAGTAGGGCTGAAAGAGACCTCACAAAGTCATCTAGTCCAGCCCTCTGATCAAGGCAGCATTATCCCTGCCTGAACCATCCCAGCCAAGCATCTATCTAACCTGCTCTTGAAAACTTCCAACAATGGAGATTCCGCAATTTCTATGGGTAGCCTGTTCCAGTGCATAACTACCTTCATAGTCAGAAAGTTCCTGCTACTCTCCAACTGAAATTTCCCCTACTGAAGCTTAAGTCTATTGCGCTTAGTCCTGCCCCCTGCAGCCATAGAGAAGAGATCGCTTGATTCTCTTTGTAATCATCCTTCAGGTATTTGGATTTATCAAATCCTTCCTCAGTTTTCTCCTCTCCAGATTAAATAACTGGCTTTTTCAGCCTTTCCTCGTATGTTTTGCTTCCAAGGACCCTAATCGTTTTTGTTGCTCTGCCCTAGACTCTTTCCAAACTGTTCACATGCTTCTTGAAGTATGGGGCCCAAAGCTGGACTCAGCACTCCAGGTGAGGCCTCACCAGTCCTGAATACAGCAGAAGAGTCCCTTTTTTTTTTTTTATTTGCAAATGACATTCCTGTTAATACAACCATGGATGCTGCTGGATTTTCTTTCTATTTTGCAACAACACATGGTTGGCTCATACTTAGCTTATGGTCTACTGTAACCCTGAGGTCCCTCTTTGCAGCAGTGTTGCACTTTTTGAGCAGTACAGCATGAATTTGTCCTTCTTGAATTTCATCTGATTAACTGTAAGATATTTATACAGTTTATCCAGGTCATTCTGGATCGCAGACCTAAGCTTCAGAGTATCTGCACCTCTACCCAACTTGGTGAAATCTGCACATTTGAAAAGCACATACTTGATCCCATTGTTCAGATCATGAATAAAGATATTGAACAATACCAGACCCAGGACAGAACCCTGGGGAAACCCACTTGAGACCTCCTCCCAACTAGATTGTCAGCCACTGATAACTCATTGAGTATGATGACGTATGGTGTACAGTGTTTAGCTGGGGGTCTGCAGTTTTCACCCTGTTGTGCCTTAATACACACACATGACATGAGTTTTGCTTGTCAGCAGCTTGAGGTGCAGTTTCCCAGAAAGCCCTGCACCTATCTCCTTGAAACTTGGCAGACTGTTGCCTCAGCAGGGGCTAGCATCCCTGCAGTTTTCACTCCCCTGTGCCTAAACTCACATGACATGAGTTTTGCTTTCAAGACTTTGAGGTGCAGTTTCCCAGAACCCCTTGCACCTATCTCCTTGAAATGGCAAGCTTCATGGCCACAGAAGGGGCTACCATCCCTGCTGTTTTCATCCAAACCTGCCAAAAAATGACATAGTAATAGGTAGTTTCGTGTTTCCCCATTATAGCCTATGGGCAAAACGTCGAAACAGTGAAACAGTTTAAATGAAATGAAACGGAACAGTGGTTTCGCAATGAAATAAAACTCGATACAAAACACTGTCCCATCACAGTGGCAAAACGGAAGTCAAAACAAAATGGTGCTGTTTCGCACAGCCCTACAGCTTACAGGCTGCATGAGGCCCACGAGGGGTCAACATGCCCCTCTCTCTTTCTTGCCACTAGTCCCTAAGGGCGTCTTTACACATGCTCCATGTTCAACAAGTGCCCCTGCGGCCATTTTGAAGCATGGGGACACTGAATACACAGACACGGAAACTGCTGGAGTGCGCTAATTAGCATGCTCCAGCAGACTCAGTTAATCAAGTCTACTCTAATGCACTGTAATTACAGTACATTGGAGCAGCATTCCTACACATCTACAGGCACCCTAGGATCCCTTTTGTACAGTCTTTGTCTTCAGTGGCATTTGCAGTCCCTTTGACTTTGATACAGACACTTTGATTAATGGTCCAGCTTATAGAATCATAGAAAATTAGGGTTGGAAGGGACCTCAGGAGGTCATCTAGTCCAAATAGATCATCCTAGCCAAGGCTTTGTCTAGCCAGGTCTTAAAAACCTCCAAGGATGGAGATTCCACCACCTGTCTGGGTAACCTGTTCCAGTGTTTATTACTCTCCTAGTAAGATTTATTTCCTAATATCTAACCTAAACTTCCCTTGCTGCAACTTGAAACCGTTGCTCCTTGTTCTGTCATTTGCCACCACTAAGAACAGTCTAGCTGCATCCATTTTTGAACCACCATTCAGGTAGTTGAAGGCTCCTATGAAATCCCCTCTCAGCCTTCTCTTCTCTAGGTTAAATAAGCCCAGTTCCCTCCGTCTCTCCTCAGTAGTCGAGCCCCCTGATCCCTTCTTTCAGCTGCTTAGCAAACTGACAACACAATGCTGAAACACCCCTGTCGGTGTTCCATTTAAAGATCACCAGCTGATTTTCAGTTCAAGTGATGATATGTATATCTAGGCAAACTGGAACTGCCTTTAAATAAGATTTTGAGAGTTATAATACCTAGCAGTATCCTAAAGCACGGATTAGCTTTTCCTTTTACTATATGCTACCAATTACACAATCAAAATAAATTATTTGCACTATGAAAGTCAATCAGAACATAAGATGACAGATGCAGCAGCTGTCTATCACAATGGGTTTCCACGTTCAAATGCTTAAGCAAAGAGCATCAACAAAATAGCAGCTGCTGTATTATCCATTTTACCACATGAGCTCATGTCACATTTAAGCAGAGAATGTGACCCCTGGCTCCAACGCTGAAGCAAACAGCCTGTACAAATACTCAAATAAAATAAAAGTAAGTTACGTAGCGGCATGTAGTAAGACCAGGCACTATATTTTCATCCTATTACCTGTTAGCTTCAGGATAAATAGTAATTAAGTAAAAACCTAAGTGCAAGAATTCATTAGAAAGCAAACTCCTCCTAACATAATGATGCAAGGAACTACTCTGTATCAAAGACTAACCATTAACCTTTGAATACTGCCTCCTTCTCAGATATTTAGCAACTGAGAAGAGACACAAAGAAAAAAAGTGTGAGAGGATTTTTTTTTTGGCTGTTAAGACTGGAGAGTGACAAGTGCTAATTTATCTTGCCCATTTCCTGCTAAAACACTCCAGTTTCCCTGGCTTTCCATCCCACTGAACTCTGGTTCCCCATGATCAAGCTGTCATACCTGGACCAAGTGCTGGAACATCCATGTTGGATTAAAATGGGAGGAGCTGGTGACAGGACTTGTTCACTGAAGAATCTTGACCTTGGGGTCAGGCAGTCTGGGTTATTGCCCTGCAGAAAGTAGTACAGTATAAATCTTCTTTATTTTTTATCTTTCTGATGGGTTGGACTCAGCGGGGTAGAAGTTGGCTTGGAGTAACCAATATTTTTTTACATGCTTAAGACTGCACGTTCATTGAGGCAGGGACAATGCCTTTGCATTTGTTCAGCAGCCAACCAGAGACAAGACAATGAATAAAAATATATATAGTTTAAATGCACCTTGACGTTTGTATTAAGCACTTGTAATGACATCAGATTAATCTATGCAATTTTTATTGCTCAAATATTCAAGAAGCAAGCAGTCATCACAAGCTTATGGCAAGAAAGCTCTTTGCAGTACTCTCATAGTAACATTTCAGGTCAGTCCCAGTCCTGCTGTAACTGCAATCAAAATAGTACCATAGATTTATTCACAAGAAGGTAGAATTTGGTGTAGTTTGATTATTTCACATACAATAAAATTCACTATTGCCCTCAATCTCTCTCCTTCTTCCCATTAGTTACCAAGGAAACAGAATCGTTTGCTAAGCAAAGCTTTGTAACACAGATAAGTGGAAAAGAAAGTAAGTTTGTATATGCCATGGTTTGAGAAAGAAAGCAGTTTATATGACACATCCTACCCACACAGATGGCATGACTCAAATCCTCCCCCTCTACATGACACTGGTCAGGTCACAGCTGGAGTCCTGTGTCCAGTTTTGTGCACCCCACTTCAGGAGGGATGTGGACAACATTGAGAGGGTCCAGAGGAGGGCCACCCGCATGATCTGGGGACAACAGGGCAGACCCTATGATGAGAGACTGCGGGACCTGAACCTGTTCAGCCTTCACAAGCAAAGGGGACCTGGTGACCGTCTATAAACCCACTAGGGGGGACCAGAAGGGTTTGGGAGAGACCTTGTTCCCCCTGGCATAACAAGGAATAATGGCCACAAGTTGTTGGAGAGTAGGTTTAGATTAGACATCCATAAGAACTACTTCACAGTTAAGGCGGCTAGGATCTGGAACCAACTTCCAAGGGAAGTGGTGCTGGCTCCTACCCTGGGGGTCTTTAAGGAGAGGCTTGATGCCAACCTGGCTGGAGTCATTTGAGCCCAGTTTTTCTCCTGCCCAGGCGGGGGAGTCAGACTTAAAGATCCACAAGGTCCCTTCTGACCCTACTTCTATGATCCTATGGAATCTCTCTCTCTCCTTTGAGCTGATCCCATTTGTTCTGTTCTCTTCTGCCTAATGAAGATGAGAAACGTGTAACCTGTTCAAAGGAGATTTCACATACAAGGAAGCAGAAATTGTTTCAGTTCATCATAAATATGAACAATTCAATTCTAGGTAGGAGGGACTCAGAAAGTGAATGTGCCTGGGGGAACTGTATTATCATTATGACCCACCAGCACCATCTTGGGCACTGTTCTACCCATGACAGGGATAGCATGTACACAACTTAACCAGGGGAATCCATACTCTGTATGAGAAGTAGAGGATGCACATACATGCATATCATATTACAAGATCAGCTGGGTAACTCTCTAACTCAAACATGAGATGTGCCACTGAAGTCAGTAGTAGCCGTAAGTAGCTCTGCTGCCACTCCATGGCTTCATAAAGAATTAGATCTCCTACCACTGCTGTATACTCCAATATAAAGCCCATATATTCAGCCTCTCTCCAAAACTAAGGATTTGATTTGATTACATTTCTAGCCTTATCTCATGAAATCCACTACAACAGCAACAGAACTTAGTAATCACCCATCAGCAGTGAGATCAAGAGACTGAACATAACACAGTAGCTCTAGGTGAAAGTACTCGTTTAATTGCACCTCATCCATTCTCTCTTTTTCTTAACTGAGCACCAACATGCCTCACTGCACAGCATATTAAGAGAGGAAACGAAGGTACTCTCCTGCAACTTGGAGAATCTGAGAGGTAAGATATTCTAAGCCATCAGGTTTGTAACTAGTGTGCATCAATATTGTTATTTAAGGAGCAAGATCTCATTCCTTGAAGTCAGAAGGATTTTTATTACATTCATGACTTACGGGCTGAGTACAGACAGTCAAAAAGCCAGAGGCCAAATCAATTCCATCTTTTCAGGTTAGTCTAAGCTGCAGAGATTAAAGTGAGAAACAAGTGAACAGATATTCACTTTTGATTCAGAAAATGCAGCCGCATGCCTGAAGTGCCTCAGGCCACAAGCTGGGGTGCACTAAAACATGGCTTGCAGCCTGGCAGCCACTACCAAAGGGAAGGGACTGAAGCTCCAAGGCTTTTCCCCCCACCCTGCTTGAGCAGAGGGAGTGTGGCCAGGCCCCAGCCAGGGCTAGCCCAGCTGAGGCTGGGGGAGGGGCACTAGCTGCACCCTCCTCCCCCCACACAATCCACCACTTCTGCTCTCCCTGCTTTTTCCCCCCAAGTGAATGACTGCTGCTAGCCACAGCAATGCTAAAAGCTGCACCCAAACTCACCAGCAACCTTTCAGCTGAAAGGGGAAGTGTGAGAAAGGTAATTTTCAGTCTGCCCCAAGACAGCCGGGCTCAGCCTCTGTCCCATCAGCACCACTTTAATCAGCCTTGCCTAGACCTAGG
>NW_017729031.1:6799150-6799853 GCF_001723915.1 Gavialis gangeticus | reverse complement strand
GGAAGGGAGAGGGAGAGTGGGGAGGAAAATAAAAGGAAACGGACAGCCCTGTAAAACAGGGAGAGGGGAGGTTCTTCTTACAGGACAGAGATGTCTTTGCAGGGTGGCAAAAATGAAAGGAGAGGGGCACACAGATCTAATGCAGGAGCAGCCAGCAAAGCCTGGACTGCAAACCTCCCTGGCAAGGGGGTGGGTAACTGCATGGACTGCTTCACTTTGCAGTGAAGCACTGGGTGGGCAAGTGTGTGCGGGAAGCAGAAAGGAGGCAGATGGAGATAGGGTGTGGGGAATGCCTGGCCTGCCTGTGATTTATTAGGTGGGCAATATGGGGGACATATGTGTGGGGGGTGCATGTGTGTGTACATGTGTGCCTGGGGGAAACGTGTGTGTCCAGACATGGGTGTCGAGGGGGGTGTATGTGTGTCTGTGCGTGGGTGTGGAGGGGTGAGTGTGTATGTCCAAGAGTGGGTCTGGAGGGGTGTTAGTGAGAGTGCGTGTCCGTATGCACCCGGATGGGCTTGGAGGCACCAGCAGCCACCTCCTGCACAGTGCCTGCTTGTCTGCGACGAGCAGCTGCATGAGCTCCCACAACAGGAAGCTGCCAGACTCTGGACGTTCTACAACAGCCAGTCAGGCCCCCAAGGTGCCCACCTGCAGCCACGCATCCTAGCCTTCAAACAAGCACCGAATCTCGCTAACCTCA
>NW_017729031.1:6797536-6798282 GCF_001723915.1 Gavialis gangeticus | reverse complement strand
TAAAAGATATCAGATTCACCCAAAGAACCTTGTCTGACAATATAGAACAAAAATCCACATAAAAAAGATCTTATGTAAGAGTCAATATTGCTATTTCAAGGTTACTACTTGCCAAGGTTAGCCCAGCCCCTATTACATATCCCACTGAAATGGTTAGTGTGAATGGATAAATCCTGGTTTCTTCATGGATCCAAATGACTGTTTTTATTCTAGAAGTATACCTATTAAGTAACAATTCAAAACAGCATTTGCTGCTTGGTTCCCACTCCTCCTCTTAAGAGTATAAGAATAGACATGCAGTCTATTGCTGAGTTATGTTTCTAACTCCAGATCATAAAATGTATAAGGCTTTATTTACCCACTTGAGGCCAGAAAGGCTCAGATGGGATAACCCAAGAGGAGCAAGTGAGACATCCTAAAGATCAATAGACCAATAAAAACTTTGGTGATATCCTAGTCTCATTGAAGGTGATGACAAAACTCCCAATGACTTTGGTGGGGTTAGGATTTTAACCTTTGAATTTATGATTCTTTCCAAGTGCACTTGTGCCAATTGATTGTTCCAACATGTCCCAACTTTCTATGGAATAGCATAGCAGATGTTGGACCCTACACATTGCCCTCTGATGCTAACATGAAAAAACTTGCAGGCAAGGTTGTTTGGGTCAATCCAATATTATCTGACCAACTAAAATAGTTGGAAAAATTCTTCTTTGCAAATGTTCTGATACAAACATCCTTTGTCA
>NW_017729031.1:6790459-6792536 GCF_001723915.1 Gavialis gangeticus | reverse complement strand
GGGTCAATCCAATATTATCTGACCAACTAAAATAGTTGGAAAAATTCTTCTTTGCAAATGTTCTGATACAAACATCCTTTGTCAGGTGTTTGTACCCAAAAGCTTGCAAAGAAGAATTTTTCCAACTATTTTAGTTAGTCTAATAAAAGATATCAGATTTGCCCAAAAGAACCTTGCCTGCCTATACCCTTAGACCAGCCTGGCTTCAACCTATTCCCCCCGAAACATGAAAATTTCTCACTTTGCTTCTCAGACCAATGCACATTTAGCAGACGTTGGGGGCAGCACCCAGTGGATATTTTTGTTTTCTTCAAAATCATGAAGCAAAAGGCAGCAAGTTGAAATTGTTCAGAGATTTGGAATACTAATAATCCTCAAATAAAATGGATTGGGGCAAAAGAAGCAAGTAAGAATACTATAAATACATTTTTCGTATGAATTATTAGGCATGTTGGTACATGGAATACATAACAATTTTCAGGTGAAATGGCAAGAAAGATTTGGCGCAGGGGAAAGAGTTTGTTTGCATGGCAAACCAGAATAATACTTGAAATGAGTATGGCCTATGATACTGTCAAAGTCACCCTAAAATCATTAGTCAGTCCTTTTATTATAACAGTATGTATGTTACAGTTTTAGTCACATGAAAACATCCTGTGCTATCAGTAAAACCATTTATTTTCTGTTAGAGATTTTTTTTCTTCTTACCTCTAATTGTAACATGGTATTTAGGATGATACTACAGTGCGATGACAAAATGCACCCACATTTTCTTTCACTTAAAATATGCTATAAAACTGTAAGACTACCATACCATGTAGAAGAATGCACAGTCATAGTGTAGTTGTGAATAATCTTTATGGATAATGTATCCAGTTGTTATGCAAAGTGTTAGGAGTGATAAGCCTCAAGAGTTCCTGTTCATTAAAACAAGAAAATTCTATTCCAAATACTTTAATGTATATCATATCATTTCAAACATAGGTTCAGAACTTCATCTTTGATTATAAATCTTTTATTCTGAGTTTCTAGGAGAATGGAAGTTAGAGAAATATATTCAAGGGAAATTACAAAGAAAAATTAAATTGTGTTTTTCTTGTTATGAATAAAAGTGGGTCTAGCCAATTTTTCCCTTTCATTGGTCAATCCAAATTACTAATTTGAACAGTCTCCTTTAAAAAAAAATACCATGGATGATTGGAGAACTGGTATGTTTAGTAATTAACAAGAAATTAGAGTGTTAAAAAGGAGTTTTGAACTAACCCAATACTAAAAACAAAGACTGTATTAAGGGGCAACTACATCACTTGATTAATTAAGAACTAAAAACAATACCAAACCCCATTTCTGAATCATCCAATGATTCTTCTAACTGATTCCCAATGTCTGACGTAGGTAGGTTTTGTTTTCCTCATCCCTTGTCATCTCTGCAGGTCACCTTCAAAGAACAGATCACAGCATTTGTACGAATGGTGTTTGGTAACTACAACAGTTTCTCAGCAGACAGATCATTAATAGGTTCTTTACACAGGATGTTTACAGAGCTAGCTACACTATGATTCACTATCTACAACTGGATTTTATTTACCACTGCCAGAGTGTTTGAGAGGACTGTTTGTAACCAACTCGAATTTTTAGTGGAATACAACTTACACACTACCTTCAACTTCATGCCTGTGACTTACATTGGAAAGATGCATACATCAGCTTGAAAATCTTGTTTGAACAGTTTGGCTAGGTACAGACATTCAAAAAGCCCAAGGTAGAATCATGACCATCTACGCAGGTTTCTCTAAGCTACACAGATTGGATCGGGGCAAACAGAATGCATGGTCTGGGGGTGGACCAGGGCCAGGCAGCAAGGGGTCTCCACTACGTCTGTGCAAAACAGCAAGTATTCACTTTGGATTCTGCTGATTTGGAGGACAGCGATTCAATTCGGAGATTCAAAATCACTGTCCCGATTTGATTCGGCTGAATCAGATCCGAAAGATTTGCCACCACTTCGGAGATTCAGCCATAGACTAAACAGGCAGCTGACAGCTGCCTCCAGTTACTGAGTCTTTTGGGGTTGGGG
>NW_017729031.1:6784598-6790379 GCF_001723915.1 Gavialis gangeticus | reverse complement strand
GGGGGGGGGGGGGGGGCCGTGATGCAGGTGCAGCTCACTCTGGGTGGAAGAAGGGCAAGTGGCAGCATGCCATAGCCCTCACTCCCAGCGCTGCTGCCACTTGCCAGCCAGTATGGGGCAGGCGTGGGTGCTGTTGCCATTTGCCAACCAGCATGGGGGGGCCATGGAGGGCAGGCGTGGCAGAGCTGGGAGTGGGGGCTATGCCCTGCTGCTGCTTGCTCCCTTCTGCCTGGAGCAAGCCGAGCCCACATCCCCCCACCCCAACCTCACCCGGGCTGGGCAAGCAGCAGCAGGGCAGAGCCGCCGCTTCAAGTGCTGCTGCACTCGCATCCCACATTCCCCATGCCCCGGCTGGGCAAGCAGCACCAGGGCAGAGCCGCCTCTTCAAGTGCTGCTGCACCCGCATCCCACACTCCCCACGCCCTGGCTGGACAAGCGGCAGCAGGACATGGCTCTCACTCTGAGCACTGCACACCTGCCTCCCGCACCCCCCATGTCTCGCTCCCCAGCTGGGCAGCTTGCCCCAGCCCCAGCCCTTCCCTCCCCAGAGGGGCAGCTTGCCCCAGCCCCAGCCCTTCCCTCCCCACTTCCAAAGAAAAGTTCAAATAATAACAAGGCTATAAAAAAAAAACAAAAAAACCTTAAGCAATGGTTAAATAAGGCTGAACTTGAAAGAAAAGTTCAAATAATACTATAAATCACCACCCAGCAGGTGCAACGAAAGCAAAATGTGACAAGCTCCCCTAACGAGGGAGGGTTGGGGAGCTGTGGCCCCCCACTGCCTAGCCTCATGCCCCCCATACCTGAGCAAACACAGCTGAGGGGGCAGCTTGTGTAGTGGGGAGGCCTCTGCTCCCCTTCCCCTGCACTGCTGCAGCATGGCTCTCAGCCCTGTCTTCTGCCTGTCCCTGTCAGCCAAGCCGCACAGCACTGGGAGGGATGGGAAAGGAGAGCCCCCGCAACTGTGGGCCCAGATCCGAGCAAGCACAGCTGCAGGGGTTGCACAGCAGGGAGCCTCTGTTCCCACCCTGCCAGCCACTGTGCAGTTTGGCTGACAGAGGCAGGCAGGAGCCAGGGTGGAGACCGGTACAGTGTCAGCAGGGGGGAGGGAGTGGAGGACCCCAGCCCATGAGCTTGGCCCCCACACACACCCCCACCCGACCTGAGCAAGCACAGCTGGGGAGGGCCACATGGCAGGGGTCTCTCTCCCCCCCACCCCACCTCTCCCAGGGCCATGCTGTTGCGGTTGAGGGATTTGCTCCACATGCCTGGTTCTGAGGGAGAGGGATTTCTCCGTGCTACTCTGCCCAGTGCAGGGAGAAGGAATCCCCAGCACTTTGCTGCTCCAGGAGCAGGGGAAGGATTTGCCCAGCACTGGGGACCTCGGGCGCCGTGCTCTACACTTCGAGTATCTCAGCACAGGGTCCTGGCACACCCACAAGTGTGTTGCCAACCAACCTTGTGCTCGAAGAGCTCCCTCAGCAGCAGCACTGCAAGTGGGTGCACTACTGCTCTCCCCTCTGCATGCGAAGCCAAGCACATCAGTGTTAAAAAGTAACCACTATGGCACAACTGAAATAATGTCTGCCAATTATCTTGGTTTAAAAAAAATGAAAATGGGCAATGTTCCTTTAAGTGACCGTCATTGTATACCTGAAAAGTATTACTCCTCATTCACTGATGTAAACGGTAAATGTACAGAGTCTAAAAGTAAAAATTTTAAGCAGAGTTTAACTAGAGGGAGCACATCTCCCTTTCATTTGCTAGCAGCAGAGAAAGGAAAGATCCTTCCTTTCCGTGACTTAGCAGAGCAGCCCTCGCGAATTCAGCCCCTCAGCACTGGCTGATGCAGCGAGAGCTCCCTGCGTGATATCAAGCAACCCGCCAGAACTCAGGAGTCGCTCCCTTTATCTTTCAGAACAGTAACAGTTAACAGAATAACTATTGTATGAATGGGCATGATTGGAATATGCATTCACATGTCTCTTCTGTTTTCATTAGGTAAAATACAATCATGCTCAAAAGTTTAATATCTTAGGAGGTTTTGCCTCAGGAAAACCACTCTTTTGAAGAGGCATAAAACACTACTAACCAGTGTGTTACAGTGGTTGCACAAGCCAGAAATATTAGCAACCCTCTTACCTTCCAAGTAGGACACTGTTTTCAGATCCCTACAATTCTAATTCCAGGACACCTAGAAAACCGGAAAAAGGCACATTGTCTATATCTAGTTTAGGAAGCAGCCAGAGATGATGGAAATGTCAAATGGTTGGTCTTGAGAGATTGTAAACCCATTTAACTCTGAACCCAATCTGCATCTGATCATCATCCACTCATCCTCGCTGAAGGTCTGACAAAACTTAAAAAAGATGAAAGATTTCTTGCTAGCTAAAACACCTGGAGACATTTTAATAAGTCAGCCATTTTAATAAGACCATCTAATATTCCATGAGGCTGGCTGGAACGGAGAGCCACTGGTCTTGCCATTAGTCAATTGTTAAAGTAAGGAGTCACAGCCTTTCCTTACCCCGAGGCATGAGACTATCACTGAGAGACATTGTCTTCTCAGAGGAAGTGGTCATACATGGTACCAGTACCCCTTGATGCCTTCCCAAACTGGGCACAGGGGTGCCTATACACATGCAGTGAGGCTGTAATTACAGTGAGTCGGAGCAGACCCAATTAATTGGGCCTGCTGGAGTGTAGTAATTACTGCACTCCAACGCCTCATGCATTAGCATTCAACGTCTCATGCATTAGCATCCCTGCGCTGAAAATAGTGGCAGGAGCGCTTTAACCAAAACTTGTTCGATGAGCTTTAAAGGGCCCCCGCCACCATTTTTCAGCCTGGGGACACATACACGAGATGCTCTGGGCCCTTTAGAGTGGCTGTCAGAGCCACTCCAATTAAAGCACCCTCCCCAAACACATGTATAAATGTCTGGTGCTTATCCTCCTTCCTGACTTGGTTCTTTCACAGTGGCATCAGTGCATTTGTTTGTGGATATCCTGCAGCAACCTGCCCCTACAACATACTCCTATAAAGCAGGTCACATTACAGGCGGGTCCCTCTCTATTAACTGCCCCCAATTGTCATGCACTACTGGATTTTGAAGTCCCTATCTAGCTATGCCAAATTGCCTAAACTTTACAGATACTCTCCCTTCCCTCAAGGCTTTCCTCTTCATGGTTGTAAAAAGTAGACTTGCCTCAAGGCAGCCTCACTGGCTGCTCTCAAAGCTCCCTGTATCCTGATCCATGGCAACAGTAGTGTTCTTGATGTCTTTGTAGCTTTTAGGCTTTTGCCTCCCTTAGATCTACATTTTGTGGAAGACCTTCCATTCAAGGGAGCACATGCTTAGTGCTAAATTATTTAACTCTAGAGCTAAATCTCATATACCAAGTCTACCTGCCCTCACTGTAACTTGAGCCCTGCTTCCCTCGGTTACAGTTGCACAAATGAGCCCATCCAACTGCTCCTCTTTCAGCACCTGCAGCATGTTTTAGCCAATTTCATGATTATAAAAGACAGCTGAGAAAAGATGGAGGCTATGGAAGATGCCAGTACTTAGGACTATTCCATATTCTTTATAATGTGACTTCTGACAGAGGGGGGCTTTTATGGTTTGATAAAGAAATTTTCAGCAACCCTGACTTCTCATTTTCACATCCAAGTAGTAAATTTCTGCTTCACCTGGAGCCAGAATCACGAGATTGATGGGTACTATAGTCAGAAAATTATGGCATTGAGTTCTCTTCTTTCTTATTACCCAAACCTTTCCATTTACTTATGCAGAGACTGCTCTCAAAAACCTCCTGCATCAAGAGGTTTTTCCATGCTGCTTCTGCAAAACTTTTCTTGTTTCAAAAGACAAAAAGGAGGATGGAGATGGATCAAAACAACGCAAAGGGGGATATAAAGCCTGGACTTGGATTTATGGATATCCAGTTCTCATGTTCAAGTTGATCATATAATACCATTTTTGCAGCGTGTGACTTAGCGTCCTGTAGGCTGAGAGAGATTAGCCAACTTCCATCTTGTTATGCAGTCTTTCTGTAGACAGTAACTAGGGTTCAGTATAGATGAAGACCATTTGATATCAGGTCCTTCCACTTTGGCCTCTCCCATGTTTCAAGAGGTCTTATGAAGGTGATCAAGTAGAGACAGAAAACTGACCCTCTCCCAACTCATTATGCAACAGAGAGCTTTTAAACTTAGAACTATCAAATATTGGACCCCATTGGAATGGCAATCAGGCCGAATCTTTCATGCCACTGAAACAGAAGCAAACTGATACCTCATGAGAGATCTATAAGAAGGACAGCTCGTCTTTACCTCTTATCTGCAAATAGATCCTGGATGTCAGCCTAGGACAAGGTTTTTTTTTCTAAGTAGTGCAGTGCTGGAAACAAAGAAGGATGACCTGGAAGAGGAAGTGACAGGCAAGTGGTGGTGCAGGTAGGAGGACTTGCCCAAGATGAAAAGGCACAGTTCACCCTCTTATTCCTTCTTTCTTTTTGCCTTAAATGACCAAGTGCCACATTTCTCAGGAATGTGTGGCTCGCCAAGATGGTGGAGGCACCCAAAGTGAGTCTGATGCAAGAATCAACCCCTGATGATGACGGGCAGCTCTTAAAGACTGGTGATTTGTCCAAAAGGATCTGAGGGGGGAAAAAAGGTGAAAAAGTATTTCCAATTTGATAAATTGAAATAAAAGAAAAAGAAAAATGTATAAGGGTGGGAGAGAGGGGTACTAGCACCTTCAGGGGCATTCTTCAGCCCCAAAGAGCTGCTGCCTGACCATGGAGAACAAGCTGAGACAGGGTAAGTTGTTTCCATATGTTCATCTAAGTCTTGTCACTCCAGCCAAAGCAACTTTCCTAGCTGAAGGATTCACACCTTTGTTCAGCTTCGGCAAGAAATAATGGGTCCTTGTTTCCTCTAGAGTGACCAGCTGGTATTATTACCAGCTGCTCTAAAATTGCATTTACCACAGAAGATAGGGAAGATATAGGAAATAGCAAAGAGAATTTATTACATAAACAAGGAAAATCATAAAAACAATACTCATATTCAGGTGTGAGATATGGAAAACACATAGAGGACTGTCATTTGATCTTATCCCTGTATCTTTTCCCTAAAAAATGCAGCTTCTTGCTCTGTATCAGAAATCGCTGCAAGCCTGTCAGCTTCCCCTGCTCAGCTTCTGGCCAGCTATGGGACTAAGGGATCTTTTTCCACACATGCAGGTGGAATGTTATGGGATTTGTAATGTAACATTGCCATTATAGTGTAATATACTTTTACCAACAGCAACTTACTACTAGATTCATGTCAGATTGGTCCAATACAATATTGAAGTTTCATTAAAGCAAAAAAAAAATGTTAGTTGCTCATGTACAATGAACAACAGAACATTTTTCAGAATCACAAGAAACTCCACAAAAGAACAGTGGAAGAGTGCAGTTTTATTTGGCAGACAGAACTTGTAGATGTACTATTCACAAGTTTCACTTCGACTTTTGAAAAGATACTAATTGAGGAAGCTGTTTGAAAGTGCAACTTTCGTAGCTTTATGACAATTAATCACTCCTTCAACATTCTCCTTTCCCAACTGACAAACCATAATTTAATGGGCAAAGCATACGTCTGCAGCATTTACAAGATAAAATTACTGCATACTGCTAAGCCAAATTATAAGTCTATGCATTTCCTGAGCAGAACTTTTACTAATTCATTTCTGAAAAATCTGGTTAAAAAAAAAAAAAAAAAAAAAAAAA
>NW_017729031.1:6782686-6784473 GCF_001723915.1 Gavialis gangeticus | reverse complement strand
TGGTTAAAAAAAAAAAAAAAAAAAAAAAAAATCAGCAGCAAGTACAGGGGATTTAAATAATTGTCATTCATAATATAATTCCAAGTACTGTACTCCTTCACTCTTTCCACAGACTGCTGGTATACAGATGTTTAGAAAATAAACCCAAGTCTTCAAAACAGGAAGGAAAAAAATAGGAAGCACAGAAGAGGCATCATCTTAAAATCTATGCTATACAGTTTGTTTTGCCCTTTATTACCTTATACATTACCAGCTGTGATAGAAGATAAAACAATTTAAAAAACGACAGTGACAATCTGAATTTACTGCAACAGTTTTTCACAGAAGAAAATAAGTCTAAAAGCACCCCTTGGTGCTTTTCAGCTAGTAAAAAAAGCTTCACAGAATGTTCAGTTCTCTTTACTTGCCTCGTATGTTAAAGGCAAGCAAAGGAAACCTAACATACTTTGAATTTCAGGAAGACCAGAGAGAAGACAAGCAACATAACACAATTTGTTTTAAAGTCTATTCACAATTCCATATAATAGATCTCATTAGTGGCTCAATCTTGTGCAATGAAAATTAAATTTGGTAGACACAAGACATCCAGTTGCAGGATGCAGAAAGGAAACTATTAGTAATGGCAAATAATTTATGGACATTTAAACAAAAAAAAAAGTACTGGCATTCAGAGAAAAATTTGTTGTTTTTTTTTCTTAGAAAAGCTTAAGAAACATGTTTTTTTTTTTTTTTTGGTTTTTTTTTATAGATGCACTGAAGAGTGAACAGGAACTAAGGATTATTTATATAGCAATAAAAGCATACTAGGTGACTTAACAGATAATAAAAAGCTCCTGGCTAAGTTAGCAATTTAAACAAAACTAGTTGTACAGAAATTAAGGAAAAGATGTACTGGAAAATATTTGTCAACACTTAGGCTACAAATATGGAAATTCATAGCATTACCACTTAAAACAGTGATTAAATCTATACTAAAAATGAAAGGATTATTGTGCAAGGCAAAGTTCAATGCCTAATTTAAGACAAGTTTCACCAACCATGTAGAGGATAAAAGTACAAACACTGTGGCATTTAGGTCCATAAGGAAAACACCAAGGAAAGAAATTTGGATAGAGCACACAAACATCTCCCACCTAAACCCCAGCCCAATGGGTCTAAGTTGTATTCTTGTAGATCCATTACATCTTCTAGATCGCAAGAGACCCCCTCCACTTACTTGATCCTACTTGTACAGAAAGGATTGTGAATTCTCTACTTATTACATTCCCTAACAGAACAGATTACTTAGGCTGTATTAAGTAGTGCCTTTATCCCTTGTTCAAGGTACCAATAAGAAATAAACTTAGTTTTCAGTAAATTACACAAGAATCAACACTCCACTGAATCAGATCAAGGACATAATAAGAAAAATTATATTCCAAATTTCATAGATTTCATAGACATTAGGGCTGGAAGGGACCTCGGAAGATCATCAAGTCCAGCCCCCGTCCCAAAGGGCAGGAAGTCAGCTGGGGTCATAGGATCCCAGCAAGATAAGCATTCAATTTGCTCTTGAAGGTGTTCAATGTAGGTGCTTGAACCACCTCCGATGGCAGACTGTTCCAGACCTTGGGGGCTCGGACAGTAAAGAAATTCTTCCTTATGTCCAGCCTGAAATGGTCTCACAGTAGTTTATGACCCTTCAACCTCATCATCCTTTGGGGCGCTCTGGTGAACAAACGTTCCCCCAGATCCTGGTGGTCACCCCTGATAAACTTATAGGTGGCCATCAGATCACCCCTGAGCTT
>NW_017729031.1:6769523-6781705 GCF_001723915.1 Gavialis gangeticus | reverse complement strand
TAGACTTCTTGAGTCAGGTAGAGGTCATCCATGCACGAGAGGAAGCTTTGTGACCGCTCAGATTTTGCTGAGTGGTCCTCCCACAAGATGTCCAGGTAATTGAAGTCACCCATGACAACCATGGTCCTGGAGCATGCAGCCTCAGCCAGTTCCCAGGCAAACTCCTGGTCAAGCTCAGGACTTTGGGTGGGAGGTCTGTAGTAGACCCCCACTGTTGTGTCCCCTATGCCGTGTTCGCCACAAATTTTAACCCAGAGGGCCTCCAGTCATCCATCCTGGTTGCCAATATCAGCTTGCAGGGATGCATAGCTTTCCTTAACATACAGAGCTACACCCCCGCCCCTTTTATCTACACAATCCCTCCTGTACAGGGTATAGCCATCTATACCCGAGGTCCAGTCATGGGTGGAGTCCCAGCAGGTCTCCGTTATCCCATTGACATCATAATTATTTGCATTGAGCAGGAGGACGAGCTCCTCCTGCTTATTCCCCAAGCTCCTGGCATTTGTGTACAGGCAGGCAAGTGTCCCCCAGGGGGCTCTTGCCTTGCCCACAGATTGTACTAGGGTTGGGTCAAGGGTGGGCTCCTTTAAGTGCCTTGGCCCGCTGGCTTTGCAAGGGTTGTTCAGTGGGCCAGCAGTGGCGGTAGTCCCCCCGTCCCCCAGCGGGCTTAGTTTAAAGCCCGGTGGAGCAGGTCAGCTAGTCTGGCTGAGAAGAGCCTTCTCCCCAGGGGAGAGAGGTAGAGGCCATCTCTTCCCAGCAGCTCGCTGCCTTTCTCGCCAAAGAGCAGGCTGTGGTCATGGAAGCCAAAGCAATATGTGGGTCCTCCTCTCTCTCCTCAGCCCATAGCCCAAGACTGGGAGGATCAATGAGAACACCACCTGTGCCCCAGACCCTTTAGCCCCGCTCCCAAATCCCTGTAGCGCCTCATGACCTCGCTGGGAGCACTCCGAGCTGTGTCATTGGTGCCCACATGAATAAGGAGCATAGGATAGTGGTCTGTGGGCTGGTGGAGCTTTGGAATCTGATCCGCAATGTCCCAGATGCGGGCCCCCAGGAAGCAGCAGACTTCCCGGGCTAAGGAGTCGGGGTGGCAGATTGCCCCCTCAGGATGGAAATAGATGGCTCTAAGCAACAGGGTCAAAGAATAGTGCAGAAATGATAGAATTATTGCATGCAAACCCTTACTTGGGATCCAAGAAACTTGAGGTATTTAGAGAGGTTCAGCACCTCAACTAAACAGTAAATCTTGGAGATTCTACATGCAGGGGAACAGGACCTATGCACCTCTGAGCTGCCTGTCTTGATCTGTTCAACCACTTAGCAAGTATTTCACAAAAGAAAACAAGTTTTCAGTGAGAGTACAAAAATGCAACATTTAAAATAACCTTAAAAATACACAAAGGTGGCATCACATATTCAACTTGACACTAAGTGCAGTTAAAATACAAGCAAACGCATATTCAAACAGTTTAGTAAGTCGTAGAAGGTGCCTGTGGACATCTCAGGAGGCTGTTCTGACACACTAACTACAGCGTGTCAGAGCAGACTTGACTGGGTCTCCTGGAGCATGCTGATTAGTGTGCTCCAGCCAGCCTCCACATCTCATGTATGTACCAGCGTGCCCCTATTTCAAAATGGCAGTGGGGTTGCTGTAACTAAAGCTCTTTTGATGAGCTGCCATTTTGAAACATAAGGACACTGATACACGAGACACTGCGGTACTTTATGCAAAGCAGTTCTAATTACAGCCACCTCCCCACTGAGCATGTGTAAAAATGCCCAAAGTGCCATCATAGCATTGCAAAGCTGCTTCCTTTCAGGCAAGGACTATCTTGAGATTCTTTCAGGTAATATGTTTTATCCAGCGTCAGGTAATATGAGTTGCACAGCTTTCCAGCATCACAGGATGCAATGGCTCCATGCCCCAACTCCCCAAATCCCTCAGCATGGGGCAATCTATCCATCACCTGAACTCTTTTCCCCATGGTCGGGGAGGTGAGGGGTGTGCTATACTAATAACATGCACACCCAGACTGGGGATGGTACCATGGGCCACATGTTATCACCCCGAGTTGCGCTGTGAACTACTGAGTTTTGGCCTTCCTCCAGTGCGCTGTTGGCCCTGTGAGTAGTGACCATGTTTAAAAATCCCATATATGGGTCTCTTGCCTTGCGCTGCCATACGAGATTCTAAAAGCAAAACGGTGGGGCCACAGCCCTCCAGCAAGGCACTCTGGGATGGCAGCTCATCAGCCCTCTAGCAGCAGTGTGCAACCAGGACATGTTCAGGCATGAACATGTCTCTGTTCCTGACACACGATAACTTTAACATGCAAACCATTGAAGCAGTTGTCACAGCAATTCAAAGTGAACATGTTTAACTAAAGAATTAAATGTAATAGGCATTATTCCTCATCCTATCACTTCATAATCATCTTGGTACGCACATTTTATTAAACAACACACTCTACAGCTAGTCACTGTATGAGACCAAAATGCATGTCCAGTATTAACAAAATGCATAGTATAAAGTTAGATAAAAAATGAGCAGAGAAATCACGATTTTACACATCAACAAGACTGCATTCAAGGAAAAAAAAAAAGGACACAATCTACATGCAGGGTCCCCTACATGGCCATCTTTCCCATCATGTTAGTATACCAGAGTCTGCTTATGAAAATACTTTACACTGGCCTAAATTTTGCAATTATCATCCTTTATTAAGTTATACAAAATGGGCTTTCCAAAGGCAGAGCCTGCTAATACATATTTTATAAATGTAGAACTCTTAAGATTCTATATAGTACCAGGGAGTAAATCATTCAACACTTTAGCTTTGTTGTTTATTTAGAAGTAAAAACTACATTCTTCTAACTGAACATATCCCACTAGAGGGAGCAGGGCTGTTAATTACAGTGCATTTTGCATATCAGATTTGTAGTACCTAACATGAAGCATTTCAAAACAATAACTAATGTTTTTGTAAAACATGGATTTCCAAAATATTACTGTACTGTATCGCGACAGTTCCTAAGGGCCAAAACCCCATTGTTCCAGGCCACATACAATCTATGCCCCCCTGGTCCCCCAAACCTCTCTGTTACAGCTTAAAGATGAAAGACAAATAGATATGAAATTTGAGGAACAAGGGGTGAGTGAAACAGCTGACAGCAAAAATGTGTGACAATCTCAGTACAACAACTATTTAACCATAATTGAGTCGTTTATGAGCATAACAGTATGGATGAAAGGCAGTCATATAGAGGTCTTACAATTTGCTTTGGTGTTTAGATACAGGTAACTCTCTCCAAGGAGTTTCACCATAAACTGCATGCAGTGTAGTACATTAAGTAGAAATATTGAATGTGTTTTCCTTGAAACAGATATTCTGGTAGTTACTCCAGCAAGAATTAACAATTCCAAAAAACACAGAACGTTTCATCTGAATTGATCCAAATGAATTTTTTAATAAATCCAATCCAAGATGGTTGTTTCTTCATCTCTTGAAACAAAACCAAAACAACAGAACAGCTCCTCCCAGCCCCCACAAATTCCTCCTACTAAATAGGAATCTGGAGGTAAAGATAAAAGCAGTCTGAAGTGAATAGCAAGAGGGGAAAACCCACCCTCTCACTAATGCCCATATTTATTTTCTAACTAAAACACAAGAAATAAACCCTGACCCACACAACTACTTGCTACATAATCCACTATCTCTATTTAATGTAGTTAAGGCTCAGAAAGGATCAAACTCAAGAGAAATCAGTTACTGCAAACACTGAATTCCCTCTTTTAGTGTTAATTCTGGATTTTCTTGGATTGAAGTCATTGCAGCTTCATTACTAACTGCATATGTTGTATGCTCCTTTAAGAAGCAAAATGTTTTACTTGGATGGAAAGAAATATTTAAACAAAGGAACACAAGTTGCTAAAACTGCTCTGAATCAGATAACATACCATACATGTACTCATACAATTTAAAACTTGCATGTAAATGATGATACAGATGCACCAATGAATTAGCTGTTTGAGAAGTCTAATCTAATCATATACTGGGTAAATTATGTTATATTTTAAAGGACAAGTTCTACCTGGACACTACGAAACTGTGATAACCTGACTGCAGAAGCAGGTGATGCCAGTTAGTACAGTAATTATCCCATTCATTTATACTGAAAAATTGTGGTTAATAGCAACTAAGTGAAATACATATATTCAAATAACTTTGAAGCCTTTTAAAACTACATATCACAATTTAAAATGGCTTACTTATCAACAGACCATCACAAACTCAAATTCTTAGACGTATTGACCATAATGGCTCAGACGAGAATTCTCCCATTTCAGTCCAAATCACTTTGTGAATAATCTGCCCTTCTGACTCTTCACCTTCAAAGTGCTTGATTCAAGAAATATATTTCTACTGCAGACATAGAAGAATCATTGATAGTCTACTGGATAAAGCAGCATTTCAAGTTAATTTACCTTAATCGGAGTCTTGAAACTTGCGATCAGGAAAATGTTCACCTCCCCATCTTCCCCTCCCCTTGACCTCCCACCCCTAAAAAAAATAAATAAATAAAAAAATTGTGCCCACTCAAAGAAAGTTTGCTGAACAAGAATATGTACACAAGCCACATAAATGGCATTATTACATTATCTTCAAATCAGGAAGTAAAAGTTATGCATAAAAAATAGTCTGTACAAAAATGCTATTAAAAATGTAATCAACTGATGCAAACCTGAAGACAAAGATACTATTTCTGTGTAACAAGTTTATATTGAAACTTTTTCACAGCCATTTTGTGCATTAAATATACTTTTCCTCCCCAATCTAACATATATGACCTTAAAGTCAAATCTGGATTATTGTATACCTCATTACAATGTGCAAGGAAGATCCCCAGGACCTTTTTAAGAGTTTCAGTCTTTATGAAAAGCTGCATCATTCTTGTACTAGAATGCTGATTGGCACACCATTTAAAAGCCTGAGGTTACTTTCATTTGGATCAGGCCTTAGATAGGTTCTACTTTCCAGAAATACAACTGATTTAACAACAGCAAAGTTAATACACCCATGTATTCAATTAAAAAAAATCTACTTAATACATTTATAAAGGAATATTTACAAGGCTCCAGGTAATTTCTTATTTTAATTTTCTTGCTTTCCTGGGTTAAGTTAGATTTATTGTTATTTGAACATTGTTCCCTGTACAGAAACCTTGATAGTTGACCTGTTCAGAGAGTGAGTTTTAAATCGCATCTTGTAGGAAGGAATTTCACTACACAGTGGTTGAGTATTGTTGGGAAACTGAAAAGAGAAGGTACTGATCACATGTTCAACATCAGGAGTAGGGGAGGGAATGCCATTCACATAATTAACATATAGCTAGCCCTATGTATGTGATAGTGAGGCCTCACCTGAAATATGCGGTCTAGTTTTGGGCCCCATACTTCAAACAACAGGCAGATTGGAAAAAGTCCAGAGATTAATAAAAATGATTAGAAGTCTGAAACATGATTAACATGGAAAGACTAAAAGAACTAGAATTATTTAGTCTGGAGAAAGGACTGAGGGCAGATTTGATGTCTTCAAATACCTCAAGGGCAATTATAGAGATGGAGACGGGATATTCTCTGTCACCACAGGGGACAGACTAGGATGGTCTCAAATTGCAGTACGGAAAATTTAGGTTGGATATTAGGAATAATTTTCAAAATACAAAGATGATTAAGCACTGGGACAGGCTACCCAGAGAAGCTGTGGAATCTTCATCCTTGGAAATTTTCAAAGGCAAGTCAGGCAAACACTCGACTGGGATGACTTACGAGATGATCTCACCTTGAGCAGAGGGTTGGATAACAACCTCCTAAGGTCTCTTCCAGCACTGTTTTTCTATTACATGATCAACACTGACAGCAAGTGCCATGATATGGAACAAGAAAAAGACCTTTACACTGGATTAAAGTTTCAGGTACTTGAGCTCCCTGGACTTAAGTACCACCAAATAAACATAGCAGGTATGCACATTTGGAATACATTTTCAGCACAATGCAAAGAAATTTGGGCAAGAGCAATAGAATTATCCTTGCTCATCTTGCTGGTATGTTTAATATATGATACTTACCCCACTCTTTTTTGTTTATTTTTAAAGGCATCAAAGGCAGTTTAGACCACAAGTATAGTATGCAAAGTTTTTACCATCTTCCCCCCCATCGGCATATATTTACAACTCTTAAAGTAAAAGCAATTCTCAATATTAGTTACATAATTAATTTTACGAATTAAGTATTGCCGTGGTGGAAATGTATTCTTATGCCTGCTTATGCAAAGAACCTGTTAGAAAAAGAATCAGAAAAGAAATAATTTAAAAGGAATCCACTCTCAAGTTGAGCTTGCATCTCTCAGTGCACAAATGGTCTCAGTGGAACTAAGGTGAAGTAGTGCAGGTAGCATAGGCTTATAAGTTTCAATTCCTTAAACATAAATAGAAGAATTTTGCTCAAAAGCAATGAAAATAAAAGGCAGGAACATACGCAAAAGCAGTACAAATGAAGTTGTGTGCTTACTCTGTTTAGACTTCGCATACCTGCAGTTCTCTTATTCCTTCACTGTGAAGGCACGCCAAGAGAATTTCTACTTTGTACAACAGTAAGACAATTAACATTTTCATGGAGAGTCAAAAATTAAAATGTATACTGAATAACTTCCGAAATGAACAGTATAACAATTAAGCATGAACTATATACAGCTATTTACACATTCACCTTACCATTAATTCAAAAGAAATGTTTGTGTTCTCTTGAAACACCTTCAGATAGGCAAAGGATATTAATTACATATATTTTCCTTAAATCCCTATAATGTGGGTGATAAAATTCTAACTTCTAAGTACCTTGAATAAGAGGATCTGTGTGCATTTGATAAACTTTAATGAAGCCTCACAACACCCCTGTGAGGTAGGTCTGAAAACTGTTGCCATCTATTACTTCTATTACCAACTTCTGTTTAAATATATGCCAAACATACAATACGAGTGCAGTTATATAACTATTGAACAGCAATGGAGTTTGACTGCAAGAGAAAAGCAACCCTCCCCCTCTCCTCCTTTACACTGCTGTACAGTAACCAAAAAAAGGGCTTAAAAATATGGATCACAATCATTAGGTTTAACACTATTAAAAAAAATAAAACAAAAACAAAACATGCAGCGTAAGAGGAAGTGGATGGGTTAGCTTTTAAGGCTCCACTGCTGTTCAATGTCAGATCATATATGGTAGATTATAAATGTAGAAATTTTATGGTCTTTAAGTCAGCACTACAACTATGTAAAGAGTCTAGGTTCTCCCTATTGGAACCTACAGCCAATACTGGAAGTAAGACAATAAAAGCAAGCGTGCAGTTATGGGGATACTACACTGAGGTTAAGATGAAAATATCAAGTGGCATCTCCTTCATGTGGAAGTGTAAATGAGATGACAATTCACATTCATTAGTAAGTTCATTTATGACTAAGTTCATTTATGACCAGCATTTTTTTTGGGGGGGGGAACACTTGAGGTTCCTTTTAGTCATGCTACTTAAGATAAACATTTAAAGTCCTCAAAACTTGACCACAAGAAAGAGATGGGATAAAATCCTTAATGCATAAAATCTATAGAAATTTAGGTGAAAGAACACAGTACTTTGAACATTCAAGTAAAAAAATTGTGGTGGTGCTCCAAAATTGAACATTTTATATATAGTTAGGTCTGAGATTTTAATTTTTGTTAGACTAGAAAAATACAGAATTGTTCATTCCTAGGTCCAAATAATGTACATAATGTTTTTTGAAAATGTTTTCAGAATAAACTCAGAAACAATTTCTGCTTTGAAGTTATTTGTTCCTCAAACTTTTATATAAATCTCAGTACTGTATAACACTGATCTCTATGTGCATGCATTGTAAATATATGCATGTACACATTTAAAAATATTTATTTAATGGGCAGTGGAGAGTCCCCACCAACCAAATGCCATGATAAAAAGATTTGAGAGACCTTTCTGATACATCTGTATTGTACTTAGGACAACACAGCTGTTAAATGTGAACTTCTGAAGCTGCCTCCATTATCTGGCCCCAAAATCTCTCTCAACATTTCCACTGATTACAATGAAATCACAAACAGATAAAGTTACATAAAAATGAATGCATTAACTGTGATATCATGGCTTCATCATTTAAAGACTAAATGTCCTTTCCTGCTTCATTTAACATACCCCCAAACACAAGGTTGGAGTCTCTCCTGTCTTTATCAAATTCTTAAGTTAAGAAAGAAAGGACTTTCTAAAATGTTGTTGCTTAGTTCTGCAATATCCCTTTAATATACATCTAAGAAGTCAACATGGGAAACTAAGTCCACGAACACATCATGTGCTACTGATAATATTTCAAACCACCCATAATAAATCTCGAATCTTTAAGTTAGTGGTTCTGAACATTTTTCAGAACACCCCTCCCATTTAACAATATAGAAAAGGTAGGGTAGTCATGACCCCCTGAAATCTCACCTGGGGAAATCACACAGGGGTATGATTTATGTCCATGATAGTTTATCCATGGACTGCTATGGGAACAAGATCAGGTAACAGTTCCAGTCCACAGTTTGTGGAACAGTGTGATTTTGGTTTGTTGCGTTTTGATATTCTTAAACCCTTCCCAACCTTAAAATAGGCAAAGTTACTACGCAATTTTGTAGTATCACCAGAAAGTATTCCTATTTCCCTGTAGAGGTTAGAAAACTGCTTTGGAAGATTCCAAATGGGACATTTAGGTACACTTGTTGGTCACTACCTTGGATAAGGGGGAGGAGGTGGACGGGAGAAAAAAAAAAAATCAAGACATATTGCCCCTTTATTAAAAGCTAACAACTGACCCATTATGTTGAACTCTATAATAAATGACTACATACTACCAGCATTAGAAGTGATGGCATAAACCATAAGTTAACACTTTTGTTTGTTTTTAATTACTGTCTCATCCAGCAACTCTTTGGCTGTTTGTTTTTTGTTAAACGCATCTGGTTGCCAACACTGAACCAAATATAAAAAACAATTCATACACCCCATCCCATTTTATCATCTTCCCCAATTGCAAAATCATGTGAGAAACATAAGCAACAGTTGTAAGAGATTTCACTTTATAAAGATGCGGTGTACCAACTGTTTGAAGAAAGTTACAGCTGTACAGAAAATATAAAGAAAAGCAGTTGTGACATGTCAGCAATGTCCACATTAGTACTATTTTGAGCGTACTGAGAATCAGTGTTACTCATTTCCTCCCAAAACATATTTTGATTAACAAACTTGAGGTATAAATATACACAATATGTACAGTACACATACAGGAATATAGTTTTGCATCTGTAACACATCAGTAAATTTTAAAAATACTGGAAAGTCGATACCTATGCCACTGATTTGGTTGCTAATTTACCGGAAGAATGAGGCCAAAATCTTAAACTGGTGAGAACTACCAATGGTATAATAAAATGCAAAGTTAAAATTCCTTCCTCTCACTTCATACTTACCACATGCAACACTATACTGTCCTGAGTGGTTTTATCTTGATTACAGCTTTTAGATCTGTCTTCAGAGGAAACTAATGGGAGACCCAATTGGAGCCTTCAAATTTTCATCTTGGTTTCAAAGCAAAGGGGTAGGGCAGGGAGGTGGGAGACTTAATGTGTGTGAGTGCAGAAATAAAGTTGAAATCAGTTTATTATAAATATTTTATCCATTAATTTTGCAGCTGTCCACGTAACCCTGGCTACTGCACTTTGTTTATGCAATGTCCGTGCAAAGAGGTCATTAAAAATCATCTGATTTTAAGTCTTGACATCATCCATTCAAGTCCTTGGCACAACCTGTAAATAAAAATAAATAATTTAATGCAAACATCTCTCAACTGCAAGTACATTCTTTCATAGTAACTACAGTCATAATTCAAAGCATGAGACAGTGTCTACATGTGTAAAAGTACTGAAACTTGGCACTTCAACCCACACACTGAAAAGTCTACCAATCCTTCACTATGCAATATAGCACTGACCTGGAGGGACCATATCTAGTCAGGTAAGCCCATCAAACCACTATCTATCTTTCTCTGGATTCTTAAGGGTGACAATTCATTTGTGGTTCACATGGTAATTAGAGCACCAGGTCCCAAATTCTGATTCAAATTTATCTATGCAAGTGTTTCTCAACCCTTCCAGATTCAAGACAACCCCCCTCCATAACTTTTACGAGTTTAGCAGCACCCTATTTCAAAAACTAATTTCACTCTTTTTTTTTTTTTTTACTACAAAAAAAATAATAGAGCAATTCTTCTGTTACAAAGAACTCAGAAAGAGCACAACAGGTGAGAATGTTTTTAACAGTATGGATTCTTATTTGAAATCTCTGGGTTTATCTTGTTAATATGCGTCCTTGACACCCCTAAAAGGAGCACATGGCACCCTGGTTGAAAATAACTGATCTATGCAATTTAGAGATATGATAGACTCCAGATCCCATTACCAGTTCTCAGGAAACTACTCGAATTCTTCTTGTTATTCTCTACTAAAAATGGAGATAATGATAAGTGGCAAATTTAACTATAGGGCAAGGACAATACCTTTTTCAACAAAAGTTCTTAGGTTTTGCATTCAGCAATGCAAGAAAAAAACCCGTATTATACCGCCTAGGTATGCTAAGGGATCATGTGTCCAATAACTGCCTGTACTTACTCTAAATACCACAGTACTATAGTACCTGATTTGATAAGGAGCATCAAAAAATTATTTAAGAACTCTTACCCCTCGCCAGTTAGAGCACAGCAGGCCTGGATGTGCCACTGGTGATCTTTAATTGAAGTCAGCTTCAGAAACTGGGATATTTCAGCTACTGTCATGCACTCCTTCACATCTTGTTTGTTAGCAAAAATCAGCAAACCTGCTTTCTTTAAGTCCTAGGAACAGAAAGAATAATAATCTTTCAAACAGAAGTTATTTTTTTCTCTATTGTTTCATAGCCAAATCATTTCTGATTTTAAACGTGATAGATACATTGCTCAGTTAAGAGCTAAGGGCAGTAACAATTTATTTGAGCATTACAGCAGCAATACCAACTGAAATGCAAAGAAAATTTTGGGTTAAAATGCTCACCCCTCCACTAACAGTGGTATTTAGTTTTAAATACCAGAGATGTTATATATCATTCATAATGTAATGGATCACCTAATTATCCATTCATAATTGCCTTATTTTGCTGACCATAACTTGTGTCAAACCAAATGTTTCAAAATACACTTGGCAAGCAATTTGATATTGTAATTCAGGTACAATCAAAAGGTGGAGTCAATGTTAACCCTCTCAGTCATTAAGGAGTGGGCATTAACTATTAGCTGCTACAAATATTAGCTGCTGCCTTGGCTGCAGCCAAAAGCTGCTTCCAATACCTTAGCAGCTCTGAGAGAATTAACACTAGTCTGTGCCTGAAGTCGCAACTGCATTGGTTCACAGTAGGTGAGCTGCTGCATGCAATCCATATGTTGATAAAGACTATGACATGGAAAAAGCGCTTCATTATTTATAGGAACTTATATAAAGAAGTAAACAAGTAATAGTTTTGCTACTGCTCTTACAGGGTCTGAGGCCTTGATGCTGTCCTGCCACACCAAGACGTTCCTGCTACGCCACTCAGACTGTTTCCTAGGATGCTACACTTTCTAGACATTTAGTCACAGAACCGGCCATGACTCAGGGAAAAATACAAACATACTTTTTCCTACATTGTCCTCAAAAAGCCACATGGCACATCTTGTTTGGTGATGTGTGGTATGCAAGAAAATATGGTAAGTTTCTTTTCCTCTAATCCAGTCAGAGCAGCTCACCCTTACTGACAGATGACTGAATTTTTGCAGCTATAAACTGGAGATTTCAGCATTTATTAGGTCTGTGCGAAGCTTCAGTAGCCTATTCGATTTGGAGATCTGGCAGCTGAATCTCCAAATCCGAATTGAATCGGGAGACCCATTAATAGGTCCAAATCAAATTAGAAGCGTTTGAATCAATTTGGAAAAGATTTGGAGATTTGGAAGCCAGGCTTGCAGGATACAGAAACTGAGAAGAGGTAGGAGGAAGTTGGGGGGGGGACGGG
>NW_017729031.1:6751586-6769274 GCF_001723915.1 Gavialis gangeticus | reverse complement strand
CTTGCAGCAGCAGCACCTGAAACGCTTTTCACAGATGAGCCTATGAATTTCACTTCATCAACCTCCTAGATACAAAAACTCATGGACTCAATATAGACATTGGATTTATGACACACTACAAGCTATCTGACTCCCCATATACCTCCCCACTTCTGCCTGCTACATCCCCCTCCCACCCCCAGCCCGTCTCACCCCGATGCCTCAATTCACATTTTCACTGACTGGCTTCCTTGCATGCATTCCAGCCTCTGGCTTCTTTACTACTCATTCCATCCAGAAAGAGCGTACGTGTGTACACACACACACACACAAACACCCCCCCCCAAATGCCGATGCTTCCTCAGCCTTATAAAGGGTTTTTCAACCCAAAAGCTCGCTAAGATACATTTCTCCAGCCATTCAGTTGGTCTAATAAAAGATAAATCAGATTGACCCAAAGAACCGTGTCTACCCATGTCCTTAGACCAACATGGCTACAACCTACACACCTTAACACACACAAGTGGTACGAGTTTTGCTTTCAACAGTTTGAGTGGCACTTTCACAGAAAACCCTGCACCTATCTCTTTGAAACATGGCAGGCATTATGCCCTCAGAAGGGGCTGCAACCCCTGAAGTTTTCATCCAAATCTGCAAACAAATGACAAAATTATAGGTATTTTAGTGATTTCCCATTATAGTCTATGGCCAAATCACTGAATCAGTGCCAAATCTTTAGATCAGATTTAGCCAAATCGAATCGGGACACTGAATTGAATCACTAAATCGAATTACTGTCCCTCCAAATCAGAACTGAATACCTGCCGCTTCGCGCAGGCCTAGTGTTTATGCCACAAGCTGATCAACGACACTACAACTCATTTGTTCTAAAATAGTTTTACAAAAGACCACGATCACTCATAACTAAAATGTATAGGACATTTTTGCTTGAAATGCTCACTGTTAGAGGCTGCAATACCTCTAACAGCGTTATTTAACTTAAAGTACAAGAGCTCTTATAGAGCATAATATACTCTATTAACTAGTTATCTGTGCGTCATTTTTAATGCATCTATACTCTGTACTACTGTTTTGCAATACTGACAGTTTGCCATTTAGAAAATTAAAGTCCTCAATGTCATCTGTTGCATTTTTGTTTTATTTAAACTAGAGCAATTTACGAAAGAAAACAGGTGAGTGAGTCTTAGTAGCATTGGGTATTTGGCCAGTCACAAAATACAAAATCAAATATTGTCAAAGATTTTAAGCATTCCTTTATTAGAGAAATTAAGAGACTTTAATCTTCAGTAGGTTAGATATTAATCACAAAAAAATCCAAGTTAGTTGTAAAACAGTGACACTAAATTCTAAAAAAATATATACAATGATTTTTATCACTATCACCGTAAATGATATTCAAGACTGAACCATTTCCCTTGGTCATCTCAAAATATTCCAAAACAGTTGGACGTATCCACACTAAAATTGCAACCTCCTTGCCAAGATGCCTTTGAAAGAGCTGAGGCTGTGCAAAATAGGGCATGCCTGGATTATGCCTGGCTGATCCAGGCCTACTGAAACTGCCCTTTACAGCCACTGGCACAAATATGAACAGCCTTTACATTGTTCTTATTTGTGCTGGGGACTGAACAGGTGCTAGGGTGGTCATAAGTTTAGTAAAATGCAAAAATCACTTCAAGTCATTCATACCAGAATCTCTTTATCACTCTGCCAACAAAGTGAGATATTGCTAAGAGATGCTACTATTATTACAAAATAAAAAAGAAAGAAATTAAACACAACTAAACCATACATAGCAACTATAAAAGAAAAGTCAGTTTAAAATGCAGTTACACTAAGTGGGCAGCAGGTCACTTCTTCAAGCATTTTGCTGTTGTATTTGGAGATGCCCGAAATCACAGCAGATGGCCAGGAGAGGCATTTTTATATTGCTAGTTTTGGTTCACAGAGTAGCTCCTGAAGCCCCAGGTGGCCTAATGCAGCTAAGGGAAAGGAGACTGGAAGAATTCAGAGGAGCAGGGCAAAGAATACCTTCTAAACAGAGCGTGAGTGTGTGTACCTATATATGTATCCTGACTCCTGCAGGACTGAGGGGCAAGAAGTACAGTCCTCCTGCCCTTGCATCAAGCAGATGACCCCATGATACAATTAAAAAAAGGTAGGCCACCATCTACATAAGGGTATTCTTGGTTTTCAGAGGAATCTTTGACAATTTCTGACTACAGTCAAATAACAGGCTGTCAATTTGACCAGTCAGTTGACACTGGTAAATCACAGACATAATATGAGCCTGCAAGTGATACAGCTACACAAAAGGTGAATGAAGTTTTGGGATGCATCAACAGAAGCATCAGATGCAAGAAACAGGAGGTGACAGTACCGCTCTCAGCACTGGTTAGGCTTCATCCAGAGTACTTTGTGCAGTTTTAGGCTCCGCATTTTAAATAAAGAACATGGAGAAGTTAGAGAGGGTGCAGAGGCGGGCAACAAAGATGATAAAAGGGCTTGGAAAGCAACCCACACAAGGTAAGGCTGAAGAAACTAGGTGGATTCAGCTTGTGAAAAAGATGCTTAGCAGGGGACATAACAGCAGTCTTCAAATACCTAAATGGCTACCAAAACCCTCCCCAGAAAACACATTTTCTCAACTTCTGTTGAAGTTGCAGCATTCTGCCCTGCTGCAAGACATTAGTTTGCAAAGTAAGTTTAGATTGGATATCAGGAAAAACTTCTTCCCCATTAGAACAGGGAAGTTGTGGACTCGCCATCGTTGGAAGCGTTCAAGAGACTGGACAAACTCTGGATGGAGATGATATAGGTGTAATTATACTTATGTTTACTATGGGTCGTTCCCTTGCTTCTGGGCTTTGCTGGTTATTGCAAGGGGCTGGGAGGGAATTACTCCCCACGCCTTGTTGATATGTTATGGATTTTTTAAGCCTTCCTCAGAGGGGTGTTGGCTACAGCAAAGGCTGGGGATTTTGACAAGTGTGCCAGTGCTCCTGCGAGCATTTAAATCCAGACGTTCCTAGCTAGAGGGTCTTGCCCCTCTGCTCAGGGTCAGACTAGTTGCCATATATGGTGTCAGGAAGGAATTTTACCCCATGATCAGATTGGCATAGATTGTGGGGGCTTTAGCCTTCCTCTGTAGAGGGGGGAGCGACCCTCTCCCTGTGATGTCTAATGCATATTAACAACCTTTACAGAATCAGGACTTTGCAGCCCTATATCTCTATGATTCTATACTTACATGACTGATTAATTAACCAGCTTGTCAACCCTAGCCTCATAGTGACCCTTAATCAAAATATAAATATATTCTGTGTTTTTACTAAGGTCCTGTTTCTGCATTGTGAAGGCAGAGTACTGTATCAGGGTGGAGCACTAATTTTCAACAGGGCTACATCAGGTGTAGTACCCTGAGGAAAAATTATGGCCTAACATTTTTAGATTACCTATAATACAACAGGAACATGCATTAGTATAAACTGTATACCTTTACAGTGCCATTAAATATTTAATTAAGAGCATCTGTACTGTATTTCCCATTTCAGGAGGATATAGGCAACTAGGTTGTGTCTGGTCTTACCACCTGTACACAGAAATATCAGAGTCCTAAAGCTTTTTGAATTCCATGAGGATTTGGGAAAAACAGTACATTAATCAAAGCAAGAACTTTCCATTTCAGTATCAGCACACAAACACAACATACGCATATAGTTAATAATTTCAGGTCTAGCAGCAGGTACAAATGAAAATCTAACACAGTGTTGTATCATTTATGGCATACTGAATACTTAAGTACTACATGCTCCTTGTACAACTATTAAATATAACCAAGATCTTTCCTGTTCCCCCCTTCTGCTTTCCTTCCAATTAAAGTTTTTCCCCTGCTATCTGAAAAAAGCATCTTGTATAGAAGAATCATTGAGCTCAGACAGTATCTGGTCCAAATACTAGTACTTTTTCACAAACACAAGACTGAGACTGGTGTTGCCTGGGACTGTACTAGAAAGGAGTACACACCTCCTGGTCTATAAAGTTACGTGCTAGATTTTCCAGACTTTATATTCAGAATTATGTTACATACAAAAGAGTATGAGATCCACTTCCTTATGTCACAACAAACCTTTGTTTAACAAGATGTTGTAAGCATAACAATAATGGTCAAACTGTTGGTCTATATGTAATTATTTTAAGAAAAATAAGAAAAATAATAAATTCATAGGCTATGTATTTTTGTAAGATTAAAATTCTAAATAGTCAGCAAACTGTGAAACCATAATAGACCACTTACCTCATGTGCTAACATTTTATAGAGTTCTTCTTTAGTTACAGTAATTCTCTCTCTGTCTGTGCTGTCCACAACAACTATTACAAACTTAAAAAAAATGGTTAGTAAATATATGTATAGCTTGCATGTTTGAGGTGCACTAGCACTAAATTTCTCTCTCATAGGATCCATTGGGTTTATTCTACATCCACTCAGAACTACACATACAGCAGACAGTTTTCTGATGTGGGATACTGGAGGACACACTATGTATATAGTTCTAAGTGGAAGCAGAATAAATGAACCTTTCCAGAAACCAATTGTTTATGGATTTTAAATGTGTTTGCTGCCTTTTTAAGTATGTATACACATTTCCTAAAAAGCTGCTTTAAAATGACAGGCCATCTTTGTTAGGGTTGCATACACCTCTCATATCATACTGAAGCTTGTGTTAGGACAACAGAAAATTCAGGTACACACGTCTAACAACAGAGAAGTAGTCAGCCACGTTAGTTTGAAATCAGGCAGAGTTGACTAACTAGCAGACTAATTCAAGGATAGGTAAGCTTTCGTAAACAGCAGCTCACTTTGTCAAATACTATGAAAGGACTTGGGGAGTAGGTGTTCAAATAGAAAGATTAATTTAAATACAAAGGATGGGCACTGGGGGGAGGAAAAGAGAGAAGACACTGCTGAGAAGTAAAGATGGGTTGAACAGAAAAAAAAAAGCAGCAACCCCAACAGGGGTAAAGAGGTGAGGAGCGCTAACCAAGGCAATGAAATAAGAATCTGCAGTCAAGAACTTGCCGTCTCTGTTCAAACCAGGGGCAGGCAATTATGTCGGGCAGAGGGCCGCTTACCGAGTTTTGGCAAGCCATTGACAGCCGCATGACAGGCAGGCAGGGGAAGATAAATATTAAATTTCTAAATTTTTAGGGACCCTGCCAGATAGAATGGCCTGGCGGGCTACATCTGGCCCGCGGGCTGCATTTTGCCCGCCCCTAGTTTAGACCATACTTTACACAATCCAGACTGTGGATGATTTTTTGTTCTTCTTTTAAGTTGGTGAAAGTGATAATGTGGGTCTTTGTTGATGAGGGGGCACAGCTGGCATCTACATTTGTTGCCTTGGTAAGAACAGGAATTAAACAATCTTGACTACTACCATCACTGGACTGGGCTATCACCATAGGCCAATAACACTGATTATAACATCTGAGGTTAAGTCATCTGCTCTTCTATCAAATGTTATATATGCCATTATCTGCTCACAGTGCCTCTCTGCTGTTTACACTGGACAGATGGGGCAATCCCTACATGAAAGAATGAATGGACAACAATCCGGCACAGAGTCAAGACATATACAAACACCTGCGGCAGAACACTTTGAATTCCCTGGACACATTACCATTGACCTCAAAGTGGGTGTTCTTAACAACTACACTTGAACAAGAAGTTGTGAAAAATAAATCATCCACAGACAGTACACAGTGTGATCTAAACAGAGGCTACAGATTCTTATCCCATTACCTGTATTAGCTTTCTTAACTCTCTCTCTCTTATGGGTTTATTGCTTTGCTTTTCTCTTCAACCCACCTTTGCCCCTCTCAGCAGTGCCCTCTTTTTTTTCAAACCCTGTCCCTATCAGCTGTATTGAAATTACTTTCTACTTGAACTCCTGCTCCCTAAATCCTTTCACAGCATCTGATGAAGTGAGCTATTACATATAAAAGCATACGCGCATCTCTACACTAGTTAGCATGCAAGGTACAACTCTACCTGACATCTAAGAATGACAGACCAATTTAAACTGAAGTGATTTAAATTTCTATTTTAGTCATTATATAGATCAAAAAGTAGGAAACCTAGAATAGAAGTTATTATTTTAATCCCATTTTGCATTTACATTTTTTTTTTATTTTCCTGAAGAAAGTTTCAGTCTCACTGACTGAATTAATCATTAAAAACTGCCATATGCAGCTGAATATACCTTTTACAATAAGTCTGGTAGTTTTTCCTAACCTGAAAAATGATCTATAATAGACATGGCTGAAAGTTAAAAACTCTTTTCTGCAGTAAAACTGGAACTCTGTTGCAAGAAGTTAAACTCTGCTACAGGGGCAGTTATCATCACTAGGACCCAGAGACATACTAGCAGGGGTACAGAAAATACATTTTTGTGACCACTGAACAGGGTGGAGTGCGAAATCTGTTTCTGGAAACCTCTGGGAACAAACATTGTTTGCTAATTTTACTAAAAATCTCTCTGGATCTCAGTTCCACAGCTGTGAGCTTGGAATCTACTTTAGATCCGCTGCTTAAAGCAACCTAAAAAGGTGCTCTGAAGCCATGGGTCCCTGAGGCCTAGGTACCCCATAATACTTCTAGGGCACTGAATTCTGTAGCAGGCCATGCCCCTAAATTCCCTGACCCACCAGAAGCCCAGATTTGGCCTGCAGGCCATATATTTGACATTCCTGGTCTACAATATTCACAGACGAGAATAAAAAAGTTTCTTTCAATAAGGTATAAACTTTTACCTCTGTATTTGTATAGTAGGTGTTCCATGAAGATCGAAGTGATTCTTGTCCTCCAATGTCCCACATTAGAAAACGTGTGTTATTAACCACAAGCTCTTCTACATTACTCCCTATCGTAGGTGAAGTGTGCACCACTTCATTCATAGAACTGCAAAACAAAAGTAACTCAACAACAACTTGCATATGTCACGCTGGGAAAACAACTGTTGTCAATGTTCTCACTCTGTTAAGAATGTCAGGCCACAAAACTAGCCTACCTTTCATAAACTGAAATTCTGATGGCAGTCAGCACTTCAGTGGACATTCCCTGATGCAGCGAAAGGTGCACGTTATTTGTCTAACTTGCATTTAACTTTCACTGAACAGATTAGTAATGACACCATAAAGCTCAAAGGGTATTTTCTACAAGGTGTCTAATAGTTAAAAAAGTATTTCTAGGCTTAAAAAAAACAAAACAAAACAAAAACCCCAACAATACAGTCTCAGTCTGGGACAGAATCATTTTTTTTTCCATGTCTGATTTGTAAAGCTACTGAAAAAACAAGGATTTCTCCCCCCCCCCAATGATATCAACTTCTCTCTACTCCCTCAGCCATCATTGTACTTTTCTATAACCTTGGAAAAGTACATGAAAATGAGTATATCCAACACAGATGCACTGTATTGTCTTTGCTGTTTTCTATAATGAAATTTAAAATGTTGTTTTGATATACTCAGTATAATTACTGATGGATTTAGATACTGAGAGAACTAATGTTTTACATCAGAAGCGCTCTCTTGGAGTGTCCAAAACAAGTCTTTACAGTAAAACAAACCCATTTCAGTATGGTCCACACAAAACCGTTTTCAAAGAAAACAAAGTATTTTCAAGAACTTGTTTAAATTGCTGTTTTTCTCCATAAAGTGACAACTACACTTACAGAAATACCAAGAGTGAATCCAGGAATGAAACGGGCCAGGGATAATGTGAAAAGGAATACCAGATAACAGACCAGTTTCTGGGCTCACGTAATAAGCAATCATAGCACACATTTGCAAAAAAAAAAAAATAATTAATGAAATGAAAACTTGCAGATTATGAGGGGGTAGAACAAAGCTGGAAAACAATGAGGAAGATGACAGAGCAAGATACTGTTTGTTGAATCTGATTTTTAAATTCAGTTTAAGGAAGGACATACTCTAGTTTGAAATAAGCCACATTTAAAAGCTCTTCTAGCTGTCCGAGCTTGCAAGTTTTTGTACTCAGCTTGACAACATTTCTCTGTGTTCCCGTAACAAGATAACTTTTGAATGCTGCATCTCAAGTTTCTTGCTTCCTTCTAAGCATCAGTAACCACAACCCACTGATTTGACTAGAAAAAGAATGAGAAACCCAGAAGGCAAGATAAGGGATGTGAGGACCCTGTGCTATCTGTTGGCACCATTATAGCTTCAAACAAAGACAACTGTCAACAGCAGGGGCGGGCAATTATTTTGGGCAGAGGGTCGCTTACTGAGTTTTGGCAAGCCATTGAGGGCTGCATGACAGGTAGCCCAGGGCAGATAAATATTAATTTTTAAAATTTTTTAGGGGCCCCATGGGCTGGATAGAATGGTCTGGTGGGCCGCATCAGGCCCCCGGGTCGCATTTTGCCCACCCCCTGGTCTACGGATCAAAAAAAAAAAGTCTGATGGAATCATTCTACATCAGTAGTTCTCAACCTCATTAGACTCAAGGCACTCCTCAGAAAATGACAGCTCTTAGCTTTCAATCATTTTATGATTATGGAACAATAACAGAACAATTCTTCTGTCATAACTCAGACCACAACAGGTCAGAATGTTTTTGACACTATGAAGTCCTATTTAAAATCTATGGGCACATCCCCACAAGTGTGCACATGCGGGAGATCCCAGCGTTAAAAAAAAACTCACTACTAACAAAAGCAGCACAGCGCATGTGGCAGCAGTGCTCACCACCAGCAACTGGAGCCTGGCTGGCCAGAGTCACACTCCAGGCAGCCAGCTCAACGCCACTGCTGCCCCGGGAGGCCCCCAGCACCCCAGGTAAGGCTACTGGGGTCAGCAAAGATGCTGGGCCCAGCCTCCTCTACCACACCAGGGTCCTTTTGCCATGCCAGTGCAAATATGTGCCATAGTTATTTGTCCCACAGGAAATTAAAACCCCTGCAGAGAAGTTGTGAGTGCACAAAGACTTCAGAAGTAGGGAAAATGGGACAATCCTGAAATTGGGAGGGGGGGAGAGGGAAGGGAGGGGGGGGACAGAAAAATGTGAGCTTAGAGAGCCCTTTAAATGAAGGATCCAAAATCTGGAGAAAAAATGGTGAACAATGGAACAAAGTGCATAAGGGACACGCATCACCTGGCAAGGTGGAAGGAGGTTCTGGGGGCTGCAGAATTAGACAGACAGGGGGATGGAACACAGGGACCTTATGAAGGAAAACAGAGGGATAAGGAGTTCCTGTTATGAGTCTGGCAAGTGTACCTTTCTCAAATGTTCAGAAATATCTAGAGAGAGGAATGGGAGGGGAGAGGGAGGAAGTTTATTTTTGTTTTTCAACATTGGTTAGTTTAACACGTCTTAAATTTAAGCTGAGGATTAGAAAGTTAAATGCAGGTACACAACCATTAAGTTTTAGGCATGTTAATGACTTTGCACACTGGTAGCCCCTGTGACTTACACACAGTAAGTGTAATGAGGATCCTGAACTCTGATCAGCAAATGATCATACCTTTTGGTGGAGCATTGGTAACTATGAAATAGTAGAGTATATATTCATCTTATAGGCTACCTAAATAAGATAGCAACCAATGTGGTTGCACAAGAGGATTCTAAAAAGCCTCAAATGCAGAAGGAAGTATACAGGCAATTGAAGAATGGTCAGGTGATCAAGGAAGTGTACAAGGAAACAGCAAGAACCTACAGAGGCAAAATCAGGAAGGCAAAGATAGAGAACAAGCTGCACCTGGCAAAGGAAGTTAAGGTTCTATAAGTACGTTGGCCAGAAAAGAAGGGCCAAAGAAGCTGTGGGTCCTGTTAACAAGCCAGAGGGAACTCCTAAGGATGCAAAGACAATGACAGCTCAACAGATACTTTCCCTCAGTCTTCACAGAAAAATTACGCTGCAGCCAGACACCTAATAAGAATTATCTGGATAAGGAAAAGTAGACGCTGAGGGAGAAGATAACAAGAGACAGTCAGAATGAAATCACGTCAGCTTCACCCCAGGGTCCTGAAGAAACTGGCAGAGGAGTTCTGAGCCCTTGGCAATGATCTTCATGAAGTCATGGGAGATGGGCCAGGTATCAGAGGACTGGAAAAAGGCCATCATAGTGCCCCTCTTTACAAAGGCAAGGAGGAGGAGGACCCAGGGAACTACAGACCAGTTAGCTTCACCTCAATAACTGACAATTACTGGAGCTTATCCTAAGGAAACCCACTTGCAAGCATCTGAAGGAGAAAAGGTGGACTGCAGACAGCCAGCCTGGCTTTATGAAAAACAAATCACGTCAAACAAACTTGATCTTCTTCTTTGACAAAGTAACTACTTGGGTAGATGATGGAAATACGGTGGATATAGTGTATCTGGACTTCTGACAAGGTCCTGCATGACCTTCTCATAAACTAATTGGAGAAACGTGGGCAGGATAAAACTACTACAAGGTGGATCGGTAACTGGCTCAATGGCTACGAGCAACGGGTAATTAACAGGTCCACATCAGAACCTGTTGGCAGGAGGTTTCAAGCAGTCTCACAGGGGTCCATCCCAGACCTAGTGCTGTTCAATGTATTTATTAACAATTTGAATGCTGGCATAGAAAGCTGCTTGAGCAAGCCTGTGCACAACATGAAACTGGAAAGGACTGCAAACATGCTGAAGGCATGTAAGCGCAACTCAGAAGAATCTCAACAGATGGGAAAGTTGTGCTAGAGCAGGTTTGTCCAACACACAGCCCATGGGCCACCATGCGGCCCGCCAAGCCGTTTTCTGTGGCCCGCAGTGCTGCGACGGGAAATGAAAGTAAACACTGTTTACTTTTGTTCCCACCCCTTGTCCCTCCTCCAGCCCCTCAGCAGCTTCCTAACAGCTGCTGAAGGGCTGGGGAAGGGACAAGGTTCCCACACGCACCGTGTCAGCTTGACGTTACCAACGCGGTGCACATAGGAAAAGGAGTAGCTGTGTGCTGCTCAGGACAGGATGAGCCCAGCCGGAGCAGCAGGGGCTCAGCTGCACTTTCCCCCTACCTGTGCTGGTGGGTCCTGAGTGGCACACCACTCCGCTGCCACTTCTGTTGGCTGGTGCTGACCCGGGCGGGTCTGTCCCATGCGGAGCAGCACGCAGCTGAAGCCGGGTTCCCACATGCTGCTGGGGACGGGAGCAGCCTGGCCGGGTCGGCACCGGCCAGCAAAAGCGGCGTTGAAGCCGTGTGCCGCTCAGGACTGACCAGCGCAGGCAGGGGGAAAATGCAGCTCAGCCCCTGCCGCTCCAGCCGGGCTCGTCCCCTCCCAAGCAGCACACGGCTCTGCCGCCGCTTCTGCTGGCTGGTGCATACCCCGCCAGGATCCTCCTGTCCCCAGCAGCTCGCGGGAACCTGGCTTCAGCCGCATGCTGCTCCGGATGGGACACACCCTCCCGGGTCGGCACCAGCCAGCAGACACAGCAGCGGAACCATGTGCTGCTCAGGATGGGATGAGCCCAGCCAGAGCAGCAGGGGCCGAGCTGCCTTTTTCCCCTACCTGCGCCAGTCAGTCCCGAGAGGCACACGGCTCTGCCGCCACTTCTGCTGGCCAGTGCTGACCCAGCCAGACTCCTCCTGTCCCCAGCAGCTCGTGAGAACCTGGCTTCAGCCGCATGCTGCTCCGGATGGGACGGACCCAGCCAGGTCAGCACCAGCCAGGAAAAGTGGCATGCAGCTGAAGCTGGCTTCCCACATGCTACTGGGGATGGAAGGAGCCTGGCCAGGTCTGCACTGGCCAGCAGATTAGTATAACATGACAAGCCTATGGCTGGGGAGCGGTCAGGCTCCCTAGATCTGAGACCTGATGTAGGCTATGGCACGAAGACTCACTCTGGAACGTGCTAATAAACTTGTGTCTGTACCTGCCAGGAACCCAAGTAGCAGGTGGTTGATACCTGGTAAGCTCATGTGAGTAAAGACTCCTTATTGCTTTCTGTGTGGCCTTCAAAATGTTTTTATCCTACTAAAATATGCCATACTTTGTGAGAGTCATTGCCTCTGTATAAGAAAGCAGAATCACAGCCACTGAACTACATTTGTGCCCCATGGGAATAAATCACAATTCAGCAAAATGGGCAGGAAGAAAAAGCCAGAGTTCTAAGTGTGCATCCTAGAAGAGGCCATGAAAGAGTCAGAAGCACAACCTCAGAACCAGGACCGCTATCTGGTGACAGCAGTCCAGTAGGCATGATGGGAATCCTCTACTCTCATGAGATTTAGGAAAGCAAGAGGACATGAGAGCAACATGTAGGCAGAGACAGTGCAGGTCCTTGGAGACATGTTAATAAGTGAGGACAACTGTGTTCCCACTCTGGTCAGTGACTAATTGTGGGTACATCTTCACTAGCTTCAAGCCACTCAAACCTGCTGCCAAAAAATAAGCCCTTCCTACCCACTTACACTTTACCTGCTCTGAACTGGAAATGAGGCAGTGAGGGCCCTTCTAGGGTGGTCCAAGGACAGTAGAAGCAGATCACACACAGAGAGTGAGAGATGTTCCCAGAATGTCCTCATCACCACGTTTCTTCTGAAAAGCAGGGATATCCTGAGGTTCATTTAATGTTTGTAAAATGCTTGGAGAGCGCCACATAGATGCACTGCATAGAAATGCAAAATATATTTTGACTTACTTGGTTGGCAGCTTGGTCTGAGATTTTCAAAGCTGAGTCAAAAGGCCAACTTCCATTAAAATGAATGGGATTTAGATGACTCCAAATCTTTTACGACAACTTTGAAATGTGCCTATCTACCCCTTTTTGCAAATCTCAGCCACAGTTCGGAAGCTCAGCCAAAGAACATAAGAGCTTCTGAACATAAGAGCATAAAAAGTACCATGCTTGGTCAGCCCCTTGGTCCACTTAGCTCAGTATCCTGTCCTGAACAGTGGCACAGGTGGATGCTATAGAGGGAGAGTTTTGAACTGGTTAGACCCATTTCATTGTCACTTCCTGCAACTTCATTGGTGTCAAAGGTCATGTGGCATCACTTCCTGATGTGATACCACTTCCTGTGAGGTCTTCTTGCCGGCCCACTGGGTGATAAAAAGTTCATGATCTGGCCCCACATTCAAAAAGGTTGGACACCCCTGTAATAGAGCTAACAGGATGAATTCAAATGTGGACATATGAAAGGTGTTACACCTTGGGAGGAATAAAATGCAAATATAAAATAGGTGACACCTGGCTGAATCGCCAGCCTATGGAAGAAGACTTGAGAGTTTGGTAAATCACAGACTCAATATATATTGAGTGATGCAGCTGCACAAAAGGCAGATCCAGTTTTGGGGTGCATCAACAGAAGAATTAGGTGCAAGACACGGGAAGTAACAGTGCCTCTCTACTCTGCACTGGTTAGGTGTCATCTAGAGTACTGTGTGCAGTTCTGGACTCCACATTTTTACAAAAGGTATGGAGAAGTTAGAGGGGGTCCAGAAGCTGGCAACAAAGATGACAAGGGCTTGGAAGACAAGTCATACAAAGAGAGGCTGAAGGAGCTATGCATGTTCAGCTTACAAAAAGGCACTTAAGAGGGGACATGGTAGCAGTCTCCAAATACCTAAAGGGCTATCATAAAGAAGAGGGAAAGTTATCTTTTCTCTCTCACTGCAGAAAGGAGGATGTGGACCAATGGCTTGAAGTTGCAGTGAAGTAAATTTAGCTTGAATATCCAGAAAAATATCTTCACTGTTAGAACAGTGAGGCAGTGGAACAGGCTGTCTAGGAAACATTGGAGGTCTTCAAGGAAAGGTTGGATAGCCCAGGGGAGGCAACCACTGGCACACATGCCAGTGCATGCCAGGCAAAGGCATTTTGCTTGGCACTCACACCTCTGGGAAGGGACTGGGGCTGCACTGCCACAAGGATTGGGCCCTTCTCAGCTCCCCACCATCTGTCCCTGGCATGCCAACATCTTACAAGGCAAAGTTGTGGGTGTTTCTCTGCCCAAAAACACTGCCGACCCCTGGGGTAGCCACTGGTCAGGGATGATCTAGGCATATATGTTCTCCCAGGCATATTTCTCCGGCTTCTGGGCCTTGCTGGTTACCCTTGCTCACACCCCATCCCACCCCACTACACCCCCTTTTTGCTACATTTTAGGGTTTTTTTAAGCCTTCCTCAGAGGCACTGGGTGTTGGCTACAGTTAAGGCTGGGGCTTTTGACTGCAGTGTGCAAATGCTCCTGCTGGGACCAAAGTCAGAGGTTTCTGGCTAGAAGGTCTTGCCCCTCTGCTCAGGGTCAGAAATGAGTTTTACTCTGTGGTCAGACTGATATGGCCGGTGAGGGTTTTTGCCTTCCTCTCAAGAGAGGGCACGGCCCTCTACCTGGGATCTCTTGAGCATATGCTGACAACATTTCGTAGAAGCAGCGCTGGCTGCCATGGTTCTCCTGCTTTACCTGTGGCAGGTTAAGGTGTCATCATGTCTATGCTGTGTCAGGGTTGACACTAGTCTCACGCAGAGTTTACATTATAGTTTGTATGGGATCGTTTGGATAGGGATGATCCTGCCTCAGGTGGGAGTTGGACTGGATGGCCTCTAGGGGACCCTTCCCGCCCTTCTCAGCTTTTCTATTATTAGACAGCATAAACTTCTGTGAATCTGAGCTCACTTCATCAGATTCTGTGAAAAGGCAACATAGGGGGGTGGGGTGTCTGTGTGCGTCTCTCTCTCTCTCTAGTCAATAAGGAACATATCTACCCTGCCATCTGGTTGACTTCAGATTAACACAGCTAACTACCACTCTCAACTATAAAAATAATCCAGTAAAAAGAATACCTCCAAGCCCTGCTGACATATTACTGTCAACTGAGTATCTACCAGTCAGTACACAGAACTTCCCAATTTATGGGGGACAATCACCACCTACATTATGCCTTCATACTCAGCCTGCAGCTCTAAAAATAAGTTGGGGGTGGAGGGTGGGGATAAAGGAAGTAGAAATAAAGCCAGAGCAAGAAACTACGTCACAAAATATTTTAATATATTTTCAAAAATTTATACTTACAATTGATAAAGAATTGTAGTTTTTCCTGCATTATCCAGACCAACAATGATTACTTTGTGCTCTGAAATAAAAAAATCACTAGTAAATCACAATTACCAAAGCACTTATACACTTATTTAATACTTAGAGCATATCACTAAACAGATAATTCTATGCCAGCCTGCACATAGCTAGTCAGCATAACTAAAGAAAATCCAATTCTTAAATAAGACCAAACTCAAAACATAAGGCTCTCAACGGTCTTCAAAAATAAATAACAGGGTCCCTTCTGAAGTCTTTACACATTACTGCAATGTAATGAAAACATACAATAATTTAGAAACTAATTAGATTAGCAAAGAATGGAGCATAAAAAGAAAATCTCATTCTGGTTTATAATTTTAGAGAAAAGGGTAATTTCCACGGTAAAAAAGGTCTACTCATCTACTTGGTAGAGCAGTCAATTTCTGTCAAATAAAGAATATATCCCAAAGAATGTATTTTTCTCTGACTGTGCTACACCAGCCACTTCAATTAACGTAATTTGGGATAAGTGAACTGGTACTACATGAAACGTTTATTCACATAAGCAAATGTTTTTAAACCAGAAAACCTGAATTAATTAGTATTTAAATGTATTGACTTTTTTCCCACTTTTACAAGGCTATAAGCTGAATAATTGGTTTTCTAAAGTACATTTAGTCTGTTAGTGTACTGTACAGATGAGTGCTACTTATTATTGGCTGGACTGTACAACTTCTATTCACACAAATAGCATCACTGACTTCTGTGGAAATATTCATGAGATGAGCAAGTATAAAGTTGCCCAGGCCATTAAATGTACAGCCAAACTTCAGTCTGTGGCAGTAACTGCTTACATTAATAAAGCACAGATGCATTTGATTTTTTTACAAGGGGTCAGGTAAGTGCTTTTTGCTTTTTTTAAATTCAATATTGTGTGGTTTTGCAGAGTCGTTTATATCCCATAGGGTATAAGTTTAAGTTACAATAACTTTGCATAACTGCACAATATTGTAAAAACAGCTGCTTACCTGACCCCATATAAGGCTCTTTTGTTTCTGATAGCTGTTGCCAGCAGAGCTGCTACTAGGAAATCATGTGGAACAGCTCATCTATAGGGAGAATGGCTGATACAAACCTTAAAGACAACAAAAAAAAGGGTGTTTTAAAGTATTTGGCCAGAATGGTTATATAACACTGAATATGGGAACCATTCAGAGAGCATGTACACAATAGTTTATCTGAAAGTCAGCTTTATAGAAGACTTAATGTTTACTTAAACACAAGAATAGGTAACATAATATTTTACACCACATTACAGATCTCTTTCAAAAGTGGCATTGGAAACAATGTACTCACCATAAAATGAATTTCATTAGCACGCTAAGGTTTATCATTGGCTATCCATCACTAACAAAAATAAACACTGTAAACAACAAGACACAAGGGAGCATACAGTGCTCCACAACTGTAGCCTAGTTTTATGTATACTCTTGCCTTTGTAATTCAACCATTCAGAAGACTATTTAAAAGTGAGCTTGATACCAAATCATCAATAAACCCCCCCACCCCAAGCCATCAAAACCAGCCCCATAATGATGGCCTTAGGGAGCATAAGCCCCAAAACTGTCTTTTGAAGGCAAAGTTTAGCAGTCAAACTTCAGACTGCTTCTCTCCCTAATCAGAACTTTAGCTACGTTTCTGTCACAGTTCAGATACCATCGTTTGCTTCAATATTTATTTAAAGCAGAATGCAAATACCCTATTGATGTAATCAGCATGTTAAAATGAAAGAAAAAAACAACACACACAAGAGGCTTGCTATTGACAGAAACCTATATTGTACTGTAACCTATTTCAGATCGTTACATGCAGTGAGACAGAGACTGGCAAGATTAAACAGCAAGCTCCCCTCAACTGTAGCTTGTGGTGGCAAAAGTTGATTCCTGCTGAAGTGCGGGGAAAGCCTTTGGAGGGCAAAAGATCAATCACATTTTAAAAACCAAACAAGAAACAAAAGCAGAGTTTTAGGGGGGGAAAAAAGGGATTGCAAAATCCATGTCTGCTGCAGAGAGAACGAGATACCGACAGGCACAAAAGATATCCTTCCAGGCATGTGGGTGACAGTGCTCAATCCCCTCACTGCTTTCCCTCCTCAAGGGGCCCCTAAACGCAGCTGGCAAAGGAAACCACCCAACCCCGCATAGAATAAATCTTCTCAAGTATCCGGGGGGGAGGAAGGAAATCAGCCTGCAAAACACACCAGCGCGGCTCATCCAGGCTCCGCCAAGCCACCAACTAAAAAAGAACCCAGAAACAAGCCGGCAAAAGCGGCCCCGTAATGATGGCCTGAGGGAGCATCAGGCCAAACACTGCCCTGTGCCAACTAAATGATCTCCAGGCCCCGGGGCAGCAGCCTCCGCTCAGCACGGCAGGCCGCTGCCGCCACTCTCCTGCGGCGTCTTTCCTGCCAGCCCACGAAACACCAGCGCTCGTCCCCGGGAAGGGCCCTCGCCCGTCCGCCCACTCACCCTGGTGGTTGAACAGCCTCCATATCCTGGTGAAGAGGATGCCCATCCTCGGCCCGCTGCCGCCGCGGCCGCCACCGCGCCGGGGGCCCTGCCCGGCCAG
>NW_017729031.1:6744514-6751399 GCF_001723915.1 Gavialis gangeticus | reverse complement strand
CGCGTCGGTGCTGGTGCTGCGCGCTGCGGGCCCTGCGCTCCCCGCTTACGGACATCGCCTCCCTCCGCACGCCCGGCCGCGGCCTGCGGGCTACCAACGCGGCGGCGGAACTGACCCACAGCGGCCGCCGTCCACACGAGCGCGGAGGGGCGGAGCGGGGCGCCTCATTTGCATCCCGCCCCCCACCCCCAAGGGCTGCCAGCAAGGGGAGGGGGCGTGGCCGAGGCGGGGGCAGCGGTTGGGGGCGGGGCGAGCGCGCCGCCAGGTGGCCCTGGGCGCCGCCCCTCCTATCGTATAATGACGTCACCCTGCACTGCGACCCTAACACGTATAGCAGCTGCCCTCGGTAGCCGCCGGAAAGGACACCTGCTGAATTGCTGCAGGAATGCAGAGCGTTTCCATTTGTGACGACATTTTTTATGGGGCACAAAGGCAAGGAAAGGCGACGTCTGTTTCCACCCTCAGATCATTCTGGCCTTAGATGGTTTCTTTGCTGATTGCAGGTTGACCATGTGCGGGCTTACTGCTGCTTGTATTTTTGCAATTCCACGGACGTGAGTCATTTAATGGGATTTTAATTTTATGCAATCAAAAAAAATGAGACCATGAACAAAGCAGTTCAACACTCAACGTGCTTATTGAATCATTTAAGTCGTAGTAAAACGTTGGTTTCTGTTCACTGCTTTCAGCATATACTTTAATAACTTTTTTCCATAATTCTACATTTATCAGTTTGTTTTATTACATAATTAACTGCTGGCCTGGCCCAAGAAGGAAACTAACAGGGCCCTGCCCTGTGACTAGGGGGTGGGGGAGTCTGAACAGCCCCACACCCCAGAAGTGCCTCCGCGCACCCACCCCAGACCTGGGAGCACTCACCCGAGGCTGGGGAACCAGGCCCTGGGACCTAGTGGGTCCCTCAGCAAGGGAGCTGACACAGGTGTAGGGACTGAGAGAGGGTTAGCCACTACCATGAGCCCAGAGTGGGAAGAAAAAAAGGAACTGAAAGCAGCTTCAAGGGGCTGCACCTGGCCTGGGAGCAGGCTGCCTGGAGCCTGGAAATATCAGGAGTTAAGCAGCCACTGGGAAAGCCCAGCCTGGAGCTCTTTTCTGTTTGCTTGCTTGCTTGATCATTTGCTTTGTTGCACAAGCCTACAGGTTCTGCAAAGCCTCTGAAAGATAAGAGGCAACCAGAAGGTGAAGCCCAGAAGACCCACTGGAAGATAGGCTAAGTGCTAGCTTATTTGTTTAACTTGTTTGCTTGTTTTGCATTGGTCACATGCCTGGGGTGGCCTCCGGATATTATCTACTAGCCTGGCTGCAAGAGGCAAGGGCTCTGAACAGTGGGTCCTTGGTCAAAGCCAGCAGCAAAAGTAAAACTGGTCAGTTCAACTAGTGTGACCAAACATACCCGGCTATCGTCTGTCCAGACTCTGCCCATAGCAGCCTACAGAAACATTCAATGTCATCCGGTGGAAAAAAAAAAAATCCCATTCTGGTTGTGGCCCACGGTAACATTCGGGTGTCTTTACAGTGTTACAAACTCTTTTCAAATAAGTATTTTTCTGAAACCCTACTAATTCATAAGAGCTGTAACCCTGTTTGTATTAAAGGTGATTTGGAAAGTACAAAAGAACTTTCAAAACACAACTAAGAGTGTAGAACAGTCTAAGTGTCACATTTTCCATGACAAATGTGCTAATTATATCTTTCATTCTGGATATTTGAGTTTTTCAGCACATGATTTTGTAAAATTACTTATTAAAGTATATTTCAGGCAACACTTAACAAAGAAAGAAAGGAAGAACATTGCTGTGGCTTCCTCACAACTGCTTGAAAGCATCAACAGTTTCTTTGCTTGAACCAGCTATGATGTCTGTTAGTATTGACGAGCAGTGAAGGAGATTTTTAATGTGTCATAGATTTTTTGTCAGAGACTGGAGTAGTTTTTCAGGATCTATATAGTCTCATTAAAAAAGCCCTTTTTATGGTGGTTTTTAATGGATGCAGAACCTGTCACAAGCATGTCGTAAGTCATGAAGTCCATTTCTATTATATCTAATGATACACTAAAACAATTTTATAAAGCATCTCAGATGGAGTGATTATTAAATATTGCCATCATCTCATGGATCATCTCCAAGTCTTTTAGTGACTTTTAACTGTTCACAAAAATGTCTTATGGTAACTATAAATATTACTTAAACCATAGAGTAAGTAAACTGAAATACTTAAATTTGTTCCTGTCTTTAATAAGGAACAGGTAGAGAGGAGATAAGGAGAGACAGTTAGCTGTGTTAGTCTGAAGTTTGGCAGAAGGCAGGGCAGGGTGGCATCTTAGAGAATAATTGGTTCAGGGAGACATGACCTTTCTTAGGCAATAAACTGATTCATCATATGCATTTGATGCTGTCACCTGTGGAAACTCATGTCTCTTTGAACCAGTTAATTTTAAGGTGTCACCCTGTCCTATCTTCTGTCTAACTTCAATAAATATTTGTTGTAATTTTTTGGGGGAGGGGGAATTATAGAGACATGGTTTGTTTATCATTTCATTTCCTTCTCCCATTTGCACTCAAATCCTACTCCCAAATATTTCCTTATCATTGTAATGATAGAAGTTATAATTTAGAGATGCTTTCTAACATAGCAAACTAAGGAAATTGGGAAATGGTCCTAGAGTTAGGGAGCAGCCAGTTAGCTATATTAGAGAGATTGAAGACTGCAGAAGCTTGTCTACTGCTTCAATTTAAGCATCTGTAGTTTTTCTTATTCATGCCATCACTGAACCTGGTGATCACGACAATCTTTGTTCCTCAACAGCAGCGGTTTTCAAACTGTGGGGTGCGCCCCCCTGGGGGGTGTGAAGGAACATGGGGAGGGCAGGGGGAGGCGGGCAAGAAGTTTGCAAGAAGCCAGTGCCACTGCAGCCTTGCAGGGAGATGTGGGGGCAGGGAGCCCCGGGCAGGCTTTGACAGAGGGCTGCTGTGCCTCTGGGAGCCTGGCACAGTGGGTGCGCAGCCTACAGCTGTGGTGGGGCCAAGGCAGAAGGCACTGGAGCTGCAGTGGGTGGAGCCTGCCCTGCCAAGCCGAACTGATGCAGGGTGCCCTGTGCCTGGCTGCACTGCTCCTCTGGGGCCTGAACAAAATTGTAACTCAAAGTGGGGCTCAGCTCAAGAAGTTTGAAAACTGCTGCTCTACAGCCTGGAACTCTTCTTCCCCGGCACGTGTTGCCTGCTCCCTCCTTGGTTCAACTTACTGGTTTGTCTTTCATACTTTAGATATGTTCTTTAGACTGTTTTCCATCTGGGATTATTCTTTCTCATAGGGAAGGGGGTCAGCAACCTACAGACCACAGACTGGATCTGATCCATAGAGCGAGAGGATCCTGCTCATGGACAGGGTGTTTCAGCAGCAGTTGGTGCTATGAGAACCTGCAGAGATGAGCATTTTCCCTGTGGCACCATGGAGGGAAAAGCAGTGGTAATGGTTGGGTTATAGTGGCTGCCTACCTGCCAGCCTCTGACCCAAACTGGGTCACTTAAGCCCTGAACATGAAAAGGTTACCGTTTTATAGGGGAGTGGGACAAGGGCTGAGGACAGGGGGGTGTCACAGAGTGCCCCCCAGGGTGATGCTTACTCAGGACCACTATGGCCTTGTTTGGTCTCTGAGGGTACCTTTTGAAGCCAGCTCAGGCATGGCCTCTAAAGCAAGGGGGAAGCCTGAGCTCCTTCCTGTGCTGAGACCCTGGCCTTTCTCTCACCCTCAATGATGCTCTGTGGTCCTGACTCAAGGAGCCAGCATCCAATTCCATCCTGAGAAAGGGATTTCACCTCCTCTTGGGGCAACCTAGTACAGCCCGCCAGTTGCAAGCAGCACAGCAAACAGTCTCTTCAGTAAAGGCATTTATTGGGGCAGAGGCCAGCGAGCTTCGGAGGAAGGTCTTTGTCTCCTGCAAAGGACTTAAACAGTCCCTCTGTTCTCTATCCAGCCTACACAGCCCTGAGCCCCCCCAAAGATACTCAGTTGTTCCCTTTCCAGTTTCTCCAGCTCTCTAAAGCTTCTCCACTTCTCTCTGTCCCCAGCCTCTTCTTGCCAGGAGCTGCCAGGCTGTTTATTTCCAACCTGCTTTCCCTTTTGTCATGTTTATCCCCTCTGCACACCTTCTGGGTATTATGTCCACAAAAACATTCAAAACTGCTGATGGTAAAGATCAAGCTGGTCTTGGTCCCTTCCTGCACTTTAACCCATCTTTCTCTGTGTACAGGTTAATGAAGTAATCTGAATCATACATTATAACAACTTGAACATAGAAGTATCATGGCAAAACTTGTAGTCCATCACAGGGGATCCCGGTGGTTCAGGTAACTATTTCTGTTCCCCTTCCTCCTGGAAGTTTCTGTTCTGAGAGTGACTTCAGCTTTTTCTTATTTTCTTCTTATGTTGTGTGCTCTATTACAGACAGGATCTACTTCCACAGGCTCACTTGGTTTTCATAGAAGTAAAGTGGAACATATGGCTTTAATAATTCAAGAAAAATAACATAATGGAAATAATATGATATATTACATCTTAGTACAGTGCATGATTTATTTTCAAGTGACAGTCATTTTTAATGTTCAGAATTAACATTTTAGTGTCAATACAAGTGTGCTGTTATGCACTGTACATTGAACCCATTTCCTCTTTAACATTAGCAGCAGCCAAATAATACCAGCTGTCCAAAACTGTGAGCAAAACACAGAATGATACTGACTCCATTGACTTAAAACAACAGCTTTCTAAGTGGTCTGTGAAGCTCTTACTATGGAGCAGTTACTGGCTGTCAGTAAAGAAAAACTGCTGTGCCAATGTAATGAAGGCTATTACCCTTTCTGTATTTTCCCCACTGTTTTGGTCAGCAAAAATTATTTGAACTGCCATTTTCTGTTAATATTAAAGATGAAAGGAGTTCAATGTTAGCGCCAAACTGTGTACATACACTGGCCATAAAATGATAGATGTAGCCATTTTAACCTCAGCTATGACAATCAGTGTCACTGAGGGAAAAAAACAAATGTTCTGCAATATTTTATTATTTCAGTACACCAGTTTACTTTTGTGCTATTCAAATTGCTTAAATTTATCAGGGCCCATACACTCTCCTTCATAACAGGGTATGAAGGATAATGGCTGGGTATAATCAACAAAGGCTGAAAAGGTCACACCAAAAGGAAATATAGCTAGATATGGCACTGGATAACCACCACAAATTTCTTATGTTTCTTATGTTATGCCACCAAACCTAAAATGAATGAAGCCATGAGTAAGCAAGTGAAATAGTTAGTTCCTCCACAACCACTTACCTTAAATGTCAAGTTAACCAAGTCAGACAAGGTTCTTTGGGTAAATCCAATATATTTTATTAGTTGGTCTAATAAAAGATACTGGATTTACCCAAAGAACCTCGTCTGCGTATGTCCTTAGACCAACACAGCTACAACCTACACCCCTGAAACAGGTGAACAAAGTGTTTCTTTCATGAACTTGGCATTTAAAAGCTTAGGTGTAGTATTCAGACAGACTTGGAATTATCAACTATTCTAGAAGTATTCACCTTTCTGTCATGAAGTGTAGGAGAAAACTTCACAGGCTCAGAATAAAAAAAGTTCTCAGTTGCACTGCGATAAATAGGGAGTAATTCTGCAGAAGTCTGCAGAATTACTCCAGACTTGGACAAGTCTGAATTTGCCCCATGATATGAAAAGGATGTAGACAATTTATTAACGTATTATAGTATGTTAAGAACATAATTTATTAATTTAATAGATGAATGTCATTTTTCTACTGTTTTTCTTCTTACCATTCATGGACTATTGTAGCAATTTTAAAAGAGGCAGAGGCACCCCTTGGTGGAGCCAAATCTAAAGCAAAGATTGCGTGTAAGAAAGTAGCTCCATTTCTACTGGAGTTCCTTAATTCTGCCATGTTGCCATGCAACACCACTGTTTCAGTCCTTCCTTGAATCCTTCCTGCCAAACATGTGGACAAACAGGGTGTTTGCAAAATGGATTGACCTTTTTTTTTTTTTACAATATAGGCAACCCCTGCTTAACGTGGTTTCGCTTGGCACTATTTCACTATAGCGCTCATTTAAAATTCATACCTGATTTCACTTGGTGCTGAGGTAGTTTCATTATAGTGCTCAGGAAAGCAGCAGCGGCGGCAAGAAGTGGTGAGTAGCAGCAAGGGCGGGTGGGCATGAGCTCAAGGCCCACACTGGTGCCGCAGGTCCAGGGCCAGCAGGGGCCCAGGGTGGGGCAGCAGGATCAGGGGCTTGGGCTGGCACATGGTTCCAGAGTGGCTGGTGGGGAGAAGTAGCAAGTGGCGGGGCAGGCATGAGTGCAGGGCCCTGCCAGTGCCAGCTGGGATCCAGGGTGGGGCAGCAGGAGCATGGGGCCCAGGGTGGCACATGGTACCAGAGTGGCTGGCAGGCAGGGGGGTGGGGAGAAGTGGCAGGGAGAAGCAGCGAGTGTGGGACCCTGTGGTGCCAGAGCCAGCAGGAGTGTGGGGCGTGGGCTGGCACATAGGGCCGGAGTGGCGAGAGGTGGCAGTGATGTTGAGAAGCTATGGCAAGAAGTAGCAGTAACCAGTTATTTCTATTTACATTAATGCCTATGGCGAAATAGGTTGTTTAACACTGTTCCGCTTAACGCTCAGTTTTCCCGGAACCAAGTGAGAGCGTTAAGCAGGGGTTGCCTGTATACTACATGGTGCCTTAATATAGATGACCAGGTTTATGGTGTGTCCCACTGGAACTCTCTCCTACAAAGAGTCTTCACAGAGGTTTCATTGCACAAGATCCCTCTTTTCTTTTTGGGGGGGGAGGTGGGGGGGCGGAGGGC
>NW_017729031.1:6736569-6744307 GCF_001723915.1 Gavialis gangeticus | reverse complement strand
GGAGGGCTGTGAGGGAGGGGCACAGGGAGAGATTCAGCCCTTACTGGATCATTTCTGGAATAGCATATCCAGTATTTTGATTTTTCTCCAACTCCTTCCCACACCCCTACAGACCACATCTATGCTTTTGGTGATTGGTTGTGTATTGGGATTAGATTTTGGTTCTGAATTGATAGACCAGTACATAAGGAACTGATCTAAAACCCCTTCAGATTCATGGGAGGCTGGATATCATACAACTCTGTCTTAGGCCTCCCGTAAGAGTTTTTTTATGTGCAGGAGGCAGAGGCAGATATAATCATATTTTACTATACCTCTAGGTTGCAAATGTCAGGAACATGTGACCCTGGAAGAGGTCATTCAACAAAACCACCAAAATGTAACACATTCCTCACAACTTCACTGATTATTATTATACATTGTTGACATCAGGATAAAAATATATCTGGGGTTATATAAATTTTCAAATATTAAAAAAACCCTAATCCTACATAATTTGCTGTAGTTTTTTGTTGGTCCTTTTGATCAACTGCCCAACCCTTTAAGTGCATAAATTAAAGAACAGACTTTAATGACTAAAAGACTAACACGCTAAATTTATATAGCTTTTCATTTATTGTAGAAAAAAAGTTTTTTTTTTTAATGCAGCTCATTTTGTACATCTAAATTCCATAAAACAAATCCATAGAAATCAGGATACTGTACGCATGCATTCCGCATTTTCTTTGTTAAATGTTTCTTTTCACAAAAATAACAACACTTTTTTCCTTGAAAGCCACTAAAGCAGAGGGAGAGCAAAACATGCAACACTGTACACATTTGCATAGTATATTTTACCCAGCATGCCTTGTAGAATGCTACACATACGGTATCTATAGAAGTAAAAATAGGAAGGGGCAAATCAGCAACAACAAAAAAAAAAATTCAGTAAAGGCAATAATTCTTTACCATAATGAGCCTGAGCTAGTTCCCATTAATGTAACTGGCAAAAATCTGACAAACAGAAATGGGAACTAGTTTGGCCAATAGTTAGAGACTTACTGGAAGATAAAAAAGCCCAAGGTCCATGGCTCTGAATTTGAATGATTGTTTTCACCATGTTACCTGGCCATATCAATTTTTAATGTACAAACAGGATTTTATTTGATCTGATTCTTCTCCAAAACTATGCTTCAGCAATTGAAATTCCTCTAATGCCATCTGTGCATGAGAGGAGAATCAGGCCAGTTTCAAAGTTATACAGACGTTGGGCCTGAGCATATGTTCCTTGTTTAAAGAAAACTTAGTGATTTCACTGGGACGTTGGGGTGAGCTAGCTTGGACCCCTAAGTAGCATTTACATGTTTAATTCCCTGCCCCCACCATAGCATTAAAGTATGCAAAGGCAAAATGGCATTTTTAGCTCAGAAGAGTTATATTTCATTTCAAACCGTGGTCAACAAACATACTATTGGTATATTTGCTAAAGCAAGATAAACGAGTGCTAATTATTCATTCATAGTCATTTCCAGTTTGGGGAGAAAAATAGGAGTAGTTTTATATTCCCAATGTTGAAGGTTGATTTTATTTTTTATTTTGTTAACATGGAGGGAATAGCATTTCATGGACAAATTAAATTACAAATGCAAACTGCAAGGCTCTGAAATAAACTGCTGGAAAAATTTTAAGCAACAAGTTAAAGTAAAATGCAGTAAATACAGTAAAACTGGATCAATATTCTATTTGTCTTTTCAAAAATACAATGCCAAATGTAACAATGGATTTCTTGTAAATTTGTGCTGTTACAAATGTGCTTTTCTTTTGCTCTATTTTCATATTATTGGCAAAATATATATATATATAATTTTGAACTGTACAATATAATTTCTCGCTACATTACTTTTCTAGTGCTAATATAGAGTAGAAGTAGTAACAAAGGGGTATTTTGGCAATAGAATACTCTCTTTTTAATAATATTCCAGAAAATATTTGTAAGGCATGTGATAAATTGTGTTTAACATTAACAGCCAGAGCTTGCAAATACTTACTACAGGGCTTAATGCTAATAAGCTATGATCAGTAGTCAGTGTTTGCAGGATCTGACCCTAAAAAGTGTACAGATAGTAGCTCATTGCTGAGAAATTCTAGTGGCAATACTAAAAAAGGCAAATGTACTATACAGCACTAATAAAAGAGCCAAAAGGCATCAGTGGTTATTCTCATCTTTACCACTATAATTTAAAAAGAAAAAGCTACCAAATGTACCTAAAAAGGAATCAGAAACTCTCATTAAGGTATTTTTCTTTAATTATTTCTACTTTCTTCCAAAATACTTCCCTACTGTCAATGGATTTGAAATAAGAAGGAAGTTTCCTAGACTTGTTAAACATATTTCATAAATCAGAAAAAACATGTTTGTTTCCTTATTTATAATATAATTTATGTCCTAGATAGAGTATTCATTTTTGTGTCCAACACTTTTTATTCAGGCATCTTCTCTAGTGTTATCAAAACGTACACTTATTTTTCAGGACAAAATAGATTGAGGTTAGATAACAAGGCTCATTTGAATAGTTGCTTATATTCTCTTTTGGCACCAAATGTAAAAGAGCAGAAAATACCTTTTACCAAATTTGAACTTGGGTTAGTTACTAAATTTTTTAGTCCTATTACCATCAGTAGAACTACTGTTTATTTCAAGGCATAAGAGATTACAGAAACAAAATAGATCATAGCAGAACCCCATTTAGACAAACTAATCTTGCATGTTGGGAAACATAACTCAGTTTCACATGAAGGGTTTGTTTCTGGATAAAAGAAGTTTGCATAAATGAGCTTCTGCCGTGCATAATTTTGCCTCCAATTTTTCATTCACTGGTCAGAGTAAGTACTCTTTGACTGAAAAAAAAAATTAAAAACCAACACAAAATCGGGAACAGATTTTGAAAGCATCGATCCAGAGATTTAATAAATGTGAGCAAGGGACACATTTCATTTATTCCTAAATAGAGCAAATGACCTCATCCAATAGCCAACAGTCCTTGTTTATTCAAATCACCATACAATAAAATAATTCAATGTGTGATTCTGATAATGGCACAGAGGAACATTATTATGCTGAGGTGCTGAGACCCTGGGAAGTTCAGACTGGAACGCTGTAAAATTGAGACTAGGCTGAATTTAGATTGTCAGCAAACTGAACTTGAAGCTCTAGGCCTACGCACACCAAGGGTAACTATCATTATCTTGCATTTCTATAGCAGCAGCTAGCTTGTGGCACAGAAGAAAACTGCCATAAGCGCTCACTCTCTACTAGTTTCTTGTTCTTATAACTACAGTATCTTCCTCCCTATTTAAATTTTTAATTCTTAAAAATACTAGTTAAACCATTTTAAAAATGCAAGGGGCAAAGGAAGGGTGAAAACACCCAAATATCTGTAATAAAAGGAGCTTTAAAACCTGGGGAAAACATAGTAAAATATATTTCCACATGCAGCAAAGCCAGTACTAATGGTCTGAATGTGATTATTGACAGGTATGTATACTGAAGACATGAGCTTCATCCTAGGCTCAGCTGCACTGCCTTGCATATAGGACTTCAACAGTGTAAATCAGAAATATGAGAGACTAAAATGAGCTCATGGTTCCCTAGCTAAGAGGTAGCATAAATAGCAAGAGGTACAACACCTGCTACAGAAACTATACTTGCTTATTGAGCACAAAAATAATTAGCTTAGGGTGCAACTTCTACTGACACCTATGGGACTTCTGAGGATAAAAATTAGATTTACAACCAAAAGTAACTAAGAACTTTTAAACATAGTAACCAATTAAAAGGGAATTTGCTTTTGAAAATCATGGCATGATATAAACCAGACGATTTGGTTAAAATTGCTGAAAAACAACTTTAACAATTATTTCCTATAGTAGTATATCAGTCAGAAAATTTAGTCAGTTTACAATTACACACCTGACTGGAAAAATGTTCAATTGCATAAGTAGTAAAAGAGGTTAACAAATCTGTAAAATACAATTTGCCAAAAAAAAAAAAGGTGGAGAATAACCATTTATTTCCTTATAAATAGTTTCTACATTTAAAAAATCATGTGTTATTCCATTACAAATGAGTGCATTGATGCATACTGTCTATGGATGACCATGCCATTAAGATTGTCATATCAGCACTAAATTTAGCATATCAGCTAAGTTAACATTAAGCACAAAATGTTTTAAATAAAAACCACTTATAAACATAACAAAAATAAATGTTATACACATTTCTAAAAGATCTGTGTAGAATTTGGAGTTTAGCAACAGAATCCTGATCATATTATAATACTAATGAGAGATGGTATCAGTATTGGAAAAAATACTCTTATTTCTATTCATTCAGGAACCCACGAACTTCATAACTTCACATAAAACCATACTATAATAAATCACAGGATGTTTGGTTACCATCGTGGAAGTTCTAATATATGGTTTATGCTGTGGATTTAAATGTCCTGAATCAACATTGCTGCATTTGTTTCTTTTGTTTCTTAAAAATAATGTATTTTTTTAAAAAATAGAATTTATCTAGAATAAAATGTATTCCTGTTATTATTTGATATGCTGTTTTACTTGAAGGGTGAGTCCCCTGCAAAAACCAAGAAAACTATCAAATTCTGTTGGATCATTTATAACTGGGATGGGAGGGAAATAAATCAATTACGTACAAAGAAAGGGTAAATCTAAACCTACAGAATTAAGAAAATTTCAAAATTTTCTTTCAAGACAATAGTACATGACTCCCTTCAAAAAGGTATTTTCATAAGAACATTAAAACAAAGCGGTTTTGGCACTTGAGACAATGCAGTTGGTGGATTTTGTGCATGTGTGTTCTGCGGATCTTTCCCTTTACTAGCATGACATGGAAGACTTAAACCAAGGCTCCAAAGGCTTTAAAAAATAAATGATATTTTTGTCTTTGAAATGATAAAGCAGTAATCTTGTTTGCTAGAAAATATATATAAGTGCTGTTGCAGCTTCCTGCCATAAAATGCAAATATCTTCAAGCAGTTAATGATCTGATCTCTAATGCTACTACAGAATAAAGATAAACAAGCTGTCTAATCTAGGTTTATACATCTCAGTGCATTCTTTGCAATTAATACTTTAATGCACACAAACAAGAAACTGTTAAAGCTTATAGAAGAATGTTTTGCCTAATGCCTTCTTTCTCATGCAGATATGTGTGCTGTACATGTAACAAAGACTTGTAAAAATTCCTGGAGAATGCTCCCCTGTGCTATAGCATAAAAGGTGAGAAATGGCAGCCTATGCCACCATTCCTGGACTTGTTCCTGTAGCAGTTGCTCAGACCAAACTCCCTGAAATCTACAGGAGTTTAGTCTGGAAAACGGCAGCAGTTCAGGCCCTATAGGTTCATTCTCAACACAGTTATTCCAGTGGATGCAGATATTTTATATTTTAGCCCAATTTCATCATCTAGTGATCTTTAACCCTTCTTTTAGACAGTAAACCAGTCAGAAAAGGCAATGTTGCATCCACTATCTTTTACTGCTGCTAGAGATGTACATTATTTTTGGTTGTACAGATATGAGATGAATTGTATTTCTAGTTGTTAACATCAAGCAGGTAATCAGGCTCAATGGTGGGGAAAAATATTAGAAGTATCTTTATTAATTGGTCCAGAAAGTAGAAGACATCATAATGTTCAGGAAATGTATTTAGTGCTACATGCTTTTATAGCCTGTCAGGAGGCTTTGGGAATAAAACAGGCAAATATAAAAAGTAATTACTTTCATCTTCAAAAAATAGCTTTGACATGAACCACCATAAAAAGATCTTTTACGCATGGTTCTGTCAATTTTAGAAAATGCATGCAGTGTGGAATTTTAGAAAGAGTCTTTGCTTAAAGACATCAGAGTGTTGTATAAAATGGTCAATTATGATAATTTTTTCAATTATATTGGATCTAAGGCTTCGTTGATCATCTAAGACATAAGGTCTAATTACATAAATGTATTCTCTTTTAAAAAAAAAAAAACAAAGACTGGTAGGTGAAAATAAGTTTTCATTAGAAGTAAGGCAGCTATATTTCCAAAGACTTTAACATAGTTCTTTGAATTAAAAATGTTAGTTTTATAACTTTATAGTGAGCAGAAATTTTCTCATACTCAATTCCATTTTTATTGCAAGCTATTTCTATCAGATCCTTCTTTTCAAAACATTCAGAATTTATTAGTATTTTAAAAAACAAAATATCTGATGTCATCATTAAAATCTAATGTGAGGTTATTACAGAGTTCTCATGTGATGCTAGAATTTGCAAGCATTCAAAGATGGATGGCGAAATATGTAATGTGAAGGGACCCAGCAGTCCTATATATGCAGTAAACATGTGGGAGGATGAATCAAATCTCACTTGACACAGTAACATATTGAGAATAGGAGAAGTGTTACATCTCTACAGATTAAAACTGCATTTCTGGGAGTATGTACTAGTGCTCTGGTGATTAAAAGAAGACAGCCATCTATTCTCCAACTCATATCATTCAAACAAGGCTTGGATTTCTCCATTCTTACTGTTCTCTGTCATACTCCCAAAGTTCATATCACTATTGGGACCACAACAGCAATATCAGTACTAAGCAAACAAAATACATCAGTTTTTGCTGCAACATTTTTGCCAGGATTAAAAATAAAGATAATTTCAAACCAGAAAGTAGTTTGTAACTGATGCATTAATTTATAATATTTGGCATTATGGAAGGTTTATATTTGGTTAGCCTAAAAGAGCCATTCTGGTAATGTATGTGTATGTTAACATGTTTAAATTGTAACCTTAAGTGTAAATTTAGCTTCCAGCAATCAAATACTGTAGCTGATTTTTGGCTTACAGTGATTTTGTAATTTTCAGTTTTTTTCATTTTCACTTTTTTCAATTGATTTGCAACATGCTCAAGTAGACTTTCCAGTCAATTCACCCGAATTCCAACAGGAATTGGTTTATAAATCGGTTCCAACTGGAACTGGTCATTTGGAATTTCCAGCACAGGAAATTATTCTATATGTGCCTTGATAAAGTACCCTAAATTACAAACTGACGTGTCTAATATCTAATGAGGAGAAAAGGTGCTGCTATAAATGCAAATGCTCTACCAAAAAGAAATCCTATGTGACTGGGCAAACTAATTTCCTCCTAAACATAAGGGCACGGTGCATTTTTGCCCATTTTTAGCATCAAATGACAGCAGCTTGTAACCTCAGTAAAACTGTGTTACAGCTGCTTAATTAAGATGATTTCTTTGTCCTACCTACATTATGGCAACTAATGAATACTATTTTTCCCCAGGTTCTTAAACTCAAAGCCTATGTCGTGAATCATGGCTATATCCTCCAGGGGATCCTCGATTCCTATGGGGTTTGTAAGTGTCCTGATACGAGTCAGAGTACTCTTCTTCCACAAGTGGGTAATGATCTCGGCTGTGTTGGGAACTGGAAGACAAGCGGTTCCTGCTCTTCCGAGCCCTTTCATTGTGATAATTTTCATCAGAGGTCATTAGACTTCTTCGTTCAATTGGAGAGTTCTCTGTAGAGTGGTTGCTATGCCTCGTACGCTGGCTCTACGGATGTCAAAGGACCCAAAGATTAATACAAATATGATTTCATTTCTCTAGCTGTAAGTCAGTTATGAGGTTTGGTTTGAGGACTTTCAGAATCCATCCACTTCTGTAATCTTTTTTAATACAGT
>NW_017729031.1:6724107-6731569 GCF_001723915.1 Gavialis gangeticus | reverse complement strand
AAAGATATCAGGTGAAAAACATTGTGCAATACTGTATTTGATCTTCTGTTAGCTTTGGGAACCAAATTGTCTCGTATCCAGTTCCCATAGGAAACGCATTTTAATACAGTATAACCTCATGAATCTGGCGTGCTTGGGACCGAGCACCTGCTGGAAATGTGAAAATTCTGGACTTCTGAACCTCTAGTATAACCTCATACATCCGGATATCAAAAATCTGGAATTATCGAAAATCCAGCACTTTTTAAAACTACACTCCATTGGGGAGCAGTGGCAGCCAGTCCTGGAGCAGCAGAGGCGGAAGCTTGCACGCAGGGGCTGCCACCACCATTCACGCCCCTGCACCGCTGCTCTGCTCCCCCTCAGCTCCAGGACCGGCTGCCACTACTCCCCAATGGAGTGTAGTTTTAAAAAGTGCTGGATTTTCGATAATTCCAGATTTTTGATATCCGGATGTATGAGGTTATACTAGAGGTTCAGAAGTCCAGAATTTTCACATTTCCAGCAGGTGCTCGGTCCCAAGCACGCCAGATTCATGAGGTTATACTGTATTAAAATGCGTTTCCTATGGGAACTGGATACGAGACAATTTGGTTCCCAAAGCTAACAGAAGATCAAATACAGTATTGCACAATGTTTTTCACCTGATATCTTTATAAAAATATCATGGGAAATTTCCCAGAAAAAATGAGCCATATATATAGATTCATCACCTATTGCATTTATCAGTTCTTTACTGATCATAGTTTTATAGATGTTAGGGGCTGGAAGGGACCTTACAGATCATCGGGTCCAGCCCCCCTGTACTCAGGCAGAAAAGACTGCTGGGGTCACATGACCGCAGCAAGATGGGTGTTGAGACACATTTTGAAGATCTCCAGGGTAGGTGACTGTACCACCTGAACTTATTAACCTTCACATTTCTACTCTGCCTTCTTTCAGAAACTTGCAGTGATGGGCCTAAGGGCTATGGCTGTTTGGTCCTGGTTTATATATGAGTTCAACGAGACAAAGAACAAGTACCTACATGTTCAGCCACTTCACAGCAAGTAAAGAATGGCAGGCGTTGCACTAAAAAGTTCCTTTTTTTAAAAAGAAATTCCTGTTTTAAAAAAGGAACTTTTTAGTGCAACGTGTACTGTCTGCACTCTTACTTGTGGTGCTACAGGGGGTCCCTCAGACACTCGGCATCCCACAGACTCACCCTCCTTCCCGCCCTCCAAGTGCTGCAAGGGGGACGGCTGTAGCAATGGTAGGAGCTGACCAGATGGGAATACTGTCTGGTCAGTCCCTGCCAGGGCTTAAAGTGTTTGCTCATCACTTTTTGAACAGGAAATTTTAGTTTTCCAAAAGGAAAATTTCGCCCCAATTTATCTAAAGACCTTCACGTTACTATCAGATACTGTGTAACTTAGGTGCTCTACAAAAAAGCCAGTTATTAGACTTGTAGTGTTTTTTATTTAAAATATTGATTATATTTAAATTATATTTTTTATAGAAACATGCATTACGTTTGTTTATCAAGGAAGGATTCAGCTTTTACTGTTCGTCTTAACAGTTCCGTTGTGGCTGGTTAATACACAACCATGTGGCCATATGAGCAAATTAGTTCATGCTCTTGCCACTAAAGTGGTGCAATGAAGCAGCAATCCACAAAGAGAAAACAGTATCCCATAATGTCATCATGCACGTTCCATTATTCTCTCTCACTGTCTCAGATCTCTCTCTGTACAAACTCTCAAGCACGTAGCTACCTCTGAGAGAAACCTCAAACTTAGGTGAGACTTCTGTCTCACTCTGCCTGACCTCAGACTAACATGGCTAACTACCTCTCACTTCTGACTCTCTCTCAACATCATGCACTAAGTATCTTCTCTTTGGCAGAAAAGCTTATGCTAGAATACTATTAGGGTGTTTGTATTCTTATGACTTAAGGTTTAGAGCCATACAGATTTTATTATTTTGTCCCTTCAAATCTGAAATAAGACCTTATGATATCTATTTGGTAGGATCTTTCCATTATACTGAAAATCTCCACCTTTATGACATATTATTTCACCTGAATAATTTATAGTTGAAGGCTACCCTATATGGGAAAATTATTGTACAGTTAGTTGGGGTGTGACAAATGGCATACACTATGACTGAACCCCCTAGAATAAATACAATGCCTGGGGTTTGTTTCTATGTGGGGAAGTTATGACATAGTAAAGTGAGGGGATGCATTATGTTGGCTCCTGTGTACTAACTCTATATGGACACTGAGAGTGTCCATGAAATAGCTTACTCCACTTTCCCTAAGACTGACCAAAAGATGACTTGGTGTCAGTTGTGTCATCCACTCATAGAAAATTAGGGCTGGAAGGGATTTCAGGAGGTCATGTAGCCCAGCCGCCTGCTCAAAGCAGGACCATCCCTGGCAGGGCTTTGTCTACCCAGGTTTTAAAAACCTCTAAGGATGGAGATTCTAGAGCCTCTCTAGGTAACCTGTTCCAGTGCTTCATTACCCTCCCAATGAGAGAGTTTTTCCTAATATCTCCAAGGGTGGGCAAAATACAGCCTGCAGCCCGCCAAGCCATTCTATCTGGCCCATGGGGCCCCTAAAAAATTTAGAAAATTAATATTTATCTGCCTCAGCTGCCTGTCATGTGGCCCTCAATGGCTTGCCAAAAACTCAGTAAGCGGCCCTCTGCCCAAAATAATTGCTTGCCCCTGAATTCTAACCTAAGCATCCCTTGCTGCAACTTGAGACCATTGCTCCTTGTCCTGTTATCTTCCACGACTGAGAAGTTTAGCTACATCCTCTTTGTAACCGCTATTCAGGTACACGAAGACTGCTATTAAAACCCCTCTCAGTTTTCTCTTCTCCAGACTAAATAAGCCCAGTTCCCTCAGCCTTTCCTTACAGGTCATGTTCCCCAGCTCTCTAACAATTTCTGTTGCCCTCTGCTGGACTCTGTCCAGTTTGTCTACATCAAAACTGGACACTATTCCAGATGTGGCCTCAAAAGTGCTGAATAGAGAGGAATAATCACATCCCTCAGTCTGCTGGCAACACTCCTACTGATGTACCCCAGTATGCTGTTAACCTGCTTCACAACAAGGGCACAGTGTTAGCTCATGTTCAGTTTACTGTCCACTGTAACCCCCAGGTCCTTTTCTGCAGAGCTGCTGCTCAGCCAGTCAGCCCCAGTCTGTACCGGTGCATGGGATTTTTCTGTCAAGTGCAGGACACTGCACTTGTCCTTATTAATTTTCATAAGATTTCTTTTGGTCCAGTCCTCCAATTCCTCAAGGACTCTAATTTCTAGCCCTACCCTCCAGCATATCTGCTACTCCACCCAGCTTCGTGTCATCTGCAAACTTGCTGAGGGTGCACTCCATCCCATCTTCCAAATCGCTGATGAAAATATTGAACAAAACTGACCCCAGAACCAATGCCTGGGGCACTCCACTTGAAACCAGCTGCCACCTAGACACTGAACCATCAGTTACTACCCTTTAAGTTTGATGACCCAGCCAGTTTTCTATCCACCTAACAATCCATTCATCCAAACCAAGCTGCCTCAGCTTGCTTGCAAGAATGTTGTGGGAGACCATATCAAAAGCCTTGCTAAAGTCAAGGTATATCACATCCACTGCTCTCTCTGCATCCATAGAGCCAGTCATCTCATAATAGAAGACAGTCAGGTTGGTCAGGCATGACTTGCCCATGGTGAATCCATGCTGACTGTTTCTAATCACCTTCTTCTTCTCCAAGTGCTTACAAATGGATTCGGTGAGGATCTGCTCCATGACTGTTCCAGGGACTGAGATGAAACTGACTGGTCTGTAGTTCCCCGGATCCTCCTTCTTCCCTTTCTTAAAGACAGGCACTATATTTGCCCTTTTCCAATCATCCAACACCTCTCCCAATTGCCATAAGTTTTCAAAGATATTGGCCAGCACCTCTGCAATCGCATTGGCCAACTCCCTCAGCACCCCTGGGTGCTTCTTTCCGGCCCCATGAACTTGTACACGTTGCTTTTCTAAATAGTTCCAAACCTGTTCTTTCACCATTGTCAGCTGCTTACCTCTTCCCCAAACTGTGTTGCCAAATGCAATAGTCCGGGAGCTAACCTTGCCTGTGAAGACTGAGGTAAAAAAGGTACCGAGTGCTTCAGCCTTTTCCATATCATCCAAGTCACTAGGTTGATTCTCCCATTCACCAAGGGACCCACACTTTCCTGATCTTCCTCTTGTTGCTGACAATACTTGTAGTAACCTTGTTATTCTTCATGTCCCTTGCTAGGTGCAACTCCAACTTGTGCTTTTGTCCTCCTGATTTCATCCCTGCATGCCTGAGCAATGCTCTTCTACTCCTTCCTTGTCATTTGTCCAAGTTTCCACTTCCTGTAAGCTTTCTTTTTGTGTTTTAACTTACTGAAGAGTTCACTGTTAACCCATGTTGGTCTTCTGCCACACTTCCTAGTCTTCCTGTTCAACAGGATGGTTCATCCCTGCACCCTCAGTAAGGTTTCTTGAAAATACAACCAGGTGTCCTGGACTCTTTTCCCCTTCACACCAGCCTCCCAGGGCATCCTGCTACCAGTTACCTAAGTGAGTCAAAGTCTGCTTTTTCAAAGTCCAGGGTCCTTACTCTGCTGCTCTTCTTTCTTCCAGATTCTGAACTCAATCGTCTTGCTGCCCAAGTTGCCATCCACTGCTACAATCCCCACCAATTCTTCCCTGTTTGAGAGCAACAGGTCAAGAAGAGCATGGCCCCTAGTTGGCCTTTCCAACACTTGCACCAGGAAATTGTCCCCAACATGCTCCAAAAACTTCCTGGATTACCTGTACACTGCTGTATTGGCCTCCCACCAGATGTCAGGGTGCTTGAAGTCCCCCATGAGAACCAGGGCCTATGACAGAGAAACTACCACTATCTGTTTGAAGAAAGCCTCATCCACCTTATCCTCCTGGTCTGGTGGTCTATAGCAGACATCCACCATGACATCACCCTTGTTGCTCTCCCCTCTGACCCTAACCCAGAGACTTCCAAAAGACCTATTTCCAGTTTCATACTGAGCTCTGAGTGATCAGACAGCTCGTTTACATAAAGCACAACTCCTCCTCCTCTTCTCCTCTGCCGGTCCTTCCTGAACAGTTTACACCCATCCATGACAGCGCTCCAGTCAGGCACTGTCCCACCAAGTCAGAGTTCCTTGACTGTGCAAGTACTTCCAATTCTCCCAGCTTGTTTCTCAGGCTCTGTGCATTCGTGTACAGACACCTGAGGTAACCAGCCAATTGCCCTACTTTTTCAGGAAGAATGAGAAGGCCTCCCCTGTTGCCCCTTCCCTGCTTGTACTTCTTCCAGGTCATCCGTTTCCCCACTCACCCCATAGCTTAGTCTCCATCCTCCAGCAAACCTAGTTTTAAACCTTCCTCACTAGGTTAGCAAGTCTGTCTGCAAAGATGCTCTTCCCTCTCTTTGTCAGGTGAATCCTGTCTCTTCTTAGCAAGCCTCATCCACCCCATCCTCCTGGTCTGGTGGTCTATAGTAGACCACAACATCGCTCTTGTTGCTCTCCCCTCTGACCCTAACTCAAAGCCTTGCAACAGGTCTGTCTTGAGTTTTATACTGTACCTCTGAGCAATCATGCGTGGTTCGGTAATGATAATTGTTTTATGGTCCTTTCCGACTGCCAGCATTTTAGTTCACCTATTCTTTTTATTTTATCACACTGCCATACAGATAATTGTTTTTTTTAAATAAAATATTATTTCATTTAATTCCTTGGTTTAACAGGTGTATCTTTACTGCAACTTCTATTTAATTTGGAGAATGGGGTTCAATCCTGGCTCAACCCTGCAGGGATACAATATTGAGCCTCCACTACTTGAGCAAAAGGACTTAAGTCTATTAGCTGGATGTAGCGCTCACATTTTATGTACAGCAAGAGGGTGGCAAAAATCTACATTCTCCTGTTATGGGTTGCAAATGCAGAAGCCTTAATTTAGATCTTGTTATCATTTTGATTTTCAGGTACTTTTAAGTTGTACTGCATGAGTTTGTACCAACCTGATACGTCTGATGTACAGAACTAAATAAGCAGATAAGATGAATATATGCAATTAAAGTTGTATATGCAACCTTAACTTTGGTGTTTCATAGAGTTTAAGGCCAGAGACTATTAGATTATTTAGTCTGACCTTCTGTATATCCTACACCATTAATTTCACCCTAACAACCTATGTTAAATGTCAAGTTAAATTAGACTTTCAGTTCTCAGAAAACTAAGCTGCAGGTCGTAGGGAGAGAATAAGAGAGACCACTATATTGCCACCAATGCCTGGGGCCCCTACAGTAGCAGAGAACTGATTAGGTGAGATATGCCCAGTAAAGCCAGTCTAATTCCCTGACATGATTGTTTAACAATCTCATGAAGGCAGATTCTAAGCCATAAAAACACTATCCCCAGTGAGACAATTGCTTCAGTTTCTATCACACTCTCCCACTTTGTCCTCACACACAACTATTTTAGATTTGAGGAGTCCCTATACCTAAACAAATGGCACTGCCATGGGCACATATATGGCCCCCCCAGTATGCCAAAATATTTATGACAGACCTTGAAATCCATTTCCTCTGTATTTGCCTTCTCATCCCCATGCTCTACCCCATGTCATACACTGATGACATATTCATTGTGTGGACCCATGGGAAGGAATATCTAGAGAAATACTCCCCCAGAAATTCTTAGGCATTGGTCACATTGTCACCATACTGTATTGGAAACCAACTGACTGCCACAGCTACATACACACCACCAGCTTTCACCCTAAGCACACCACTAAATCCATCATTTACAGATAAACTCTACATTACAACTATAATTGCCCTGATCCCACTGACTGGGATATACACCTTCAAGATCTGAAGCAGGGATCCTGCAATTACAAATATAACCCCCAAACTCAAATCAACAAAGCCAGATTCAGACCTCACTTTAACTTGCTATAACACAAACTCTAGAACAAGGACAACAGAGTTGAAGGACAATCCAGGAGGACCCAGGAAACTTTAGACCTGTTAGTCTTACCTCGGTCCTGGGGAAGCTCTTTGAGAAAATTATCCAGGAGCACATCTGTGAAGGACAAGCACGGGAGATTATGCTGAGGGGCAACCAACATGGGTTCATTAGAGGCAGGTCCTTAGTCAGATCAACCTGGTGGCCTTCTACGACCAGGTCTCAAAATCCTTGGACGCTGGTGTCACGGTGGACGTAGTCTTTCTGGACTTTAGGAAGGCCTTCAACACTGTCTCTCACCCCATTCTCATAAAAAAATTAGGCAGCTGTGGCGTCGATGCCTACACAGTCAGATGGGTTGCAAATTGGCTGGAGGGCTGCACCCAGAGAGTGGTGGTGGACAGGTCATTTTCGACCTGGAGGGACGTGGGCAGTGGGGTGCTCCAGGG
>NW_017729031.1:6717451-6719107 GCF_001723915.1 Gavialis gangeticus | reverse complement strand
TGGAAGTCGCACTTCAGCAGGGATGTGGACAGCATCGAGAGGGTCCAGAGGCGGGCCACCCACATGAACGGGGGCAGCAGGACAAGTCCTATGAGGAGAGGCTATGGGACCTGAACTGTTCAGCCTTCACAAGAGAAGGCTGAGAGGGCATCTGGTGGCCATCTATAAACTTACCAATGGGGACCAGCAGGGAATGGGAGAGACCCTGTTCCCCCGAGCACTACCAGGAGTAACTAGGAATAACAGCCATAAATTGACTGAAAGTAGGTTCAGGCTGGACATTAGAAGGCACTACTTCACTGTCAGGGCAGCTAGGATCTGGAACCAACTTCCAAGAAAAGTGGTGCTTGCTCCTACCCTGGGGGTCTTCAAAAGGAGGCTGGATAATCACCTTGCTAGCGTTGTTTGACCCCAGTACTCCTTCTTGCCATGGTAGGGGGTCAGACTTGATGATCTGCTCAGGTCCCTTCCGACCCTACCAACTAGGAAACCATGAATCTGGACTTGGCTTACATGGCGTTGGATGAGCTGTCCGGGGCTCCGATAGTTACACAACCCACCCCGGGGCCCCATTCACCCCAGCCCTTGCCCCACTCCCTCCCTCACTGTGGGGGCCTCTATCTGCATCCCGCCCCTTTCCCTTCACGGACTGAGACTTGTCTGCTGTGCTAGACAGTGACCCACATGCCGGGCTGTGAGTGTCTCAATCAGCCCTTGCCCCTCTACCCCCAACTCCAGCTTCCTGGAGCCCACACCTGGGCTCCCCTGTGGCCCTACCTGCTGCCCCATGTTTTGAGGGGCTAAGCCCCATTAGTCCCAGCCTTCCACCACCTATAATTCTTATCCCATTACCTGGGTTAGCTTCAGTAACTCCTTTGTTCCTATGGTTTTAATGTTTGTTTGTTTGCATTAACCAGGACTGTCTCCCTCCCCGCTCTCCTCCTTTTCTCTCTCTCTCTCTCCCGCCTTGGTCTTTCGTATTCCAATTTCTCTCTCCTTTTTATACTCTGCTTTCTAAACATCCTTTCACAGAATCTGGTTAAGTGAGCTATAGCTCATGAAAGCTTGAGTTATATATATAAATCTAGTTTGGTTAGTCTATAATGTACAAATCTATCCTGGCTTATATTTAACAATTTTTCTTTCTGCATTTCATTTCCTAATTTGTTTTGAAGGTAGCATAGCTGATAAAGTCAAACGTGAGAGTCATAACACCTTAAAGCTGTATAAATCCTTAACATAGCAAAACTACCTATGATGGTGTAATTCCCAAGCTCTGCATAAGTGCTCTAATTACCTTATGGTGTCAGAAACACTTAAACTGATACAAATCTTTTCTATGACAAATAGCTTGAAAGTGGCATATGTTCTTCAGGTATCAAAAGCACTAAAGATGATATAAATCTTTTATGTCACCTAACCAAGTAAATCAAAAGGTTTTGTACCTTACAGACTAACTAAATCAGAAATGTATAGCACAACTTTTTGTAAGCCCAAGCTCATGCAATCAGATCCCTGATTTAGTGGGCAAAATATGGCCCGTGGGCCAGATCCAGCCTGCCAAGGGATTCTGTCTGGCCCAAGGCAGGTGCCTTAGCCCTGCCTGGCCCAGACACGGGATTCAGCCTGGACCATGGCACCTGCAGCCGGCTCCAC
>NW_017729031.1:6708132-6712451 GCF_001723915.1 Gavialis gangeticus | reverse complement strand
TTACAGACTAACTAAATCAGAAATGTATAGCACAACTTTTTGTAAGCCCAAGCTCATGCAATCAGATCCCTGATTTAGTGGGCAAAATATGGCCCGTGGGCCAGATCCAGCCTGCCAAGGGATTCTGTCTGGCCCAAGGCAGGTGCCTTAGCCCTGCCTGGCCCAGACACGGGATTCAGCCTGGACCATGGCACCTGCAGCCGGCTCCACCACCCCTGAGCATGCAGTGGAGGGGAAGCTGCGGGGGTGGGGGAGGGGGAATAGCAGCTGGGCTCAGCTTCCCACCAGCCCCTGTAGCAGAGGCTCACACTGCCCAGCTGCTGCTGCCAGTGTCTTTGCTACCATCAAATCTGGTCCTGCTACCCAGGCACCCCTGCCTGTGTACCATGCACCCACCACCAGGAGAGCTGGACAGAGTGGGAGGGGTCTCCAAGGAGACTGGCCCAGAACCCCCGTGAGCAGGGCATGATTGGTGGATGGGATGGGGCCTTGGGTAGTGAGGGAGGAGCATCCAGAAGTGGGACAGGTGGATGGGCACTGGGGTCAGGTTCACGGGATGGTGACAGCACAGGCCTAGAGCCCAGGGCAGAGCCACAATCTGTTCCCTGCATGTCCCTGCCGACAGAACTGGCACATATCTCAGGGACATGCAGATTACCTGCCCTGGGCCCCAGTCCCATGCTGTCACCCACCACCCTGTGATCCCAGCCCTGCCTGCCCATCCTTCTCCTGGGCACCACTCCATGCCCACATCCCATCTGCCTGGCCAAGCACGCCCTGTCTGTGGGGGTCCTGGGCCATGGAGACCCTGTCTGCCCACCCACTCCATCTGGTGCCCCTGGGTGCTTGATGAACAGACCTAGGGTCAGATAGAATTAATTACTCACCCCGTGTTGAGCCAGCACCTTCCCCTTCCCCCCCCGTCCCCAGCCTACAACAGCTCACTAAAATTCCTTAAGCGGCCCTCCAGTCTAAATAATTGCCCACCCCTAGTCTATACGGTGCAAAGCTACCCCCCCTTCAGCCTAACACAGGTAACTCCATCTCTCTGTAAACAAGGGGTGTCAAACTCATTGGGTTTATGGGCTGGATTAGTGGTGCTGGGCTGGTCCTCAGGCCAGATTGGGTCCACAGACTAGCCCCGCATGCTGGATCCAGTAAACATTTTCCTTAAACATATGGCATATTGTTTTACCATCACTGCTGTTGTTAATTCATCATAAATATAAAGATATTGGAAAAAAATCAGTGCATATACCCACATTTTTAATAAATTAGTTCCAGTGAACATTCTAGATAATGCCATTCTGCTGACAGGGGTGGATGGAAAACTGAAAGTTTAAAATTAAGTGAGACTAGAAGCAAAATGTTTTCTTTGTTTGTGTAGTTACTAATGCCAGAACTGCTTGTGCATTCATCTGGTTAGGGAACAGACGCTTACTGGGCCTAACTGAATCACGCCAGGTAGTTAGAAATGTAAGCATAAAATATTATACACTTTCAGTGCATTGTCTGCAATCAGTCCATAATGTTTGTATACATACTGGACACAGTGCATAATGGATCAGTTTGAATATTTAATCCATGTTTCAGAAATTATTACCTGCTTCCACATATTCCATAAGCAGAACAGGGGTTAAATTTGTCAGGTAAATTATTCATTAGGACTTATTTCCTCTGTTGATGACATACATTTAGGAAGTGCACACTCCTCAAAAGTCACACAACCGTTCAGAACTCTTTCTGAAACTTTCAGCCTTAATGACAATGATCACTGCATTCCTGATCTTGCATTTTCAAACATTCATAACTATCACTTCAAAAACAATTTTTTGTTCAAACTTAGTAAAGCACGTACTTCTCATTAAGGACTATTTACATGCCACGTTTGACGTTTCAAAGTTCGGCCGTTTTTGAGCTATCCCTGTGAAAAAAAATGGTCAGAATTTTTTTTCAATGGGTACAATGTATTTTATTCACACTCAAAGAACTCAAACAGGTGAAGGCATTTTGCTGAAACTTTATACTTGGGCAAGAGACAAGCACAGAAAATTTTTGCCGAAAAGGTGCATGTTTTGTAGTTATGAGTGTGTGAAAATGGGGTTATAATAGAAACTGTTCTGCATCCTTAACTATAGTAGCTGTTATCAGAAGTGCTGTAACATATTGTACATGCTTGTTTTCATTCTGAAGGCTCTTATTTCTAATGGCACTTCTTTCCTGATAAAAAGATGCCATTTTGTAATATAGCACTTGATGGAGTGCCATTAATCTCCATTTATTCTCCATACCAAAAAAATATGGCTATTTTATTCCCCCTTAAAACAAAACTAGTCAGAGTGCTGGAGCACTCAACTGACTAAATGTTTCTCTGTTGATTAACAGGAATCTAGTTAACATTCTTACTGCTGGCAGTTGCCAAACAGTGAATAGTAATCAATAAAGCAAATACTGGATACATTTCAGAAAATATACCATTCTTCTATAAATATAATCAAACTGACCTGTACTAGTGACTGGGGTCAGATGCATTTTCATACCTGTAATCCAGAGATTGCAGTAGGGTATGGTGAAAGTGCAGTAGATCCCAGGTTCCTTCCAAGAAGAGGAGTCATGGGTGTGCTACTGGTAGTATGTGTAGCACGCCAGTATGCCTCAAGGTATTCTGCCAAATGTTCACAAGCATCCTCAAGCTGATTTTCATCCAAAATGACATCAAACATTTCCTGTTCACAACAGAAACAAAAAATGATAGCTTGTTACCCTTAGTCAGATAAGAAAAAGGGCACACTAAAATAACGTTGATCACCCTTACAATACACTTTTAAACACTCTAATAATTTTAACACAGTGTCTAGAAATGAGGCCTATAAAGGAAATATATGGGAACAGGTTGTAAAAAAGTGAACACTGAAGGTTACAGGACCTGACCCAAAGCTCACAAAAGTCAGCAGGAGCTTTTCAGTTCAGTTAACTGGAATCTGCCCACGATGCCAAACGTCACAGGATTTCATTCATGGCTTTTTTATAAAATGGAAGACATGAGCCTGAACCAAACAACAGGAGATAACACCCTGTCTTGGTGGAAAGTTTTGATTGTTTCTGAACTTCAGGGCTCGGGTGCCTTTTTTTGAGAAGCAAAGCCAATCTTAATTCAAACACAGATCTGGAGCTGAACTGTGCAGTCTATGAATCCTTCTGTTCCATTTTGGGCAATTTCAATTTCTATCGGCAGTGGGTTTCTACTGTTAAATTTCAGGGACAGACAGCTGTTCAAACACTCACAGCTGGGAATTCAGCTTCAGCTGCTACATACAATGTTTATGCATTGTCTTTTAACTGACTTCATTTACGCCCATCTTTTCAGATGGCACCATGTTTGTTCTTAAGCTGGTGAGACTACAAGCATGGTATCTTTCTTTTTTTGCAGGACCACATTCATTGGTGACAGTGCTTAAGCTCCAGCACATGTGCTCCAGAACGTTGCCTCCGAGCTGTTGACACTCAGATGCCGCACGAGGAATATCTACTGCTGAACACCAAGGAATATGGACCGCCCCATTCCCATAGTGTTTTGGCTGCCAACAGGCCAGTGTGTACACACACCTAGTGTTTTCAGATGCTATCAACACTACAAGTGTATTTAAAGCTATATGAGATGGGTATCTTTTTATAAACAACAATACTCAAAATCCTCATTTTTTCATACTCACAAATTTAGTTTACTAAAATTTCAACATCTTCAGCAGTAAATTTTGCACCTGCATATTCCCTCTTCACTCTTACCTTCGAGCAGGGGTTGTCAACCAGGGGGTACGCATACCTTCGAGGTTACACTGAAAGGTACCAGGCAGTATGTGGGGGCAGGCAGGGACAGAGTGCTGCCACCTTGTGCTGCTGCCTCACAGCACCAGGGCCGTGGCGCAGGAGCAGAGCCGCACATATACTGTGTTGCCACCGCTCGCCCCCCGGCTCTGCATCTGGCTACTTCCCACCCCCCACCACAGCTCCACATCTGGCTGCTCACCACCCCCACTCCACTCTGCATCCGGCCGCTCGCCACCCCTCTGCCCCAGGGATACACTTATTAAAAAGGAGGCTGCCGGGGATACACTTATTTAAAAAGTTTGAAATCCCCTTTCTTAGAGTGAAAGTATACCATGAAAATATGAGAGGAATGAAATGAAGAGAAATGTCAGATACTACAGACGACAGTCCAGAAACTTGTAAGAGTAAACCATATAGAGCTCCTCTACACACATACATTTACGTATACGCAACATCAAGTGATATACGATATGTAAATCAGGTGACCCAAA
>NW_017729031.1:6701765-6703132 GCF_001723915.1 Gavialis gangeticus | reverse complement strand
AAGAGAAATGTCAGATACTACAGACGACAGTCCAGAAACTTGTAAGAGTAAACCATATAGAGCTCCTCTACACACATACATTTACGTATACGCAACATCAAGTGATATACGATATGTAAATCAGGTGACCCAAAGAAGGGCACTTTGTGCCCCAAAGCTTGTCTAACATCTTTCCCAAACTAGAGAGCTGGTCCAGTAATATCACCAAAAAATCTTTGCCTTTTGTATACTTCCTGGATCATCGTAGCTGCAACACCACTCCAACCCTTGTCAATACATAAAACATTACAGCTAGCTATTTAACAGCCTTTCTGAACTACAAGTGAGTGATACACGCCATTGAAAAGGGTACATTTCTCCTCCTTTGAGGGGAACCTAAGATAATGGAATTTAAAGCCATGACACACTGACGTGTAAAAACTACTTTTATGACATTTTGAGTCACATACAAATGGACTTATGACAGCAAAGGTGAAGGAGTTCAAAACCAGTCCAATTAATCAGATCTAACATTTTCTGAGCAATTATTAAAGTGTTTTTTTGTAACGTCTTATCTTTATATGGAAATCATGACTTGTCTGTGTTTACCTGCATAACTCATACACGGGCTTTGCCACATATGAGCAGGGATCTGTTTTTTTTCTGATTAAAAAAAAAATCTCAATTTTCAGATTAATAAAAGTAACCCAAAATCCACATTTTTCCATGATTAATATGAAATGCACACACAAACACACACACTATAACCTCATAAATCCCATATGCTTGGGACGTAGCACCTGCTGGAAATTTGAAAATTCCGAATTTTTGACTGAGTGAGGCTGAGGCTAGGGAAGGGGCAGGGAGAGGGGCGCTGTGCAGCCCAGCGGCTTCAGGCAAGCAGCATTGGCCACTCTCGGGGCTGCAGCAGGGAGCAAAGCGGAGGGAACTGTAAGGGGGTGTGAGGCACGGGGTGGGTGGGGTGCTGCTTTGCGCACCCTGGGAAGACTGCGGGCTGCACCAGGCTCTTCCCGGGGGGCGCGTGCTACTGGATCTATGTGCTGGACGAAAGCAGTCTGGCAGCGGCCACCCTGGCACTCAGGGCCTACTCTCGCCTGGTGTGCAGATCTGGGGGCATGTACCCCCTGCAAAGAGCCCAGCGTAGCCCCCCAGCCCACAGCCCTCCCAGGGTGTGCATAGCAGGAAGAGCCACACCCCCATGCCCTGCACCCATTTACAGTTCCCTCCGCTTTGCTGCCTGCTGCAGCCCCGGGAGCGGCCAACGCCATCTGCCTGCAGTGCCAGATTTTTGAAAATTCTGGAATTTTGAATGCCAGATTTATGAGGTTATAGTGGGGGGGGGGGGGGGGGGGGGGGGTGGGGGGGGG
>NW_017729031.1:6679105-6701596 GCF_001723915.1 Gavialis gangeticus | reverse complement strand
GGGGGGGGGGGGGGGGGGGATGCGCGTGTGCGTGTAGTGGAATTTCATTTTAATCATGAAAAAATCTGGATTTTGGGTTACATTTTTAAATTAAAAAATTGGGGGTTTTTTTGTAATCACAGAAAACCACGATTCCTGCTTATGAATAACACATCTTTCCAAATACATGCTGATAAAAATCAATGATTCCATTATATATTTATACTATACACCCCAAAATACATTAAAAGAATAATCTTAAGTCAAGTGGTCACAAGTCAGGAGCCCCCAAAACGAAGGGAAAATCCTTTGAAAATAACATCACCATGCACTGCTATGTTTGGGCTGCTGTCCAAATGTACTTCAAAGAAGGTCAGTTCTGAGATGTGCTGATTTGAGGATATTAGCAATTTCATGTTAGGATCTGCCTTCACGATTAAGTACAAAAATTTTGAGCTCTTTGGGGTATCAACACTAGCTCACAATGTGTATACAGCAGAACACAATAATTAAAACGATAAACAATAATTAGAATTTGGAGTTCTCCATAAATGCAAAGAGAAGAAACTAGTAATGTAGGGGAGCAACATAGTTCCATGAAATCATGATATTATGTGCTATTCACACTAAGAAGGTGATATCATTACGGTAAAATTAAATGAGAACAACTCTGACGCTTACTCATAATTAATGGTAGTTGAAGAGCACACAACAGGAATAGAATCTTACCACTGTTTATAACTGCTGAGGCTAAAGAATGGTAGTAAAAATATCTGTGAGTCTCTTAGAATGCACCATTGTCTTTCTGTTTTTGATGATGGACTGCTAAATAATATGAAACTTACATAAATTATTCCCATTAACAGAAATAAAAAAGAATAGATCCCAGGAGCCTGATTCTTTCATCCTTACACATACTGAAAATCTTCCTTGTTGAGATGCCCAGCAGAAAGCCTTGATATGTAATTGCTGTTTTTATTTAAGTCTCAAGATCAGTAAGAGAAGCAGCATCAGCCCAAAGGAATTACAAGTCCAGTGGAAATAGGCATTAAATGGAAAGCATGAGACAGAAATCTCTACCACTGATTGGTATATTCAGTTAGAAAACAATTAGATATTCTAAATAAGGAAAAGAGTAAAGGCAGAAATGTGGCTTAGAACCTAAGTTCTATATTGTAGTTCTCCAGTTCTTCAGTTGGAAGAAGGGGTTGCTGAAGAATGTGTGAAAGTAATTTCTCGAAAAGTGATCTGGAGCTGCAGAAATATTAAAAGCTAAGCTTATTTCTTCTTTCATTAATCCTATTAATATAAATGTCACTGAGACGCCACTTGGGGTCACAATTTGCCATCCTCAGTCCTAGCAAGCAATGAAGTAGTCATGTTGAGGTCAGCCAAGTGACAGAGCCTAATGCAGCATAATATCTTCATGATTTGAAAAACTGGGCAGGGAAGTGGTAAATTACAAAAGAAGGATCCACTCAGAGGATGCGTCTCCACATGCATTTGATCTGGGATCAGTTTACTTGCAAGTAAACTACCCATGAGTAAATGTTCTTGGGCAGGCATCTACACATACAGGGAAACAGGAGCAGATTTGCTGCTAATGACAGCAAACTGCTCCCTCTTCCTGGGGCCCTGCAGTGGGCCCCTGCCACTACCAGAAGGAGCTCTAGGCTAGCCCACGGGCTAGCAGGGAGCACCAGGCCAGGAGACAGCTGGTCAGGGCTGGGACATAACATCCTGCCCCAGGGGGCTGCCTGCTGCTAGGGAGGGACAATGTCCCCCAGCCCCTGCAGCAGGGAGCTCTTGGCCCTGCATCCCTGATCAGGGCCAGTGGACTTGACTGCAGGGGAGGGGCAGGTCCCGGCCCCCTGCTCCAATCTGCTGGTAGAATAAGTATATAGCAAGTATGACAGAAGACCAGCTTGGCTTAGCAGGGAACTCTTCAGTAAATTAAATCATAAAAAGGAAGCTTATAAGAAGTGGAAACTTGGACAAGACTAGGGAAGAATATATGAGCATTGCTTGGGCATGCAGGGATGAAGTCAGAAAGGCCAAAGCACAACTGAAGTTGCAGCTAGCGAGGAATCTGAAGGGTAAAAAGAAGGGTTTCTACAAGTAAGTTGGTAGCAAGAGGAGGATCAGGGAAAGTGTGGGTCCCTTACTGAATGTGGGAGGCAACCTTATGACAAAGGATGCAGAAAAGGCTGAAGTGCTCAATGCCTTTTTGCCTCAGTTTTCACAGGCAAAGTCAGCTCCCAGACTACTGCACCGGTAAGCACAGTTTGGGGAGGAGGTGAACAGCCCTCAGTGGTGAAAGAACAGGTTAGGAACTACTTAGAAAAGCTGGATGTGTACAAGTCCACAGGGCTGGGTGGGCTGCACCAGAGGGTACTGAGGGAGTTGGCTGATGTAAGAGCCAATGGCCATCATCTTTGAAAACTCAGAGTGATCAGGAGAGGTTCCGGATGATTGGAAAGGGGCAAACATAGTGCCCATATTTAAGAAAGGGAAGAAGGAGGATCTAGGGAACTACAGACCAGCCAGCCTCACCTCAGTCCCTGGAAAAATCATGGAGCAGATCCTCAAGGAATCCATTTCAAAGCACTTGGAGAAGAATGTGATTAGGAACAGTCAGCATGGATTCACCAAAGGCAAGTCATGCCTGACCACCCTGATTATCTTCTATGACAAAGTAATTGATTCTGTGGGCGTGGGGAGACTGGTGGATGTGGTATAACTTGATTTTAGCAAGGCTTCTAATGTGGGCTCCCATAATATTCTCGCAGGCAAGCTAAGGAAGTATGGGCTGGAGGAATAGACTGTAAGATGGATAGAAAAGTGGCTGGAACATCGGGCTCAGAGAGTGTAGTAATCAATGGCTTGATATCTAGTTGGCAGCTGGTATCAAGTGGAGTACCGCAGGGGTTGGTCCTGGGGCTGGTTTTGTTCAATGTCTTCATCAACGACCTGGACGATGGCATAGAGCGCACCCTCAGTAGGTTTGCAGAGGACACCAAGCTGGAGGGAGTAGTAGATATTCTAGAGGGTAGGGCTAGGATTCAGAGTGACTTAGACAAACTGGAGGATTAGGCTGAAAGAAATCTCATGAGGTTCAGCAAGGACAAGTGCAAAGTCCTGCACTTAGGATGGAACAACCGCATGCATCAGTTCAGACTGGGGCTGACTGGCTGAGCAGCAGCTCTGCAGAAGAGGACTGGGGCGTTACAGTGGACAATAAACTGAGTATGAGCCAGCAGTGTTGCCAAGAAGGCTAAGGGCATACTGGGCTGCATTGGTAGGTGTTGCCAGTAGGTCAAGGGAAGTGATTATTCCTCTCTATTCAGCACTGGTGAGACCACATCTGGAGTAATGTGTTCAGTTTTGGGTACCCCACTACAGAAAGGATGTGGACAAATTGGAGAGAGTCCAACAGAGGGCAACAAAAATGGTGAGGGAGCTGGAGGACATGACATAAGAAGGAAGATTGAGGGAACTGGGCTTATTTAGTCTAGAGAAGAGAAGACTGAGGGGGGATTTAATAGCAGCCTTCAACTACCTGAAGGGGGGTTTGAAAGAGGATGGAGCTAGACTGTTCTCAGTGGTGGCAGATGACAGAACAAGGAGCAACAGTCAAGTTGCAGCTAAGGAAGTTTAGATTAAATATGAGGAAGAATTTTCTCACTAGGAGTGTAGTAAAACACTTGAACAGGTTACCCAGAGAGGTGGTGGAAGCTCCATCCTTGGAGGTTTTCAAAACCCAGCTAGACAAAGCTTTGGCAGGGATGATCTACTTAGACCCCTTTGAGCAGGGGACTGGACTAGATGACCTCCTCAGTTTCCTTTCAACCTTAACTTTCTACAGTTCTATGAAGTAGCTAGCAGCTAGCTCACTGCTAGCTACCCCACCAGATCAGGGCAGGGGCTGGGACCTACCTCACCCCTACAGCTCTTTCCAAGCCCTGTGACTTGATCACCTGATCAGGGCATGGGGCTGGGACCTGCCCATGACCAGGACAGTTCCCAGCCTGCGCCCCACATGTGGGGCAGAGGCTGGGGAGCCTGTTCCCCACTCAGCTCCGTAAGCATGGAGCTGAGTGGGGCAGAGGCTGGGTAGCTTGATCCCTGCTCAGCTCTGCAAGTGTGGAGCTGGGTGGGGAACCAGTTTGGGAACTTGTTCCCACTCAGCTCTACAAGTGCAGAGCTGTATGGGGAATATGCTGGGGAGCTTGTCCCTCACCCAGCTCCATGAGCACGGAACTAGGTAGGGAACAAGCTGGGAAACTTGCTCACTGCTATGCTCTGCGAGTGCAGAGTGCAGTGGGGAACAGGTTGCGGAACAGGTGGTTGCACAGCTGGCATTGGGAGAAAAGGATCTCCCAGCCCCTGCTCCCTGACTGCAATCCTGGAGTGGGGGGCTAGGAGATCCTTGCTGCCAGGGCAGGGGGACATAGTCCCCACCCAGGCTGTGGACGCAGAGCCCGCTCTGGCAGCAGGCAGCTCCTGGGGGCAGAGAGCACTCCCTCACCCCCCATGGACAGCAGATCTGCTCCTGGTCAAGTGACTCCATGAGTGCTACTGCAGTTTTATTAATCAAAAGTAAATTTGCTACTTGCATTTGCAGGTAGTAAATATACTTGTGATTACTGAGGTTTACTGCATAGTAAGCATGTGCACATATAGACACACATGCTTACTGCACAGTAAACTACGCTACTGCACAGTTAAGCGTCTTGTGTGGACATGCCCAGAGTTTACTGTATTAAACCATTTTGCTCCTGATTAAACCGAATTTCCCAGCTGTTAGGAGAGTTGGTGTAGTGTGAGAACAAGCAAAACCCATTTGCTTGAGAAAAATATCATGGAATTAAGGTAGAATCTAGTTCTACTTGAAATCCTTTTCTTCACTTAGATCAGCATCCTCACAATAGCTATTTTGTTAACAGTTTAGTTCATTAATCATTTTCTACAAATGTATTTTTGTAGTATTTGCTAGCCGCTGGACACAACAAAAGCTGAAAACAGAAGAAAGCAAGAAAAAGACTCTCGTGAGCTTTCTGCATTTAGAGAGGACCTCTACCAGTAGCTCTATTTCCTTCCTTTTACTTTTCTACCATTGCTGTAGCTCCTAGATGCCCCACCACATATTAGAAACAAAATATCAACTGGCTCTGGCCACACTGACATTTTCTACCAACCTTCCAGCCAAACAGGGATGGTATTTGGATGGAACCTGAGAGTCATAGCCCACAGTCAGTAAATCAAATGCTAATTAAAAAAATACTCTCAAGGCCAAGACAGATCCTGAAAGACTGAACTTTGCAGCTTATGTAGAGGAGGAAGAGGAGGAGGCTGAGACCCAGATGCCTTCTGTGCATATCAATACAGACCTTCTGTGCTCATCACTGGACTGAACACCACAGATTATAACATCAAGGGTTCTTTCACTTGTATCTCTACAAACATATATGCCGTCACCTGTTCACAGTGCCCCTCTGCTATGTTGGACACATGGGAAATCCCATTGTGAAATAATATATGAACACCGCTCTGACATCAGCTGCAGAAAGATATGTCAGCTTCTGGCAGGACACTTTATCCTCCCTGGACATTCTATCGCTGACCTACGGATGACTTCTCTTAGGCAGCAGATCTTTAAAAACTGGTTTGAACAGCAAACTGAGGAATAAGACATCATCCACATGTGTTAAGTATGAATTAAACAGGGACTATGGATTTCTAGGCCATTATCTTAATTAGTTTTTGTGACTCCACTGTTTCCATGGGTTTATTGCTTGCTTGTCTGCATCTCCCAGCACTGCTCCCACTCCCCACACTCTCCCTCCCTTCATGGCTTTTGCATTCAAATCACTATCTCCATTTTATATACTGCTCTATGCATGTCCTTTCACAGCATCTGATGAAATTAGCTTGGGTTCATGAAAGCTTGTACCACACATGAAAGCTTGTACACCCCCCCCCCCACACACACACACACACACTCACTCACACTCTTTAGTTAATCTGTAAGGTGCAAATCTACCCTGCTTTCAGCTTTTAAATCACCTGGCTACCTGGGAATGGGTAATATCTATGCTGGTGCATTTTAGTTACGCTCACGTATCACTCCTAATATCTTAAATTATATTAGAGGCACCTCAGGCATAAGGATGGGAACACTTTTCTAAATAAATAATGAATGGCATTTGACTAGAGTATATTCAACTACACTCTTGGTACAGTTTCTGTTTCATGAAGACATGTAATGTAACTCCTACCACTTAATGAATTCCTGCAGTTGTACACATTCTTAGCACTAGTGTGAGAAGCATCAGTGAAAAATTAATGAGGAATTGATAATGAAGATAGTTGATCAGCTGAAATATTCAAAAAAGACAGCTATTTTTATAATGTCTAGACCTACTGAGCTATCCAATTTCATGAGTTACTTGCAGCACCATGCAAATTAAAAACGTGAAATATATCTAAACATTTGATAAAGACTGAGATATGCAAATATTTTTCTTGCAGAAACGTGAACTTTAGAATCTACTTTTTAAGTTATAATGCAGGGGTTGGCAACGTTTTTGGGTCGAGTGCCACAAACAACCGCAACCTCGATTTGTAAGATGTTAGCATGCCAGGGGTGGGTGGCAGGGGAGCCATGGGGGGCCTAATCCTTGTTGTGGTTAGCATAGCTCCAGCCCCTTCCTTGCCATCCACTCCAAGGTGTGCGTGCCAAGGAAAATGCCTTTATGTGCCACACTCTGGCACCCGTGCCAGGGATTGCCTACCCCTGTTATAATGTATTAGACACAGAATCATAGAAAAACAGGGTTGGAAGGGTCCTCAGGAGGTTTCACACTCAACACAGGAACATCTTCATCTAAAACATCCCAGCAGCTTCTAGGCACTCTATTGCAGTGTTCCAGTACTATGCTGTCCATTAGTTCACTAGTTCTCTGAGCCTGTGAAAGTTTGCTTTTCTGAAGTCCAATGTATTCATTCTGCTACTAGGGGTGCACCGATAAAGATTTTTGGGGCTGATACTGATAGCCGATATTTAAGGAGGCATATCAGCTGATACCAATCTGATTTCTGATACAGCTGCCTCCACCTGGTAAATCTGGTATGGTGGAAAGGGAGTGGGGAGGCAGATCAACACCCCCATTGTGAGGGATGGGCAGGTGCTACCCAGGTGTGGGGGGCGGGGGAAGGTGGCTCCTGCTGTTGCTTGCACCCCAGGAGGGCACAGGGAGGGGGCATGTGCCCCCCAGATCTGCGCAAGGCGGGGCGGGTTACAGCTGGGGCTGCACGGGTATCTTCTTGGTGGGGGCTGGCATAGAGCTGCAGTTTTGCTGGCATTGAGTTGCAGTGGCAGCCAGGCCCTAGTGCTGCCAACTTGATCCAACTTGGCCCTGCCACTAGAAAATGTTGCCAGCCTCTGGTCAAAAAGGCATGGTTCGGTGCAATGTACAGAGCTACGTGAGCTAGGTCTGAACAAAATAGCTTGGCTGCATGCATCAGGAAAGACACATTAGCATGGTGCTCTGCTTGGCTACTTTACCTTCCTGAGAAGGGGACCATGCAGCTTGTTTGGCAGACATGCCATGAATGCAAACAGCTAAGGGTGGACTTTGGTCTTTTAACTGTACTTACAGTTGGTTGGATTCTGCCCTTAGCAACAAATTTGGATCTCCCACTGCAAATCTCCCTTAAAGGTGGGGTAAATTAGAAGTAACTTCAGTGAAGTCAAAGCAGCATGGAATTGACTAAGTGACTTCAGTGGTCGTGGTCAGCTGATGCATGCGTCTGTAGATGGAACTTGGCCCAGAGCAAGTACAACTAAAAGTTAAAATCTTCAAGTGGTTACCTGGGCAAGGTCTCACTGCATGCCATTGGGAATTTGTCTCAGTAAAATCTCAGATTTGATTTAAAAAAGTGAATCAGGAAGACAGAAATCGTTGTGGACATTTTAAAGTGCTATTATGTGACAGGCCCCCCACACTGGTGAAAAATATTTGTTCCAGTCAAGCTCAGGCTCTTACTTCCAACCAATTGATAGGGACTTGAATTGAAATAAGAAGCTTGAATCAACTGTAGAAAGAAGCAAGTGCATGTGTGAAATATGCACAGACTGCTCTTTGCAAATGAAGAAAAATACACATCTTCCTACGTGTGAAGAATGTGAAGGTGAACGCTATAGATGGTGTTTTATATGCAAGCAGCAATGACAGCCCTTTTGTTAACACCAGGGGCCAAATTCAGATGCAGTGTATGCAGGCACAACTCCACTTAACTCAGTTTACACTCAGTCTGAATTAGAGCTGATATGTATTTCAGTTACTACTACTATAGAACTGTATCATATTTATGCTAAATGGATTCCATAGGCTATCCTCCCCCACTGTCACTGTAACAAGCACAAGCTAATGGAAAATTACACACGATAGAAACATAATACACTAGACCCTGCGTTGCAAACCTGAGCTGGCTTCAACAACTTTCAGTGCTAGTTCAGGTGGAAAACAGGCAGGATGACAGAAAGAACTAAAGATGCTACTGTTACTGTAACCAGAGACGCCTCTAGCATGCTGGTGCTTGAGAAGGCAGGGGCTGGGACAGGAGGGATGCTTTTTGTTATGGCTATTTATAATATAGCAGAAATGAGTAATTTCCTTTCCCAAGAAGAATGGCACAGCTTATGACACTTCATGTTCTCCAACCAAATGCAATTAAGAAATGGTGTGTACACATTTGTTTGACTTCCTTCTCTTTTTACCCTTGATCAAAGTCATAAAACTAAGAAAAAGAATGCATGTTTATATTGTAGAGGTCACTGCTTGATCACCATGGAATAAACAAGTTCTCTGAGTAGGAACACTAGATAGGGAAGCAGTGCCTTCCCTTCTCTGCAAGGGCGAGATATATCTTGCTTGGGTCACGCTCATAAAGGTGGGCTGGCAGCTCAGGTGTCAGGGATGTGTGATGGGATGTTGTGGGTAGTAAGTGGGGATGTGATCAGAGTTGAAACCAGCAGGAGGAGATTAGAAAGAAGAGAGACTGGTTGCTGTAGCCAAAGCTGAGAGAGTCCAGTGATATTAAGCCACCTTGTTAATGCCTGGGGGAAAAAAAGAAAAGAGGTGGGGACTCTTTCCTGCCTCCCTATCCTGGGAAGGACACATCAAAGGCCTAACTTACCCTCTCTTTAACATGGTGCTTGGCTTCCACACTTTTACTGCCTTTGGTATAAGCAGTGACAGCAGCTGACTTTCACCTTCCCCTTGTTTGATGTGGTTTATGTATACTGGCCTGCCTGTTGAGACACTGTTCTTTATTCAGAAAACCCCTTAATTGTTCCCAAACCCATCTATTCCTGTGGTAACCAAAATACAACCAGATCTCTCTAAGATAGCAGAAAAAAATCTCTTTAAAGCAAGTTAGGCTTTACCTAACTCAGATTTAAGGTGACATATTAGTATAGGAGAGGTAACAGACCAAAAATGTGTTTAAAGTCTAGGCTGGACAAGGGACACGACATTCAGCATGTGCTAAACTGATTGCTTCAAAGTTTATGAAGGAGCACAGACCCACATGTGTGAAAGGCAGGCTGCCTTATCTACATTACACTTAGGCTATAGACAGACATGTATTTGTAGTGCTACAAATAGAGTGCTATGGGGCATACAGGCATTCCTACTCCTTGGCTGGAGAGCTACAATGTCACCTGCCTTGACAGCAAGGGTATTGAGCACAGTTTGAAATAGGCTTTCATGGGTGTTTCAAATGGGTTAGCTCTTTTAAGGAACCTTAAACAACCAGGCTATTTATTTTGGGGCAAATATGTGTGGACACTCAGAATAAGAGGTCTGAGTTTACATTTTTGTGCATGGACACTCTTATTTCAGAATGCAAGTGGCTAAAACATAAGGTAATTTTATTCAAAAAATAGTGTTCACGCACAAAAGTCCACCACAGTAACTAACTAGTTTTAATTCACAGGGGGGTGTTTTCAGTGCAAGTTTGCATGTTGACCAGGACCCACTTGATTCAAGCAAAAAAAATGAACATCAAACCCGACATCAACTTGTCTCTTAGTCTGGACATAACTACAGGGTCATCTCTGTACCAGAATCAGCTTGAGGTCTCAGTAAATGGCATTAGTAAGTTTGGAAGTCTCTCTTCTGTTCACCAAGCCATTAACTGGCAACCTGCTGCTGCTTTACCTCTCCACACTGACTGGAACAGACAATGATTTGCCACTTTAAGCTTCTGAAACTTGTAAGTCCCATGACTCTCTATTGCTGAAATATGGAGGTTCTCACAGAGGGCTTCCTGCATGGCAGCTAAGCCTGACAGGAGTAGCCAACTCTCTCTTGTCTTTTATAGTAAATCACTGCTACATTCTTTTCCTTCTCTAATAGAAAGGGAAGTCAGGGTCATATCAAAAAAGTTAGCAGTTCAATAGATTTAAAAATAAAACCCACTTTGAGACCTGGACTCAGTTCCTTAAGGGCATTTATAACTCCAGGCAGACAGTCCTTGTGTGAGTGCGTTCAGGACATAAAGAGCTTTGTAAAAATGTTCCAGATATTAAGCCCTCACCTATTCCAAACTATTTCAAGACACTCCTTGTGATAAAGCTTTTTTATTTTAAAAGTACAGGTATGGCTATACCCCATGTAGGACTTCCAAGAGCCCAGAAGGAACAAAAGAATGGAATCCAATGTGAAGTCCGCTTTGGTTCTCACTATAAAAATCTAACTTTGCCATACAGCTATTTGTTACTACAGAGATGGATGTGAGAGAAGCCCCTAAGATGAATGTCCTGGTACGATCCCTCTGTTGGGAGCAGAAGTGACTTGTGTGTGCTATCAGGCTAACTGCCATGCCCAGCCACTGGATTTTAAAGGAGAGTTCCTCCAGAAGCCCCAAGATTGAGGATTATAAACAAATGTTAGCTGTCTTTTCACATATGCCTAGAAGAACAGTTATCCTCCCTGGAACCTGTCTACCTAACCATCTGGAGCAGCTTGCAACTCGACTAGGATGCTGCACCAATTAAAACTACCCACCCATGACCCCTGTTAAAGTGACCTGCAAAAACTGGCCAGCTCAACCAAGTCACCTGGGATATCTCCACAGATGACTAGGTAAAAGCTTTCCTCCCTAAAGTGCCAGAAAGTCAATTTTGAGATGCACGGCATTTGCGGTGGCATATCTTTTCCTTGCCAGGGGTTTTGATTAGCTTGGGTAACTGGCACACAGCCAAGATATTTCTCTGGTTAGAAGAAGTGACTAAAACACCCTGAACTTTTTTCTTCTTCCTTAGTAATAAAAGCTGATCTAGGATTGTTAGCATCACCAAAACATCAACTGATAACACATGAAGTCAATTTTGATAAACATTGTAGACATGTCCAAAGCTCTTGTTGTCACCAAAGCTTCATCCTTTTCTCTGTACTTACTGGTGGGCATTGTGCAAGTTTATCAGCTGCCACCAACTGAACATTCAGGTGTTTACTTTGTGATTTTCCTCTAGATTTAATCAACCGCTGCAAAACCTGATAGAGGAAAAGAAAACAAATGTGAGTGTAAGGGTCATACATATCCAGCAGCTTCAAAGATCCAAATGCCAATGGTAGGACTGCCTAAATTAAAAAGCTTTCATTTGTGCTGTTGGAACAGGGTGTAAGGGAAGGAGAGGAGAGGGGGTTGTAACAGAGGGGCCCCGTCCCTTTATGAGGATGCATCTGGCAAAGCCAGCTGTGTGGGGCCACAGATGCAGGAGGGCAGCCTGGCCCATACTTAACAGGGAAAACCCTGCATGGATCTGGGGAAGGCATGTGACAAAAAGGGGGCATGGCTTCCAGGTATATAAACTGAGGACCTGAGTGAGAGCAGGCAGTCTGGCCCTGCATGCTGCAGGGAGAGGAGCTCCTGACGGAGATGCCTGCAGCACACAGACTAGCAGGCACCTGAGCTGTTCCTTGAAGCTGCCTGGAGGGAACTAAGGGGAGCTGATGGCCTGAGTGAGGCAACAACCTAGAGCAGGTCTTGTATTTATGTTCTAATATAAGCTCTACACTGGTGGACCAGGTGTGGCTATAAGGGGAGAAGCAGAGGACTCAGAGGGTGCCTGAGCGACACATCAAAGTTAAAGCCCTGTCGGAGGCAGGGCATAAGACATGGGACAGAAGCACAAGCACTTGAAAGTCAGGCAGCTGAGCCCCGTTAAAGGGCCAGAGGCAGGTATACCGAAAGCAGCCTTGCCCTGGGCCAGGCATGCCAGGTGGGCTACGACAGAAGCCTGCTGCCAGAGAAAAGGGAGGCTAAAGGCAAGAGGGCAAAAAGGACTGAGGACTGAGTAACACCTGCGAGGTATGGGTGTAGCTGTAGGGGTGGAACAAGGCCACAAATTTTGTCCTAAAGGCTGGCAGAACCTAAAGGAAACGAACGCACAGAGAAAAGAGAGCACCCTAGGCTCCCCAGCCTTCAAGGGCAGCCTCCCCTCGCTACCTGCAACTAGACATGGCAGGTGAGGAACTAGGGGGAGACCCTGGGAGGCAAGGGTTTGAGCCAGGCAGGACTGATGAGGCCATTATGGCAACCCCCGGGCACCACACCTGTCACAGTTGTGTTTAACGTAGTACAGATATAGACACAAACACTTCAGTTAACTTCACTGAGATCTGTGCACACTAGCTTAGCACTATGAAATACAAAATGTGAGTTTGCATTGTTCCGTTGTCACGTATCAAGCTATTGTTGACAAACAATTTCGTAGAGAACCATTCTCCAAAGCCTCTGAAAATTATGGCATCACCAGTTTGATTAGAGCATAATCACAGTACTAAATTATGCTGTGTAAGAGTGAGATTACAGCTACCTAGCTTGCTCTGAAGTATATTTTGGGTAGATGCGGTATTTTAATACCCAGCAATCATATTATCTCATCATTTTTATTGTACTGTGCTCATTTTGAGAGCTTAGAGGGAGGGAAAATTAGGAATTCTAAATTATTTTTCTGTAAACTATTAAAGAAAATTATAGTATCAAAACCCCCTACCTATGAGCCTTTGAACTGAAAGGATGGGAAAGGCGGTGCCCTTAACCCTAGTGCTGTAGATCCTGCCCAATGCACTGCCATGATCTCTTCTACTTGACCCTGCATTTGACTCAACAGAGTGGGATAGCAAGTACAACCACCAGCAGAGCAGGAACATAACAGTAGTCACGCAAATTAAAGTGTCAAGGGACTGTGCAAATTGTGTACTAAGTTTATCTTTCTTAAGAGCTTTTTATTATTTTAATTGCCTTAAGTGGCACTATTTCTCCTACAGAATGTAGGCCAAACGCCCAGCAGGATATATTGCTGTATGTCCAATTACTCCATTTGGGAATTTGGACCTTTATTTTTAGAAGTGTTTTTTGGAAACATGAAAGGTACTTACTATAAACAGTACTTACTACTGAAGGGTTTTACTAGATAAAATAGCAAGTACCATTAATAAAGAAAGCTTTCTACTATTCACTAAAAAATACAGGTGTTATAGAATAGCATAATAAGTCTGAGAGTAACTGATAAACTTTAGAAAAAGATCTAAAAGGGTAAGGTCTTGTCCATATTAAAAATATGCAGCAGTTTCCTTAAAATCATTGTTTCAATTCCAACTAGTGCAAACACCTGTAAGGATATTCTTAAATTAAAGGAAACTTAATTTTAGTCAAATTTGGTCACCTGAATTTAGGTAACTCAGTTTAAGCCAAGTTTAAAATCTATGTAATAATACACCTTAAGTGGTACAACTTCAAATGCAGACAAAGGCTAAGGGCCAGATCCACAAGATTACTTAGACCAGTGGTTTAGCGAGCATAGGCTGCCCTCTGCAACCCAGTCCTGCTGCAAGCTGAAAGTCTTCACCCCCACAGCTGCCAGCTGCTTGTGTTTACCCTTGCTGGTGACCCCCATTTCCTCTGCAGTGACTGTAAGTGCAGATGCAAGGGAGCTCTACAGAGGGGATGCTATCAATCCCCTGTGTCAGATTGGACCTTTGCAGGCCAGGCTGGATCCAGCCCACACACCATACATTGCTAATCCTGGGGTCAGGCAGATTTTAGCTGCCTCAATACACAACTGCAATCAAAACCCCCTCTCATCATCTCATCCTGGAGTACCTAACTCTCAATAGGTGCCTCCCTGTTTGACCTAAGTGCCCTCTGGGCATGTTTCACACTCCTCCAGCCTGCACAGCTACAAACCTAACTCTCAGATGGGCCCAATCTGATAGGTGTGCTCAAAGCATGCCTAACACACCAACAAAATTCGGTCCCCCAATGACACTTTCTATTGCTTTCTTTTTAAACAATGGCTCCTAGACAATGGCAGTGGTCATTTGTTTATATAGTAGCCCTAGGGCAGTGTTTCTCAACCTTTTTAGATTTGTGGCACCCTTTGATCAATGCCACACACCCCTTGGAAAATGCTGGCTCCTTATTTTCTCTCGGTTTTTGACTACGGAAAAATAATAGAGCAATTCTTCTGTTACAAAGAACACAGAAAGATCACAACAGGTCAGAATGTTTCAATGCTACAGATTTCTGTTTGAAATCTCTATGGTTTATTTTGTGAAAAATATTTGCATACCTAACAATGCTAACATTGCATAGCACCCCAGGACATTCCTAAAAGGATCTCATGGCACCACCCTAGGTAAGAATCACTGCCTTAGGGTTAGATTACTATACAAGAAGTGGAAGACTTTGGTTATAGGTGCATTAGCCTGAGAGGATTCACCCCATATTTCCTATTTCTCAGAAGAGTTTCCTAACTACCTGGATAGAGGCTAGGCTGAGTTAAGGAGCATTCTTCACCTTTCCTGTTCAAACTGTACCACTGGCAGAAAGGAATGCCAGGATGATAAGTCAGCAGGACAGGCAAAAAGGAGTAGGTATTAGTTGCTCAGTGATGAAGGAACTCATGTAGAGGGAGAGTCCTGGTTTCTGGTCCAAGTTCCCAGGATTGTTCTGCATTTTACATTCAAAGTTCATTGGATTAAAATAGAAAAAACTCTAGGCTGGCTCTGAGACTGCCTACAGAATTGCATCCATCAGATGACACAGGCAGAGGAATATCATGCTTCCCAATGGCTAGCTCTTAGTGACTCACTGTTTAGTGTGCTGGCGTTTTAGATTTCCCTTCTGAGGGGCCTAATTCTCCCTACACAGCAGTCATGGCATCCAGGCTCATGTATACAAAGTTACTAGCGACCTTAAAGAATGTAAAATAAATTTACTCCTGTGGCTTACACAAATAAAAAAGATGGTTTAAGACTGATTTAATCTCCTGTCCCTAGAGACAGTTGCTCCAGGTAAGGACTAAAGGACACCAGTGGGATAGGGGGAAGAACTGACAGCTGAGCTGAGGATAACCAAAGGATCTCCAGGACTGTCAATCCAGCACCCTTTATAATACACTGATGATGATACACTGCAAGTTTGATTCAAAAATACATATCAACTTTTAAGGCAAATAATTGCATGAGAATTTTAATATGAAAGGATTCTCCACCCCACCCCCATCTTTCCCTCCCCCTGAAGGGGAAAGAGTGAGAGAAAGTAAATGGACCAACAGATAACTAATGCTCATTGTAACTTAGTGAGCTAATAAAAGGGGCTAAGACACAGTAGGTGCATCTACATATACAGTTAATTCAAAGCAATAAACTCAGGTGCATATTGTGCAGGAGTTTATTTCTCCCAGGTGCTTGGTTTGAACCTGTGCCTGAGGCCACAGCATGCTGGGCTGGGTTGGAGCAGCCCCAGCTGGCAGGAGGCCCAAGGAGTCAGCCTGCCAGCCCAGGGCTGCTCCAACCCAGCTCAACATACTGTGAAGGGGCTGGCTGGGACGTGAGGGTGCTCCAGTGCAGGGCTTGCTGGCAGGCAGCCCTTGAACTGAAGTACCCTCGTGCCCCAGGCAGCCAGGTCAGCGCCTACACTTGTGTTACTGTGTACTAAAAAACTCCACCGCAGGACAGTACTTGTATTTACAAATACTAACCTGTGGCAGAATTGATTAATTTACTGCAGCCTAATAGGCCCACACATGTAGATGCCAACACGTTTACTGCGGACCTAATTAGGTAAACGTCTCATGTAGACAGTAAATGTCTCGTGTAGATATGCCCATTGATGAGTGTAGCACCTGATAGCATGTACAATAAAAGTTTTCTTCCAACATGAGCACATTTTGCTGACATCAACACATGATTTTCAGGAGGATGGAAATCATGCCCTGACCCAGAGGATGCTGAGAATGTTACACTTTAAAAATAAAATATATACACTAAAGTTGAATTTGCATTACCTTCGGAGAAGACACTTTAACGTGGACAATAATCGGTGCTAATGACGTCTTAATAAGTTGTGCTGGATGATTGATAGTATCAGCATCAAGGACCACCAGTTGTAAGGACCTGGCCAACTCAAAGATTCTTTCAATTTCACTCTGCACTTCAGCTAAAAAATGTAAACGAACAGGTCACAGATGCTCAACTCCAATATTATTAGGCAAAAATCACACCACCCACGTACACATACAACATATATAAACTTAGTGTGCAAATGAGTATGTAACCTTTACAAAGACGACTAGAACCAATAATTCAAATGCACAACGTACATTTTTAGGCAGTTGTTTTAAAATGGCATTTTGGAGTCAATCCAGTTTATCCTGACAATATGTATTTACTATATTACAAAATTTACTTGCATACCACATGCATCTTCCCCTCCCCCCGCAAAAAATTATCCAAAACTGAGATGCAAGTTTTAAGCAAGGAAGCTGATTTATATGCCAGAATGGAGGCATCGGCACACTGGAATGGCTCCTGAGGGCTGGTTTCATGCTCGGCTCTAGGTGCGTGCAAGAGGGGAGGAGTCTGCTGTTCAGTGTCACTCTTTCTCTCCCCACTGTTGAACTAGCAACTTTTGGCTGAGTAGCCAAGAGCTGCTGCCAATTTGACAGCAGCTGTGATGGGTAAAAGCTTGAACTGCAGTGCTTCAGCTTGCAAGGGGAGTGACACTAAAAAGTACCTATTCCATGCATTCAGCCATGACTCTGGAAAAATATTTCTCTCTTCAATCTGCCTTTCCAAAACAAGGTGCATGTCTTATCTGGGGCATGTGGTATGCAAGAAAATATGGGAATTTATAAATTTAAGATATCACTCCCAAGAACATAATTAACTATATACATGCAAACAACAAACCAACTCTGGTGGATTTGCAACAATTCCTAAGTTACTTAGGAGTTGTAGGAGTTATTTGTTGATTGGATAATACTACTTTGCTTCAATCTTGTACTAATGTTCTAACTTTGATCTTTGTGAAAAACTACTGAGTTCAACAGTAATTCTGTATGATAAGCCAGCAGAAGAATAACCAATGAGAAATTAACTGGTTATGATAAATACTGACAGCATATTAACCAGACAGGCACAAACAGGAATGTTTATAAATGTTGTATGAAACTTGTATCAAATGTTGTATGAAACTTGTATCAAACTGTTGTATGAATTATACGTTTTTATACAGGAGAAAGGAAGAAACATTCCCATGTAAATGACACACTGAGGCCCTTCACTGTTACACAACTATAGGAAAATGAACAATTTTAAATGGATAAAAGTCAGCAAAAGTCCAATCCTGAAAGTTACAGTATGTATGTATAGAAATGAGATGTGCACTACCCATTCACATGCTTTTCATCAACCCAGTTTTTCCTCCAGTAATATTTAAAGCATGTGATTATTTATTAACACTTGCTCTTGGGTGTTTTGGTAAGATCTAACATCTAGATAGATGCCTACCCTCACTCTTTTAAAAACTGAGCAGCCCCCACTTCTTTCTTGCAAAACAACTGGAGAAGGAAGACTTTCTTCCTTCATGCGGTAAGTCAGTGTCAAGACCAGGGTTTAATTCTTCTCTCTGCCTGAAAATATTCAAATCCACATCTCCTTCCTCCCTGGGGTGGGGGAGAGAGAGAAAGACTGGATCTGTACCCTAGGGTTTAGGGCATTCCCTGGGTGGGACGTTATCTAGGTTCTAATGACTGTTTAACTTAAAATACAAAACCAGTCCTGGCAGCAGGAACCAAAACCCTAGGATAGAGTCATGTTCACTCCTGTGCATTTTCTCTTTGTCCCAACGGACCTATAATTCTTTTAGGCAAAGTGGCACAGTTTGAACAGAGAGAAGGGAAAGTGCCTCTACCCAAGGACAACCAATAGGCCAGTGGTTGGGGCACTTTTCCAGAAGGAGGGCGTATGGATTTGAATCTCCCCAGGCAGAAGGGGGGGAATTGAAGCCAGCTCACTCACAGCCTGAGTACAGAATGCTTTAATACTGACTTAACGACTGAAGGGAGCAGGAGGCAACTCCTCCTTTTGTTGCCATGTTTACATGAAAGAAGTGGGCCTTGTTTGTATTTTGAAAGAATGATCATAGACAACCATCTTCAACCGAGGGCCAGGTCTGCAAATCTTGAGTGCAGGGGAATGTCTCCTTGTAGCAGTGCAAAGTTCCATGAATCCCAACAATTTTGGTGCCTGGTCCAGCAGGTTTGCTCTGAGAATATCTATAGAATCGAGCCCTTTGGACACAGGAACATCAAGTTTGTAAGTCCCAATGTGCCTCAATCCTGAGCTAAATTTCAGACTGCCCACTACTGTCAAGATTACAGCTGGCTCAGAAGAAGAATGTCACACTTGGGAAATGTCAATTGCCAAAATATTGATGCCAAGGGATTTTAGTTGCTTCCAGTGTTAAGGAGAAACTAAGTGAGGTGCCTGAGGACTGACTTTCTGGACAAAGGCATTTAAGTCATGCCTCTAAGTCCTTTTGTATATTTAGCTGTTGATTACACCTTGCTTAAACACTTAATAAAGTGCTGTGCTTTGTCTAGCCATTTCACAATCAGCTGAATTTCATTCATAGGAGGTGCTTTCTCCAAATGAGACATACGCAATTTGGATCATGCATGTAAACCCTCTGTGCTCCAGTAAGGGAAGAAACCACTTTGGTTTATGTTCAGATACTGTTTATAGACCCAATTTAAAGCCCTCTGAAGTCAAGAGAGAGAATTCTTCTACTCACTTCCCTATGGTAGATCTTCTTGTGCAAGCTTGGAAGCGTTAAAACAATAAAGCCTCCTGAAGAGACAGTATGTGAGATTAACTGCACCTGCACAGAGGAGGAAGCTGCTAAAACCAGCTAAGGAGGCCTAATACATGGCTAAGAAGAATTAGAGAGCCTTGGAGTAGTGACAAGCCATATCTACCTACTTCCTAATTTCCAGACAAGATAAAAGAATTGCAACACACAAGTTAAAATTATAGTGCACCAAGCGTTAGGGAGTAAAGACAGATTAGTTATTAGATATCACATAATTCAGAGACCAGTGTTGAGATGTGATTACTACTCTGACTGGTCAGCAAATATATGAACAGGGATTGTACCTGTGTAACTAACTAGGTGATAGCTAATGACTGAATTATGCATCCACACATTTATTTGAGATACATAATTGTGAAAGACCTCAGATGTGGATACCTTACACCTATCCCCTTTATTGGCTAGCCTGATCATCTTCCTGACACTGGTTATACTCACTGTGCCTGTCTACTTGAACCATGTTGCAGTAGGAGCTGACAACCCCCTTGGGAGCAAAAACACCTATGTGAAAAAGATTTATACTGGTGCTAAGAAGCTCTGGAGGACTGCTAAAAAGATCCTTCATCTGGAAAGCGCACAGGTTTTGTGATATCCCAGGGGATCATAATCCATGCCCTACAAGAACTTGTTTGTTTTCAGCAATGGACATTATAAGCATTTCATGTTTATAAACAAAGCATTAACACTTTTAAAGCTGAAATCTTGTCATTTTCCTCCAGGATATAGCTATGGAAGTGTACAGGTGTTCTTTCCTGCAGAAGAAACTCTTCCTCAGGAGAGATCTTCCTTGATAAGAGAGGAATACCTTTCTTCTGCAGGAGGCATTTTCCCTGTGGGAGAAACTGGATGAATGCCTGTACGCTTATGGTTTCTATCAGGAGAGCAGCTATTCTCCTGATAGAAACGTAATGCCTGCATGTGGCCTATGTTCAGTACAATATATGTGCCAACATCTTACCTAAACTGGATCTGGTGTTTGACCGTTCAATTATTGCCCTCTTGCTTGGATTATTTAAGACAGACCTCTTAGCAAGAGAAATGTCGGCTGTCACTCTAGTTATTGATATCCTATGAGTAAGAACACAGGACAGAACAAAAACAGTGCAGTCAAATTTTTACTGTACCATATGTGATTTACAACTACTTTGCATTACAGCGTGCCAATACGGTATAATACTAGTCAAATATGTTTTATAGGTGATTTCTATCACTGCTGAAATAAAAACAGTAAGGATAAATCTCTCCCACCACGTAAACAAAAATGTCCCACAGTCATACAAAATGTTCTGTTTGCTTCATTTATAACTATATTATATGTATTTTTGCAGTCAATTTCCAATATCAACTCACTGTCCTAGTTTGTGTGTACGTGTGTGCATGTATAGCTGCCTAGTTTTAGACATAAACACTCTGTAAAATAAAGTATGTGATATTAGAAATAATTTTACTGGATAAACCAAGTCTTGGTCCAAACTGGAAGAGCAGTCACAATACGTATAAATACTTCATCTTCAAAGCAAACATGTTTCATTTAAACTATGTTTATTTTACAAACATTAAATAATCTTCACACAAATAGTCAGGTTAAGTATGGAATGTAGTCCTGAAATTACAGTTTGGAAAAACAGAAACAGAGAGGTTCTTTCTATGCATTTAAATGGGCCTCAGCACACATATCTGCCTACCAGTCATTAACAGATTTATTCTTATCATAGAATCAGATCACAGAAGTAGAGTCGGAAGGGACCTTGTAGATCTTCAAGTCCGACCCCCCGCCTGGGTGGGAGAAAAACTGGGCTCAAATGACTTATATAAACCTTGCTGACATAGGGGAGAACCATCATCCATTGGCAGACAGAAAACTGTGGCTTCCCCAAGGTCATACAGGAAAGTCTCTGAGTGAGTCAGTAATTCGCACCAGTCTAAGTCGCAGTCAAGTGATAGCCAGTCATGGGAATTAACTACTTAATTAACTAGTTAAAAAGTTAAAACATTAAATTTTTCAGCTGTCAACTTTTAACTTTAACTAGTTGAAAAAAAAGGTTACACTTTAAAAAAAGTTAAAGTTAAGTTAAAAGTTTACAAAAAATTGAAATCTGGTTTTCCCAGAGTTTTTCCTGACACAGCCACTCTCTAGGACTGACATGGAACAATATTTCCTAATTGAAACTCTTGGACTTCTTGTTTGAGAGAGAGAGAGAGAGAGAGAGAGAGAGAGAGAGAGAGAGAGTAGCATGCCTTCCTATGAGATATCGTCTCTTAAGAACTACAAATCCCAGAGGTCCTTAGTTCATGCTGGCATTTTCTGTGCATTTGCAGAAGTCAACAGAGCAGCCAACAGGAGAGGGAACAAGCACAAGCAAGCAGAGGCACTGATCCCAGTGAGAGTGGGAGCAAGTAGTGAGGGTGAAGCAGATGATATCTTTTTTAATTTTAATGAAGACCAAAACCAGCAGCCCAGGGCCCAAAAAGTTGATCATTACTTCTCATCTGTGAGAAACTTATCTGAGATGCCACCTACTGTGAAACCTACTCATCCATTATAACACACGCATTCCCTCATGTGCCCATGTAGAGCAATTGTTCAGCAGTGGGGGCTTAGTTTTGCGAGACAGAAGAAGAAAATTGTCAGATGTAAATTTTGAAATGCAGCTTTTGCTGAAGTTCAATAAGTAAGTTTAAACAGTTTCTGCTATGCAACTGAACATTCCTTTTCTCATTAAAACTTATTTTCTCATTTCAGTCTGATTTTGATTTTCAGACACTTTCATTATTTCTAATTCAGATGTACTTCATACTCTTTTGTTACCTTTTGAGCAAGAACAATTGTAACAGAGGTTTTCTGTGGAAACAGCTTTCATTTGTCACCTGGCTATAAATATCTCTGTTCTGTTATTCTGCTTTATCTATTGACTTTTACAAAGTATTTCACATGGAGAGGGTGAGAAGGATCTAACATAACATAGGTACTGGTAAATTGTTATTCTGAAAACTGTACAACACGTATAACATTGTTTTCAGGTAAAGACGGGTGAGCTCCGAGTAAATTAGTGTGCTTCTGTGGGTTTATGGAAAAGAAACCCACTCATTGCATTTGAAAATGAAAAATGATGCTAAGAGGCAATTCACTGTGTTTCACGCATTTCTCACAAGTCAACTTAACTTTTAACTGGTTACTCTCTTTTTAACTTACCTTTTAACTAGTTGAAAGTGGAAATATTTAACTTTTTACTTAAGTTAATTTTAAAGGCTGCTAACTTTTAACTTTAACTAGTTACA
>NW_017729031.1:6672809-6674105 GCF_001723915.1 Gavialis gangeticus | reverse complement strand
TTCCCTCATGTGCCCATGTAGAGCAATTGTTCAGCAGTGGGGGCTTAGTTTTGCGAGACAGAAGAAGAAAATTGTCAGATGTAAATTTTGAAATGCAGCTTTTGCTGAAGTTCAATAAGTAAGTTTAAACAGTTTCTGCTATGCAACTGAACATTCCTTTTCTCATTAAAACTTATTTTCTCATTTCAGTCTGATTTTGATTTTCAGACACTTTCATTATTTCTAATTCAGATGTACTTCATACTCTTTTGTTACCTTTTGAGCAAGAACAATTGTAACAGAGGTTTTCTGTGGAAACAGCTTTCATTTGTCACCTGGCTATAAATATCTCTGTTCTGTTATTCTGCTTTATCTATTGACTTTTACAAAGTATTTCACATGGAGAGGGTGAGAAGGATCTAACATAACATAGGTACTGGTAAATTGTTATTCTGAAAACTGTACAACACGTATAACATTGTTTTCAGGTAAAGACGGGTGAGCTCCGAGTAAATTAGTGTGCTTCTGTGGGTTTATGGAAAAGAAACCCACTCATTGCATTTGAAAATGAAAAATGATGCTAAGAGGCAATTCACTGTGTTTCACGCATTTCTCACAAGTCAACTTAACTTTTAACTGGTTACTCTCTTTTTAACTTACCTTTTAACTAGTTGAAAGTGGAAATATTTAACTTTTTACTTAAGTTAATTTTAAAGGCTGCTAACTTTTAACTTTAACTAGTTACATTTTTCATAAACTTTTCCCATGCCTGGTGATAGCAGATCATGCATTCTACAGTGTTAGACCATGTTAATCAAGTCTTTGCTTGGACCATAAGGAAAGGGAATGTCAGAGGCAAGGTTATGATTTTCCACCTTCCAAGCCAACCACGCTTCTTTCTGTCACAATTATACACCCAGAGCTGGGCTATGTGTGGTAGGATCACCATAAAGACTAAGAGCTAGTATTTCTGTTCTTATACATATGACAGCATTTTATCATAGTCCAGAGCTAGGACAAATATAAACTGACATCCCCACGTACAGTCCTAGAATTACATCTCAGGAGCAGTTCCTCTCAGAGCTCTAGGAAGCAAAGGGGGCTATCCCCATATATGGCTTTCCAATGTCATAAGCAGAGGCTGGAGGGACTTATTCCATGATACAGGAATGTAAGGACTGCAATTTTTTTTGGATCCTTGAAATGGTTGATAAAGGGAGAGGCAAATAGAAAGCTCTTTCCCTTGCCTTCTTGCACTGGTACCTATGTATTCTGTTTCTAAAACTGATTTAAAATGGGAAGGCCTCAGTTGTTGTT
>NW_017729031.1:6662610-6667809 GCF_001723915.1 Gavialis gangeticus | reverse complement strand
ATGTAAATTTTGAAATGCAGCTTTTGCTGAAGTTCAATAAGTAAGTTTAAACAGTTTCTGCTATGCAACTGAACATTCCTTTTCTCATTAAAACTTATTTTCTCATTTCAGTCTGATTTTGATTTTCAGACACTTTCATTATTTCTAATTCAGATGTACTTCATACTCTTTTGTTACCTTTTGAGCAAGAACAATTGTAACAGAGGTTTTCTGTGGAAACAGCTTTCATTTGTCACCTGGCTATAAATATCTCTGTTCTGTTATTCTGCTTTATCTATTGACTTTTACAAAGTATTTCACATGGAGAGGGTGAGAAGGATCTAACATAACATAGGTACTGGTAAATTGTTATTCTGAAAACTGTACAACACGTATAACATTGTTTTCAGGTAAAGACGGGTGAGCTCCGAGTAAATTAGTGTGCTTCTGTGGGTTTATGGAAAAGAAACCCACTCATTGCATTTGAAAATGAAAAATGATGCTAAGAGGCAATTCACTGTGTTTCACGCATTTCTCACAAGTCAACTTAACTTTTAACTGGTTACTCTCTTTTTAACTTACCTTTTAACTAGTTGAAAGTGGAAATATTTAACTTTTTACTTAAGTTAATTTTAAAGGCTGCTAACTTTTAACTTTAACTAGTTACATTTTTCATAAACTTTTCCCATGCCTGGTGATAGCAGATCATGCATTCTACAGTGTTAGACCATGTTAATCAAGTCTTTGCTTGGACCATAAGGAAAGGGAATGTCAGAGGCAAGGTTATGATTTTCCACCTTCCAAGCCAACCACGCTTCTTTCTGTCACAATTATACACCCAGAGCTGGGCTATGTGTGGTAGGATCACCATAAAGACTAAGAGCTAGTATTTCTGTTCTTATACATATGACAGCATTTTATCATAGTCCAGAGCTAGGACAAATATAAACTGACATCCCCACGTACAGTCCTAGAATTACATCTCAGGAGCAGTTCCTCTCAGAGCTCTAGGAAGCAAAGGGGGCTATCCCCATATATGGCTTTCCAATGTCATAAGCAGAGGCTGGAGGGACTTATTCCATGATACAGGAATGTAAGGACTGCAATTTTTTTTGGATCCTTGAAATGGTTGATAAAGGGAGAGGCAAATAGAAAGCTCTTTCCCTTGCCTTCTTGCACTGGTACCTATGTATTCTGTTTCTAAAACTGATTTAAAATGGGAAGGCCTCAGTTGTTGTTGGGTTTTTTGTTTTTTTTTTTTTTTTTTAATTATACTTCACTTCTCTCCACAAATATTCTACTTACTGTTGTCCAAAATAACCCATCAACTCACTGTAGATAGCTTTTCCCATTTCTTTTCTCCAGTTTGTTTACCCCGTGCATTTGACAGCACTTTTTCAAACTTCAAAAGTTTCTAAGCATTATCTTGGCTTAGAGACTGATACAGCTTGATAAAGTACTATGATGAGTTCTCTTTATCAGTTAAGGTTAAATTAATTTCTTAGAGGTTTCACAGTTGCAAAGGGAAATTTTTACAACGGGCTTAAGAGATTTACAAATCTGGGTCCCACCAGCATGAGTAGGAAAATCACTGAAAATCTTTTAAGAAAGCCTGCCTTGGATGGCCATTTCCTTTAGTTGTTTCTATGAAACTGTCACATGGCAACAGCAAAGTGGAAAATATTCTAAAAATAGACAAATATGGCTACAAATCCATTAAATTGGTGGAAGACAGAAAGAGTTATAATGCCTGAAACGGCACTTAGCTCTTTTTTTTTTTTCAAAAACTGATTAGATTTCAAGTTGATTGTAGCACTTAGATTATATCATTTTACTTTTCAGTTGCTCAGATCCATACTTCTGTCAGACCCACCCTGTTAAGAGCTAACAGCGATGGCGCATTTGGCATATTCAACAGTGGCAAAGATGAATACTGCAAATAGATCCTCTCTGGCACTTTCCATTTCTTTTCTGCATGGACCAAATACATGCAGTAAGGAAAGAGTCTGGGGCAGCTTCATAATTTTGCACTAGATTTTACAACAAAAATGGGGAGGGTATAATAAGCATATATTACTTCTTCTCCTCTCTGTATAAATAGGCATTGCTGATTTTTTGTGGATTGTGAGACTGAGATTATGCTCAGTACTTCTAATATATGGTACAAAAATATACCTCACAAAAGATATATTCATAGCAATCAGAATCTAGCAACTTGATATGACTTGTCACTTCCAGCTGCCATGGTTTGCCTATTGAAAACAATTACTTTCAGTAACCACAGGCATATGTAAAGCTGAATGACATGTGCCAACAGCTGGGAAGAGAAGAGATGTCAGTGGTGTATACCTACACTTAATACAAATGTGCACTTGGACCCCATGCCATGAGCTGCAGTAAAATACAATTAGTCAAATAGCTTGGGGGGTAGGGGGCAAGGAGACAATACTGATAAAAAGCACGAAAGGCACAGAGAAATGACAAATTTAACTGCATGCTGCTGGGTAAAACCCTCATTCCACCAGGTTGTAAAAAAACCCCATTCATATGGGGAGTCAGAGCTTGTTAAAATCATTTGAGTAAAACAAATTAAAAAACAGGGAAGGGCTAAATGTTTACACAAGAACTTGCCATTAAACATTGGTTTGGGTAGGGCTGATCCTGCCTCAGGCAGGGGGTTGGACTAGATGAGCTCTGGAGGTCCTTTCCAGCCTGACTTCTCCATGATTCTACGATTATTTATGATTTATCTAATTTCTCCGAGTTAGGGACAGGAAGATTCCCTCTCCCTTCAGGGCACCCGGGAAACAGCCAAATGGGACCGTACTGAATGGAACGCAGGATGGAGACTCGGCAGGTATATTCAGCAGAGCACCAAGGCTGCAAGGTGAATTCAGTGCGCTTGAAAGCGAGGTCAGCCTCCAGAACCCCAGCTGCCATTGGCTCAGGCAGTTGGAGATAAACTTTCTGGAGCAGCAGTTGTGATCAGTGCAGAGCCCTTAGGCTCTCAGATATCATAGGAGCCTTTGTCAGTATTAGGCATGGACAGATCAATACACTTTATTACCAGCTTCATAAAGCACCCTGCTCTGTAGCTCCACCTCCATAAACACTATGCTCATTACACTTGTAAAGTACTGTTTAACCTACTATATACATACATTTAGCCCAGTATGTAAAAATATAGGCATATATAGTGATAGTTGGTAAATCATACCATGCTACAGGAATCTGTTTGCAGTATGGTATATCTAAACTGTGCTGAATATTTCTGATCAAAATTATTTTTATTCCAGAGGTAAGATCTACTACAGTGAGTTCTGATTTGTGGAGCTGTTTGCATTCCAGTATGTTTGGGGAAGTGATAAGCCACGTGAAGTTTTCTGTACTATTGATTGCACTGTCCGAGCAATGTAATTGCTGACTCATGACAAAAAATGCAGCTGGTTTTCTGCAGCTGAAATGCATTCTCTAACACTGTAATAAATGCTGTCTATACCTCAAATCTGAATACACTGTGACAACATAAAATAATACTGTTTCTGGCACTACAAGAACCTGAGAGCTATAGTAAGATAGAAGTTTATTTTTCTGAAGATGCCACACACTGTCCTAAAGAAACTGAATTTTAGCAGTCCAGAATTATTGTCCTGGAGCAATAATCATGTGGTATTAACACTTTGCATCAGGAAAGTCAGAGTCACAGTGATAAAGGGTCTGGAAGGTTAGGCATTTCCCAGCTGTTTGAGTGAGGAGATCCCACGCCACATAACTTTCACTAGTCTCTCATAATTCTATAAAACACTTCAAAGAGCAGCAAATTCCTAGTTATGCCATCATCTTAGAAATGCTTGCCATATTCTCCTCCTGAGTACAAACATTAAACCCTTTCATGTTTGTCAGATTTATACTTGAAAGACCAGCTCATCCAACATGACTTGAACACAGTACCATGGAGTAGAGAGATGTAGTTACCGGTGGTAGCCTGAAGTCAGGAAGGTGGCAGGGCAGGGTAGCATTTGATGAAATAGGCTGTCACCTACAAAAGTGCATCTGGTCTCTGAACCAGTTAGTCTCTAAGATGCTGTGTGTCCTGCCTTCTACCTGACAGTATCACAAGTATTTAAAGTCAAAGGACATAGCTTTATTAACAATCAATTATTAAAAAAGCCTAACTCACTACAATTTCTGTGCCAGGTTATACCCATGTCAGACTACTGACATAAATGGTATTACCTACACGTAACTCAGGACACAGTGCAACCCACTGGGTGCATTTACATGAGATGCTTTACTGTGGAGATCATTAATTAGCTCTGCAGTAAAGCATCATCATCTACATGTGTGGTGCTATTAGACTGCAGTAAACTAATTAACTCTGTTGTAGGATAGTACTGCCCAACACAAGTATTATCCTGCGATGGAGTAGATACATGCAGAAAAATGCATGTGTAGATGGTGACAGGGCTGGCTGGGGTATGAGGGTGCTACCGTGTGGGGGCTGCCTGCTGGCTAGCCCCCACACAGTAGGACACTCATGCTTCAGCCATCCCCTCCACAGCACACTGGGCCAGGGGGAAAACAGCTCCTGGGGCTGCACTGCCCCAGCTCAACATACTGCAGTCCTGCATGCACATGTAAACTGTGCCAGAATTTACTGTATTGCATTAATATCATGTGGAGACACACCCACTGTGTCCAAGTTCATGTGTGTCATGTACCAAGGGACTACATAGACAAGAGAAAAAACTGAAGGGTGTAAGTTAACACAGCTTGCCTAAATTTCACATCCTTATACTTTCTTATAATCCCTTACCAGCTTACATGAATTTAGATTCTGAAACTGAGGAGCCCTGACAAGTCTATGGAATCAGCACTCCTCTGACAGGCTAGCTGTATTCTTTCTTGCTGATGAAAGGCTAGATTCATCAGCAAGGAAGGTAGTAGACAAGGGTTTCAGGAAGACCCAGAATCCTTAAAATGGAAATCAAGCAGCACACTGGGCTTCACTGACACTATTTCATCTACTAAACGATATATAAAACTTACACCATCTCTCTTTTGATGATGGCCACAGCTCCAGCAATGCAGTAACCATGTTGGACCTGACAATAAACCAGCTGAAATGATCCAAAACCATAATCAAGGTAGATACAGCAACCTTTAGTTATCTTGTCATTTTTATAATATAATATAATATAATATAATATAATATAATAT
>NW_017729031.1:6659413-6662599 GCF_001723915.1 Gavialis gangeticus | reverse complement strand
TAATATAATATAATATAATATAATATAATATAATATAAATCCATCCACACATGCAGAAAGACCTGCATGGGAACAACCTGAAGAACAACAATCTAACAGCTTGTTGCCTTTGCCTCAACAAAAGCCTATGGCTCACAAGCATGAACACCTCGTGCCTTCTGAGGCCTGGGGGGCACGGTGACTGCCGGCAGGTGGTGGCGGCAGTGGGGGCATGGCAGCAGCAAGCAGGGACCACCCGCAGGTGGGTGCAGCGGTCTTGGTGGCTGGGGGGGGGGGTTGGATGACGAGTGCCTAGTGGTGACCACCCGCACAGATCGCCAGCAGCGTTGGCAGCAGCCAACCCGCATGCAGCTCCTACATGTCGCCAATGCCCACAAGCAGGATCTGGCCCACTCTATGCTACATAGAATCACAGAAAGTTAGGGTTGGAAGAGACCTCAGGAGGTACTAGTCCAACCCCTGGTCAAAGCAGGACCGGCCCCACCTAGATCATCCCAGCCAAGGCTTTGTCTAAATCAAGGGGAATTAGGAAGCCACTGGAACCCCCAGCATCTTTTGAAAAGTGAGAGCATTTGGTTTCCCTGTAGTAGAAGAGTTCAAAGAATTTAGGAATGAGCTTTTACTGATTTACAAATAAGCACAAAAAGGAACAAATAACAAGGAATACAATCCATTGTGCTGGATATACAAACAAAGTAATTTCCCTAAACTAATCCTACAAGAGAGATTAACTGTACGAGTTTTCATTACCTTGGGTTTACAGCATGCAACCTGCTTTAAAAACCCCGTTGCTGTCATGTGATGGCTGACACACGCCAACCTTTTTTCATGACACAGCTTCCCCCACTCATGTGCCATACACGATAGCAGGGGAAGCAGAGCAGGCCTTCCAAGGATGGAAACAACCCTGTCAACAGCGAATAATGAGGGAAACCTTCTTAAAGAAGGAATTAAAATTCTCCCCTTTCTTGCTATAAGCTGGCAAGCTATCTACTTTGCATTCTCTCCTTCTTTCACCCTCCTGAATTTTCTGTAAACTTTCTGAAGAACCTGACATATTGTCCTGAACATTACTCTTTGGGTACTGTCTTTCCCAGACTGCATCTTTAAGGTATTTTTAACTACTGAGAAAGTTTGAGTTGATACTTCTGAGGTGTCTGCCCCAGGCACTCTCTTTGCACACTGTTTAAATTTGCTCTGTTCCTGATAGTTATTCCAGTACCAAAATGCAATTAATTTTATTTAAAGAATGTTTTACCTGTAAGAGTCTTGAACTTGAGAAAAAGTGTCTCATACTGTCAGAAAAAAATTAGCCTAGTGAATGGCAACTTCATCATGAAAGAAAAAAGCACTAAAATGTGGATTCTATAGATTTCAATTATTCTGATGGTCTGGTAAAGCAACAGACATTGCCATATCTAATTAACCAATACCCAAGAAACTCTGATATTGGTTTAGAATATTTTTTGTAGTCGGTGGATCATATTCTCCTCTCCTTTATATTAATGTATTGCTAGGCAACAAATAGTCATTCAGAGTTTACACCAGAGAGCAGAATATGACCTCAAAAACATTTCCTGTTTCCACTTAATTTTGTATAGCTGTAATGTTTTGAGATCTCATACTGCCAAGTCAGCTATTCAGCACATTTTTGGTTATTATAACTTTGCTAATAAAGATTTTCATTTAATTTTTTTCTTCAACTGTTTAGTAGCATTCAGCAGTAGGTGTTGGGTAACTCTTAGAGAAAGAAAATAACCTAATTTGTTGCACTCATATGGCCTGCAACCGTGCCATGTTGTGTTGTGATCTCTTTAGATCCCACAAGATGAGCAGGGTCAATATTTCAGTAAGAGACCTCCTGGGAAAACTTTGGTATTGCAAAAAGTATGCTGGTGATTCAGTAGGTGGCAGTGTTCCCTCCAAGTCAGCATTGATTCAGCACCATGGCATGGGGTCAAAAAGGGTCTGTTATTGGAGGTACATTCAACTACAATATTTGAAACATAAGATCCTGACCAAATACCATTATTCAAAACATGGTGGCACTTCTTTCTTTTTACCTTATTCGAATACCAGTTTGGGCAACGACATTCTGCCTAGCTACCTTTCCCCTGCAGTTTCAGTTAGATACAATATCGAGGCATTTTTTTCTCTGTTAAACATGAACAATCCTACTGAATCTACAGCACTGCTAGATACTCTTAAAACCTTTGTTCTACTTCACCCCAGGGGTGGTTTCATTTCAGTGCTATATATCACTGGTGAATCAGTGTTCAACATGCAGCAAGATCACCTGGATAAAAAGGCCACTACATAGAGTCATAATCATTGCAGGGGAGAGGGGGAAAAAGCATGGAAAGGACTGTATTTCTCACCTCCCATCAAACCTGTGCTTCAGGAAGTCAAAGAGGGCTTTCTGCATCATGTCTGTCACCTTTGCAGAGGTGAGGAAGATTGAACAGAGAAGATTGACAGGGAGAGAAAGAAGTTAAAAGTAAGAAAAGAGGTAGAAGACAAGGACATTCCTAATAATCAGTGTCCTTTACATAGACAGTAATTGTTTAACTGTAGTGTTATCAAGATCTCATTTAAACATGTGGCATCTGCATTTCATTTCTGCTGATGCAATAAATACTTTATTTACAAGTCTTCTGATTCACACCCAGAATGCTCCAATGGGGGATGTGAGAGATACCACTCTTTTTTGCTGTTGCTCTTGCATTTGGATGTTATAGCACTATATAACTTTTCCAGCAACATTCAATTCTCAACAGGTTCCAGCATAGAGGCCTATAAGACTAGCCATGTAGAATATCTTTTTGTCATCATTGGGACTAATTTTATAAATATGTTTTGGCAACAAATTACTCATTTAAAATAGAAGAATCCTTTTCTTTTTCATTATTTAGCAAGTGTTCTAAGCATGACAGGAACAATGCAAGCAGTGAGGTCCATTAGCAGAAAACAAATAATCATCCTGTTACCTGCACAGGGGCAAGAGCCTGTAATATTCAGATCCCCTGAGACTCTCCTCTATTTCACTCCTGCCTCTTTGACACCTTCAGTATAATTCAGATTGCCACTTGCTCTCTGCCAGTCTGACCTGGCTATTTAGAGCCTATATCTCTGGCTGCTTATTTCTCACTTTTTTTTTTTTTTTTTTTTTTTTTAAATTTTTTTTTT
>NW_017729031.1:6632018-6659402 GCF_001723915.1 Gavialis gangeticus | reverse complement strand
TTTTTTTTCCCTTTTTTTTTTTTTTTTTTTAGTTTCAAATGCTTTTTGTAGACTTTAACCAGAAAAATGTGAAAAGAACTTTCCCACATATATTACACAGAGATTTGTTTCTATACTATCTATACACATAGATAGATAGATTATTCAATTATATATTATAGATATATACTAGACATATAGATATGTCTCTCTATATATAAAATGAATAATTTATAATATATAACTGAAATAAATATCCATAACTAACTGATGCATGTAAAAATGGTTGGGTTTAATCTGTAGCACAGTCTACTCTTAACAAGCAATAAAAACCCTCCAGATTCAAAAGCCCCATGGCAAAATTCACTTGTGGTATAGCACCAAAGTCAATTCAGTTATGCAAAAGATGAATTGTTATGCCTTGAAGGTAATGTTACATTACATGTAATTAAAAGGCAGCCAGGAGAAAATTAGATACAGTAGAGCCTCTCCAATTCTCAGTTTGTTAATCTGCAAATCCAGTAAGTCTCACCTCCACAAAGTCTTATTTAAGAGCAGAGTTCTGTATTAAGATTAGAATTGTGCCCTAACCATACTATTTTTATGAAATAAATGCACTGCAGTATACCAGTATACCATAAAGTACTACAATCTTAATTATTCTAAATGAAGCACATCTTAGATTTTAAATTCATATAGATACCAATTAAGCAAGGCTCTTAGGAGATATATAAATATAAGTGCATACTAAAATTCATTGCTGAACAGAGATGAATTTAAGCTTGTTCTTCAAGTTAGCAATGTGTTATGTACTACGTACATCTCCATGGTACAAAGGAATGCATGGTGACACTCTGAGCTAGTTTTGTTTAATCCAAGCCTGCCTTGTTAACTCTGAAAAACTTTCAAGAAAGAATGTCCTGGTTATTTGTGTATATTAGGGAGACTCTGCTGTACATATCACGCTCAGCAGAGGGTGATGGTTCAGGTGGGCTACGATTCTCTTTATACTTATGTTTTTATTTGATAATTTTCTGAAAACCAAGCCTAAGTGATAATGATGGTTCTAAAAAGTCAGCTTCTAGAGTGGCCACACTGGAGTACTCCAGCTTGGCCAGTCTCTACTATCCAACATTTCCTAATGTGCCTTATCTTCTTAATGGCTAAATCGGGGATAATGAAGATCGAAAGTTCCTTTGTAACTGTGGGTAGTTCAGTCTTGTCTACACACAAAACTTGTGCCAATTTAAATAAGGTCTTGTCTACATGAGAAAATACCACTATCTTAACTAAACTCTCATGTAAATATTATTTAGATAAACTAAAGCAAAAAGCTTTGTACGTGCTTGTTTAGATTCAGATTAGGGCTGTCGAACAATTAAAATAATTGATTGTGATTAATTGTGAAATTTAAAAAATAGTTGTAATTAATCGCAATTTTAATCAAGCAGTTAAGCAATAATCAAATCTCAATTTATTATAAAGATTTTTGGATGTACTCACACATGCACAAACCATAGACAGTCCCCAAGACCTGGCCCTCCAACCCCCACCATTCCCCATACACTTACCTGTATCCAGCTGCTGAGTTTGCTCCCAGGACACGTGTGTGTGTATGTGTGCGCGTGCGTGTGTGAGTTGGAAGTGAGGGGGAGGGGCCGCTTTTCCCCCAGCACACAGGCAGGCACAGAGCAGTGAGGGGAGAGGGGCTGCTCCTCCCCCAGCACCACCAGTGATTAACACGCATTAAAAAAAATTAATGCAATGTCAACAGGCCCCAAAGTCTATTTTCATTCCAGTTATAATTACAAATAACTCAACTGAAGTCAATGGAGTCCCATCATTTTTAAAGCAGTATAACTGCAAGGAGATTCAAGCTTCACTCTCATCTAAACTAACTTATTCCAGTTTAGTTCAAACTGATGTGGAATTGGTTTAAGCTAGACCAAAAGAAGCCTGGTTTAAACCATAATAGAATTATCCACATAGCCTTCCACACTGGTTTAAACTGGTTCTGGACTTTGCCAATTTAAATTAACCTAGTGCAACTTCTGCATGGAGACAAGGCCTTAGATCCTACATAGAGAGTACTACTTAGTAGTTCAACTAAGATCATTTCATAATCAAAAAGTGGAGGAACACAAAGCAGACCAGCCAAAAGCGTGCTAGGAAATGATAAGTAACTTCAACTAACCGGAATACATACCTCATACCCTTTCAGCGATGGGCCCACTAAGACAACAGGCCTCATGGAGGGCACAACATCATAAGGAGGAACATGTTCTGTCTGGAAGAAATATGTATCCAATCAATTCATAATCTAAAACAGATGCTGCATGCAAATCCTAGGAACCATGTAGTAGATTAAAAGCTACTTACCACTTTTTGTTTCTGTTTTGCTAAAAGACCAAAACAAAAATTTGGTTAAAAAGTGTTTAACCCAATAATCACAAGATTTTCACACAAAGATCACTCTGCCAGTGCGCTCAAGTTACATCACTGGGACTTCTTTCTGATCAACATTATTATAACTGGTGACTCTTTCCTGATTCTCCAGTTCTCTTATTCTTTAACTGTCACTTACAAGTTCAGGAACAGAGACTTTTTCTCTTCCTCCAATTATTTTAGGGAGGGTTTAAAATGCAAGGACTCCACTGTGGAATATTTTAATAAATTAGCAAAAAGAGGAGAAAAGAGTATCACATTCTTCTTTTGCAATTTTTAGAATAAGTTTCAGAAATAGCATCTGTAAACAAAATCCAAACTCACCTGTAGAAGTGGGTGTAGCCCGAAACGTGCCAGACACCATTTCTCCAAGACTCGAAGAAGAATTTCCACCTGATTTCCTATGGCATTACAAAGTCTCATTAACACAAACCATTCTGAGGAATAAACTCACTTAGCCCTGCTCTAGGGCTCTGCAAAATGCCTGCGTTTCATTTCAGTTTCATATTTGGCATTTTGGAGAGACAGTGTTTTGTTTCGATGTTTCGTAGGGCTGTTCGAAACAGCTGTGTTTCATTTCATTTAGGATTCGGCGTTTCGGAGGGACAGTGATTCGTTTTGGTGTTTCGAATCATTGTCCCGTTTTGTTTCAGCCAAAACTGTTTCGGAGCTGTTTTGGAATTTCGATGGTGTTTCAGCCACGGGCTATAATGGGGAATCACAAAACTGCCTATAACTTTGTCATTTCTTGCCTGCTTTGGATGAAATGTGCAGGGATGCTAGCCCCTTCTGAGGCTGTGAAGCCTGCCAAGTTTCAAGGAGACAGGTGTAGGGGTTTCTGGGAAACTGCACCTCAAACTGCTGACAAGCAAAACCCGTGACATGTGAGACTGTGCGTGTGTAAGGTGCAGCAGGGTGAAAACTGCAGGGATGGTAGCCCCTGTTCTCACCCTTACAACTCCACTGCAACCAGTAAGTCTCAGGCCTCTCAAAGATCTTACCGGTCTGGGCTTTCCCCAGCCAGAACTGTGCAGTAGCTGGAAATTATCAGGTGCCTCCTGCTCCTACCCTCCTTTCCCTAGGGAGGTTTGCAGTCTTGGCATTTCCTGGGGCCGCCGAGCCACCAGCAGTCTTCCTGGATAGACTCAATATAGACACTGGATTTATAACACACTACAACCTGTGGGACATCTGACTCCCCAGGTAGCAGGTAGCTTTCCACTTTTACCTGCTACATCCCCCTACCCCCCCGCCAGCCTGTCTCTCACTCCCTGATGCCTCTATTTCCATTTTCACTGACTGGTTTTCTTGCCTGCATTGCATGCCAGACCAGCCTCTGGCTTCTTTACTATTCCTTCCATCCAGGAAGAGCACACACATACCAACTAGATCAGAGGTGGGCAATTATTTCAGGCACAGGGCCGCTTACCCAGTTTTGGCAGGCTGTCGAGGACCGCATGGGTAGCCCCGTCATTTGACAAGTGCCCCGCCCCCTGGTCACCATCTTGGGACCAATGTCCCAGGGCCAGCACTGGTGGGGCCCAAAGCGGGGCACAGGCTGGCAGGGGTCTGTGGAGCCAGGCTGGGCTGCACCAGCAGGAAGAGGGAGAGCTGGCCCGGCTCCATAGAGCCCCTGCCAGCTGGGACCCCGTTCTTCTGCCACCCTGCCTTGGGCCCCCCCGGCAATGGCCCGGGGACACCAGTGCAGGCTCCATGCTCCTGCTGGCTCCCTGCCCACTCACTCCCAGTGCTCCCCAGCCCCACAGTACAGGTGGGGGGCAGCATGCAGCTCTGACTCCCTGCTCACCAGCAGGGACGAAGCTGGTGCTGAGCGTGGGGAAAAGCGGCCCCTTGCCTGCCCCAATGGCCAGCGCTCCCTGCTCCAGGTGCTCACAGTCCACGCAGGGTTGTCTGGAGCAGGCACAGGCAGCCCCACGCGGGCTGCAAGCAGCTACAGTGAGGGGTGCTGGGCATGGGGTGAGCAAGGGTCCACTTTTCCCCATGCTTAGCACCAGCTTGTAAGCTGGCCCTGCTACCAGCCTGGGCTCCAAGCCGGCTCTAGGCTTGCTGGTCGGCAGCAGCAGCTGTGGCCCCCCCGCGTGCCGCTCTAGACAGTGTTGGCTGCTGCTGCTCACCCAGAGTGCGTGCTGGGCAGCCCACAGGCAGTGGTGGCAAACACTGCCCAGCGCGGCAAGTAGGGGGGCCGCAGCTGCTGTCACCATACACAGCCCCTACAAGCGAACTCAGAGCCAGTGCGGGGCCCAGGCTGGCAGTGGGGCTGGGTCATAAGGTGGTGCCGAGTGTGGGGGGGAGAGGGAAGTGGCCCCTCTCTGCCCCGTAGCTGGCGCCTCAAGCTGCAGCCACTCGCAGTCCACCTGGGGCTGCCTGTGCCTGATCTGGACAGCCCCACACAGGCTGCAAGCAGCTGTAGCACAGGGTGCTGGCCACGGGGCGGGCAAGGGGCCACTTTCCTCCACGCCAAGAAGGAGCCCGGGGAAAAGCTGAGCCCAGAGGAAAAGCGGCCCTTCCCCTGCCCAGTGCCCCGTGCTGCAGCCGCTCAGAGCCCACATGGAGCTGTCCGGAGCACACACAGGCAGACCCATGCGGGCTGCAAGCAGCTGCAGCGCGGGCCACTGACCACAGAGTGGGCAAGGGGCCACTTTCCCCCACCCATGCTCAGCTTTTTCCCAAGCCACTTTTCCCCGGGCTCCTTCCCTGGCCGGGGTCCTCCCCTTTTCCCCCACCCCCTTCCCCCTTCCCTGCGGTTCTGGCATGGGGCAGCCACATGGTCCCAGGTCAGAAGCCCCAGCTGGGGCTTCTGGCTGAGGGGGTGGGGCCAGGAGAGCCCCGCTGTTGTAGAAGCCCTGGGTCCTACTGCTCTTGGTTCCTGTTATTTTTGACAGGAACCAAGGGCAGATGAATATTAATTTTCTAAATTTTTCAGGGGCCCTGTGGGCCAGACAGAATGGCCTTGCGGGCCAGACAGAATGGCCTGCGGGCTGTATTTTGCCCACTCCTGAATTAGACACTTCCTCAGCCTGACAAAGGGTTTTAAACCCAAAAGCCCATGCCTTGCAGATGGCATCCCAGGCAGCTAAGCTAAGCTCACCTGGAGCCTCACAATTCCACTGCAATCAGCAAGCCTCAGGTCTCAAAGATCTTACAGGTCTGGGCTTTCCCTAACCAGGACTCTGTGCTTGCGTGTGGTGTCTGGAGTTTATGGCACCTCCTATCCGCCTTTCACCAGGGAGATCTTTGGTCCTGGCATTTCCAGGAGCTGCCACACCACTGGCAGTCCCACCAGGCCTCCCAACCCTGGCAGGGTGCAGTTTTAGGTCATGCCCAGGACCTGGGGCCTCCTCTTTCCCTATAGCCCCAGCCCATACCTCCAAGTTTGTCCTGGCACAGGAGCTCAGCAGGGACATGTTCTTCCCCTGCTGGCAGGTGATGCAGTGAGTGCCACCTCCAGCTCTGGGAGGAGGGCATTAAATGGTTAATAAAAAAAAAAAAAAAAGGAAACAGGTGTGGATGGAGTGAGGAGGGTGGCACTCACTCCATCTGCAGGTGGAGATTGGGGAATCTCAGCAGTGGGAGGCTGACCTTGAGGAACACCAGCTGCTCCACCAAACCAGGATCCATGCGGTGTGGTGGGGTGTCACAACATCCCCAGGGATGCTGAACACTGGTCAGTAGAGAGGACAGGTGTTCCCGGGCAACCGTGCCCAGATCCTGCCACATGTGGCTGTGGGTTGCCCAATAGGCCAAGGGGTCGCAGTCCAGTGGCTCCACGTCCTTGCCGAGAGGCCTCGGCGCTACCTGCCCGATGCTGGGGGTCTGGTGTGTCTGGACCCCAACATTGGAGCCATGCCTTTGGCCCACATTGGCAGCACCTGTCATGAAGGAGACTGGCTGCTGCTGGGAGTGCTGGCATGGGAAAGTGGATCCCCCTCTTCTACGTCCCCCTGCATGTGCCCTTCTGCCTCTTGGACTCTGTTCACCAGCACCTCCATCCAATGATTGCTGGAGCACATGCTCCCCTTCACTCTCAGGTCACGTATGGCCACATGGACCATACCATCCAGCTGTTTCTTGATGACCTCCTTCAGCTGCTTCACCAGTGCCTGCACATCTGGTGACAGCGGCTTGCCCCAACCAGGAACACTGATCCCCTGGAAATTCTCCATTTGGTTCTCAAGTTCCCTCACTATGGGGATCACCTGGCTAAGGAGGGCATCGCCAGTGCTGACAGTCTCAGTGGTCTCAAGGAATGGCTTGAGGACCACCAAGATATGGGAGATGGTATCCCACTCAGCTCTATTTAGGGGGCCGCTGATCCCAACCTCCCTGAGCAAGACCATCTCATGGGTGGCCTTCTGTTGCTCCATCAGCCTTTCCATCAGCATGAGGTATGTGGAGTTCCACTGAGTCAACACATCCTGCATGATTTTGTGCTGCAGAATGCTCAGCTCCACCTGTCTGTCCCACAGCATCTTGCCCTCCTTGATGCTGTGGTGGAAGCAGCCCGCCATCGTCCTCCACTTCAAAATGAGCTGGTCGGTTTTGATGGTGTTGTTACTGGCAGCCCTGTCCCGCTCCAAGGCACCCCTGACTATGAGGTGGAACTTGTGTGCCACATAGCAGATGCCAACAAAGTTACCATCACAGACCGCCTTGACCATGTTGGCCTGTTGTTGGTGACCATGAACCCACGGGTGAGCTCGCCCAGCTCAACAAGCGACCCCTGCACCATGCGGTTCACAGCCCCCATGATCTCCATTGCTGTGTGGAACTCATCCATCACCTCCACGTGAAAGAGAGCCCACCAATGGCCTGACTGATGGCACCAGTGCCATGTGAGGCAGACGTAGGCATGATCTCTACCCCAGCAGCTCCAGGTGTCCAAGGTGAAGTTCAAGGCCACCTGCGAACTTGCCTTGCGCAGTTCCTTCCTCAAGTACTCCCTGCATGCCTCATACAGGGAAGGCACCACCATCCTGCTGAAGGGGGTGCATGCAGGCACTTGGAAGGATGGGGCCATGAGCGCCATGAGCCGCCTGAACCCTGGCTCCTGAACTAGGGAGAAGAGCAGGCTATCCAGAGCAAGCATCTCCCCAATGCTCTGGGTGATCCTGCTCACTTTTGCAACACCCCCCCCATGTGTCCTCCTTTACCCGCTGTTCCAGGGTGGCCTGCCTCTGCTTCTTGGGGACGGGGGCTTTGGAGTGAAAGAGGGACTTCTTTTTGGGCACGCTCCCACTGGTGCCAGGCTGAGGAGGACCAAGAGCAAGGGGGTGGTGCCTGCAGAGATGCATCAGCATCCCCGTGGTGCTGTAGTGTTTCTCTTCCTTTCCTGGCTGGTCTTACATCAACAGTGCAGACAGATAGCATACCTGGGATCATCTGCCACCTCAAAATCGTCCCACACCACACTACCCCCTCACTTCTGGGGTGCGGGTGTGGATCCTGCCTGATCCCCCTCCTCAGCAGGCAGAGGCACAACAACAGGAGCGGATTCAGCTGAGCCACTAGCCTCCTCAACTTCTACCTCAACCTCCTCCAAACTGCCTTCCAGGGAAGAAGATCTGGCTCTAAGGGAACCTGGAGGAGAGTGGAGCACAAACTCAGATTCCTTCTCTGTCCCCAGAATTTCTTTTGTTAGGGTGTTTGGGTCCCCTGCTTCCAGATCCAGCCCCGCTCTGGCACCGGAAGGCTCAGGCTGGGAACTGAAATGGGGGTGGAGGAGACTGTCATCATGCTGGTGCTACTTGCCATGCTGGTGGTGCTGGGGGTTATTATTATGGCTGGTGTTATTGGAGGGGGTGCAGATGCAGGCACTGGTCCCACCACCTTGTTGCCACTAGCACCAGAAGCCTCATGTCTGCGAGTGCTAGGGAAGAGGCTGAGTCTAAATTTGGGGGGTGGGAGGAACTTACAGCTCTCCCTCTCCCTCCCCGGCCAGAAGACCTGGCACCTGCCTTTCTAATACGCTTCGTATTTCATGTGCTGGAAAAAAATGTGCGTCTGTGTGAGTGTATGTGTAATAAATGGATGTGTATTGAGTGCTTTCCAGGCAAAGCACAACTTCCTTTTTGTTAGGGAGAGAAAAAAGAACAAATAACAAGATTTTTGGGGAAGGGTAGGCAAGGGTAAATAGGAAAGGATTAACAGCAATGGCTACAACTTGGTAGTAAGGCACTATCAAGCTGCAAGCAAAGCTTACAGATGCTGCTCTCTGCTGCTGCTCCAGACACTCACAGATGCAGCTGCAAAATGGCACACAGCAATTTACAAGCAGCCTTATTATGGTGCTTCTCTGCCCCTCCCTCAGAGCACTGGGATTGGAAGAGACCTCAGGGACAGATCATTGTCACTGGCCAGCTACAGATGTCAATATCAGAGCAGTCCTCCTCCTCCCCCCATCTCCCCCTTAGTTTCTTTCCCTGCAAGCCCGCCTCCAAAACAGCTCAAAACAGCTCTGAAACATTTCAGAAACATCCAAATTGTTTCGGAAAATTTCCAAAACATTTCAGATGGCCCGTTTCATTTCAAAGCTGTTTCAGAACCTTGAGTTCCATTTCAAATTTGGTGTTGCACCATCCACCCAAATCCAAAAGGAAACAAAATGGCACTGAAATTTCACACAGCCCTATCAGCACTTAAACCTGCTGTACAACCACAAAATAACTAGGAGGCTCTGCACCTCCTTTGTCCTGCAGAAAAGCTCTCTTTGTTTGTTTCAAATACGCTGGAACATATCTGCGAGCTACGATTTAAGGCAGACCCAGAGGCCTGAAATGACTGCATATAAATGATAAGGGGATGTCTATCCAAGTCCAGATTCCAAGGTGCTGCACTGTCACTCTCTACCCTCCCAAAAGTTTGGAATGAGCATGAATTCTAAACTATAGGCCCTGCTTAATTCACCAGAAACACCACGTAATCAGTCTTTGCTCACACTAGCGTGAATGCCATCATGATACAAATGGATTCATCCACACAGAATTCCATCGACTTCAGTGAGTCTCTACCCCAGCAAAAGCATTCATACAGGTGGATCCCTTTGCAAGGGTGAGGTCTTACAGTATAAGCTATTTGTTTAAAAATGTTTTGGGACTTGAATTTTTTTCCTTCAGTGGGCCAAACAATTGTTAGTATGAATATAAATTCATAGCTTTTGCCTTTCTATTATGCAGTATGGCAATCAAAACAGGAACTGCATTTTTCTTTGGAAGAACACACCAAACACATTTTGTCCTACCAGGTAGCCAAAGCTCTGGAGTCCTTCTGTACAAAAAACTTCCAACCACAGAAGACAAAAACTGAATTCTATTGAATCTCTGAATGAAGTTGCCTAGAAGTACAGCAGACTGAATTCTTAGGGTCACACAGGATTCTCATGATCAGCATGCAATAACCCTTTATTATGTGTTGAAAGGCAGTCAAAAGTTAATTCTCTCTTTTTAATTCATGAATGGTTTTCAAATTCTTTCAGAAAGATTCATGGATCCTAATACAAACTATTACAAACATTTATTTTTCCTCTTTTCCTTCATAATTTTTATTTCATTCTCCCTGGGTACAACTACATGAGATACTGACTGAGGTACCTGAATAATACTGTGCTAACAGTGCTAATATGCTACTGCACAGTATTATTAGGTTACTGCACAGTCGTGTCACTTAAAAAGCTTTCTCTGGAGCTACTGCAAGTGACACTACTGTGCAATAACTCTGGCTACTGTACATTTATTTAGTACTTGATTATACAAGTACTAAATAAATGTGCAATAACTACTATGCAATAGCATCTCGTGTAGGTGCTCCTCCTCTCACCTTGATCTAATTATCAAGGAATTCCAGGAGACAAATATGCTCTGCTGCTGTAAAAAAGTGCAGCTGTACTGGATTTGTGGAGTTATATCTATATGTACCAACATAGAATCTGGCCTAGGGGAATACCATCTCTAGGGTCATCACTCTGTATTCTCTTTTACTGTACTGTTTATCCACGTTAGTCACCCCTTTTTCCACCCACAGAGGCAACATGGCTAACTTTAGGACTGTTTCAGGCTAACAGCAAATTAGATAAACCAGAGTTAATGCTGTTCGTTTATTTTAAATATTTCCTCCAATGACTTACCTCTGAAATGGTTCCTGACCTTGATTAAATACATTAGTATACCAATTTCCTGCCAGCACCATATAGGTTAAATTATGTGCTTCACTTTTGCCACTGCTTATGACTAAATTTAATTGTCTTGCCTTTCTTTTACTATGCCCCTCTTTAAAGGCTCTAACCTCCTCATTACCTATGTGTCTGTATAATCCTCCTCAAAGTAAGCCACAGTTATGCTCTGGCTCTAAGGTGAATCTTGAGTTTGCACAGTTAGCCACTACAAGATGACAGTCCCTACAAGACAGCGTTACAAGGCCAGAGTTGAGATTAGCATTAGTAGTTTTTGGCCCCCAGGCCAGTGTTCAAGTCCATAGTAACCAAGGGATCCACAGCACCCATATGTAGGAGTTGGGAGACAATGAGAAGACAGGCTGAAGGACGAAAAGAAGGAAGGAGCCACCTGGGGTGCAGAGGCTGCAAAGTCAGTCTAAGAGATCATCTCTTAAAGAAAAGGTTGCACTGACACAGGTGCTGTAATACATGTCTCTGTGCTGTTCCCACCACACACATTTAATAGTTAGAACTAAAAATGTTAAGAATATGAGGGGGTAGAACAAAATCTTCAGGTCCTTGAGTGACCTCACTCAGTTGATCTAAGCCTGCATGGACTCAGACTTCTAAATCCCTGGCACCCTCCAACTGTTAGTCTCTCCACTATGTAACTTGTTTTTCAATGCCTACACCTGGGTCTTTCTTGCCCTTTGTGTTAACGACAGCAAGAGATCTAGGATTCTTATCATCTTCTTTGAACCTGTTTATATTACCCCCTTTCCATTCTGGAATCCAAAAGCAAATTCAACATTTAGACAGGTGAAGACTGAGCGATGCATAAAAAACATATCAATAAAACTACACAAAAATTACCCAGCTGAGGGCATTCTTACCCTCCATGGAAACGTCCTCTCTTCTGTTCCTGTTGAATTCGGATGTTCTCCAGTCTAAGTGGACTTGGAATAAAACCGATCTCACAGCCCTCTTTAACCAGCCTTCCTATCCACCAGTCATTATTATATTTCTGTAACACACACAGATTATCAACTTAACTCACACATTTGACAAGTCTTAAGTATTCTGAACATTTTATCATCCCCACCCTTTAACCTCACGCTGCTTTGAAAGCCAGTGCTCACACTGAAAGCTCATCATTGGACAAATTGTGTATCCTACGTGAGTAAATCAGAAAAGCCAGAGAGGTCTTTAAAAACTGAAGTCTTTTACATGTCCAAGGAATCAATGCGAGCACAAACTGGGTCAGGACAGATTTCTCTCTGGACTATCTCAGCCTGTCTCAATAAATTCCTATTTTCCCCTTGTCCTTTTTAAACCTACTCCTGCAAGCCTCTCTCCCATGCCCAGTTTTTACTCATAGAAGTATTCCCACTGATTTATTTCCACTGTCCATATATCCATCCCTTAGGCCCAAATCTGTTACAGTTTTGATCCAGAAAATCACATTAGCAGTTGCTTAAATTTTAAGTATGTTAGTTCCATGGAAGTTAGCAGGTATATTCACAACCTTGAGATCTGGTCCTATGTTAGTACCAATCAGAAGAACAAGTTAAACCAGTGGACTTAAACCAATGTAAATGTCCTAACATCAGATCATGATTGTGTTTCATGCTCTTGTTTTAAATTTAGTCCCTGAATATGGAAGTGCTTACTCACACGAACAATCTCACTGTCTTCAGTGGACTTATTTCTGATTTACGCTTACATAAATGAGATCAGAGTCAGGCTCATGGTGAGAACATCTGAATAAGGGAAATGAAACTGATGCAGTGGGGGGGGAAACAAGATTATTCACATTAGGTCATCACCTTCCACATGTTATTCTTAGCATTCAGTGTGTGGGAAGAGTACATTTAACTGCTATTGGTTGCTATGTCTGATTTCTTATGCAGTGTCAGTAATTATTGCTATTTCATTTCATTAAACAGGTACATAATACTTGGGCCTGTAGGTGACAGGTGAGACATGCAGGATGCATCTTGAATATAGGGACCCACCAGTTTCAGCTGATATTCCAGTTTGCTGCCAAGGTAACCTCACTTCTATCTAAATCCATTGGATTTAGATTCATAGATTGCAAGGGGCTGGAAGGAACCTCGCAAGATCATCAGGGCAGCCCGCCTGCACTAGGCAGGAAAGACAACTGGGGTCAGGTGATTCCAGCGAGGTGACCATCCTCCCTCCTCTTTAAGATTTCTAGGGAAGGTGATTGCACCACCTCTGGAGGAAGTTTATTCCAGTCTGGACACTAACTGTGAAGTCTTTTCTAGTGTTAAGCCTGAAATGGTTTTCCAGGAGTTTGTGGCCATTGCTCCTGGTTTTCCCCAAGGGTGCCTTGGTGAACAGTTGTTCAAGTCCCTCAGCCTTTCCTGGTATGGCTTGCCTCGCAAGTCTCTGATCATACGGGTGGCTCTTCTCTGGATTCTCTCAAGCTTTTCCATGTCTTTGTTGAAGTGTAGCACCTAGAACCGGATGTAGTGCTCCAGCTGCGGTCTCATCAATGCTGAGTAAAGTAGAAGAATCACTTCCTTGGTTTTGCTAGAGATGCATTGGTTGATGCACGCCAGAGTACTGTTTGCCCTGTTGGCTACAGCATCACACTAACAGCTTATATTCATACTATGGTCTATTATTACCCTAGGTCCCCTTCAGTTGTGGTGCTAGTCATTTTGGAGCCATCGAGCCTGTAAGTATGTCGGGGATTGTTCATCCCCAGATGAAGCACTTTATACTTCTCAATGTTGAAGTTCATCTTGTTCTGATCCACACAATTTGCTAGCCTGTCTAGATCCACCTGTATCTGCAGCCGATCTTCAAGAGTGACCATGATCCCCCATAACTTGGTGTCATCCATGAACTTGGCCAGTGAACTCTTTGCCCCCACATTCAAATCATTGATAAAGATGGTGAAAAGCACTGGACCAAACACTGGCCACTTCTCGCCAGGACAACACAGATCCGTTCATTCGAAGAACTCTTCGGGTCCTACCCCACAGTCAGCTTTCTACCCACCTAACTATTGAGCAGTTAAGCCTTTAATCCTTCAAATTTCCTGTGAGAACACCATGGGATACCAGACCAAAGGCCTTGTGGAAGTTTAGATATACAATGTTGACCTGCTCTTTCTTATCCAGGTGGTGAGTTACCTGGTTGTAGAAGGAGGTAAGATTGGTAAGACAAGACCTGCCCATGATGAAGCCATGCTGGCTGTCATTCAGAATCCTACCTTCTGCAAGCTCATTGCACACAGACTCCTCGATGAATTTTTCCAGGATTCTCCCTGGTATAGAAGTTAGGCTAATTGGCCTATAGTTGCCCAGGTCCTCTCTCCTCTCCTTCTTGAAGATGGGCACAACATTGGCCCTCTTCCAGTCTTCAGGAACTTCTCTTTCTTTAGATTTTGGTACTCTGAGGTTGAGGAACATGTCATCCTCATCCATGTGGACTTTCTTGATGAAGGCCTGGTATTAAACTGATTTATTGAAAAAGATGTCTGTTGTAGGAGTCCCGACAACCCATACAGGGGACACAAGACCTCAAGAAGCACTGCTATCAGTCCCCAAGGGTCCCCAAGGGAGTGGGAACTTACCAGTGAAGACACTGTCAGTGTGATCCAAAGAGCTCCAAGCACTATGGCTGCTGCACTTTACAAGCTCGTGCCAGATCCAGGTTGGCTGGTGTGCAGTGGCTGATGTCAGAAAGACGCATCCCACACCAGCTGAAGGGAGAACAGAGGCCCAGGATCATGACTGTGAGAGTGTTGACCCAGAGCAACGACTGCCCTGGCAGGGGCAAAAGGGGCAGAGCAGAACCTGCTCATCTAATTTGAGGCTCAGAGGACCCTCAGGATGGAAGGACTGGGACCACACGGTGGAGGAGCATACAGCATGATGTGGAGGTGCAGAGAGACAGCATTTGCCTCACTGGAGTGGCAAGAGCAACGATCTGTGAGTCCGTTCTGGGATGGGGTCCAGGGCCTCATAGTTGCAGTGAGGGTTAACGACACCGGACAAGAGAAAATTAAGGACTTGACAGACTAGCCTGCTGGGCATAGTCATAATAACCCACGGACTTGCAATTAAAGGCCTAACAGTCATTTAGTGAGAAACCCAGACACAGGGAGCTTGACATGCCAAATCCCCACACTACCATGACAGGGCAGAGGGAGACTTTCATTAACCTATCGGGACTATTTACCAGGCCAGAGCCCGACTAACTGACCAATTGTGAGAATGCTGCCATTCTATCGTCTGATGGCACACAACCTGGCTAGACCATAAGATCTGGCTGGTGTAACAACAGAGTGTACAGGGAGGCAGAGCCCCAAGAAACAACAAGCTGTGAAGGCAAGTGAGGGCAAGCATAGACCGTTAAGGATCCTCCCCTCTTACTAAAAAGATCAAGACATGGTGGGTGAGACAGAGGACATGCCCTGCTAATATGAGCCATCAAGGCCAAGCTGTCAGGCCACAAGAACTAGCGTTCAACAGACCGGAGGACTAGACCTTGGTGGCAGAGTCGAGTGTGGTGTAGTCGTCTACAATGTCTTACGTAGACGTAAGCTTAAAGAAGAAAAGTACACTTAAAATGTTTTAAGGCGGTGCCACAATCCAACAAAACCCAAAGGGCTCCTATATACGTACAGCAAGGCTGCTCCGACATGCTGTAATTACATGATTGTGTTTCATGCTCTTGTGTTAAATTTAGTCACTGAATATTCTTATATAATAAAGGACTTATATAATAAAGGACTTAGTCCATCTGTCTGTCTGTCCATAATGCTCTTGGACCACTCTGATTGGTTAGTGAAACAACGAGTCAGACTGCAGAGCACCACCATGGTATCATGGCAGCACTCTGCTGCCTCTGAGAAGCAGGACCGGGCAGGGTGTGATGGGGGGTGGGCAGGCCAGCAGAGCGGTGCAGGGTGCTGAAAGAGGAGTACAGAGGGGCAAGCTTCCCCCCACCCCCCTACCTGCCCCCTGCTCCTGGGATGCAGCAGTGGCGCAAGGTGGTGGGTACAGGTGCTCCATCCCCCCCCTCCCACCCTCTGTCATTATTGAAGGGCAATTGGCTAGTGAATGCATGTCTATAAAAGCCCAAGGATTTTAGTGTTAACAGTGATATAATGATTAACCCTTCTCATTCTAATTGAGATCTGGCTAATGCCTGCATTTAAAGGACAAGGAGGACGGGAACAGGTAGCTCAGGAAGCAAAAGGTCCTGCATGAAGGCAGCATAGGTTGCAAGAAATCTGAAGCTGACCATCTGCATTAGGGAGGAAATAAAAAATGTTTAGAAGTCCTCTGGAAAGAGTATGTAGGTTAAGGATAAGCGAACGGTGAGGGGAGATGGAGACATTATGTTCACCAAGTTTGCGAAGGCAAAAGTTAACTGGAGAGGTTTTGCACCTTGACGGCTGAGAGCAAATATTTGGAGTGCTGGTGGTAGATAAGGCTTAACAGTGGAGCATCTCTGAAGGGTGGTAGTGAAATGAGGAAGATGCATCAAAAGTGGTATAGAAACTAATGGCAGTTATAAACATACCTTTTTGTCCTGCGACATGCTGGAGATCCATTGTTTTAGAGCAGACTCAATTAATTGAGTCTGCTTCACATGCGCTGCACCGTGTACAGTTGTATAAGCAGTGAAATGCATGTCAGCGCAGAGAAAATGGTGGTGGTGCTTTTTTGAACTAAAGCACCTCCTATGTGCCGCTGACATTTTCTTAGTGCTGACACGCATTTCGCCACTTATAGACCTGCAAGTATAGAGCCTGGTACTGCAGCACTTGCATGTGTAAAAATGCCCTAAGAAAATACTATGATAGGTGGGTTGCAAAAGAGATCTTCAAATGATTCAGAAAGAGAGCAGATTAGGTGTCTGAAATCCATCTGTCCTATGAGGCCAGCTGCTCTCTGCTTTGGATATCCTGCATAGCAAGTTTAGAAACTGCGGGGTGCGTGGAGTCAGCCTTGTGAGGGTTGCTGGAAAATTCAGTCATGGAGCTAAGTTGTCAGAACAAGTTCTTGTTGGGGAACAAATTCAGTGCAGAACAGACGAGTAGCTTCAGGTTTCCATCCTGCCTCTATCTTAGCAGATATGTAAATATTTCTTACAATAACTGCAAGGAAATCAATTTCCATCTGCATTCACCCAAAGAGGGATGTAGAATGAGGGGATCACCCGAACTGTCCACTTGCTAAATGCTCCTCACAGCCAGCAGTGGCTCTTCTCAGACAACTTCTCACACAACTCATGCACAAGCTAGCTGCAAGATGACAATACGTTTTCAATAAAAGCACTCTGTAGCATGTGAAGCAATGATGAAAATTCCTCCACCTCGTCCTATGCACAAACTCCATAAGGGGCCTGGTGCAACAGAAGTAGCAAACTGCATCCACTGAATGATATGAGAGCAGGTGCTTTTCTCTGACATGTCAGGCATCTCAGGAAAGAGGCATATTCTCTGGTGGTTCTCTTCTGGGGTGGAGTGTGGTTACTTTGCCTTGCCCCAGTGCAGGACAGTGCTCTTGGCCCACGGCAAATTTTGCTATGAAGATTTTAACTCCCATAGACAGATTTTGAACTTGGAATGCTAAATTCGTAAAATAAAGTAAAAGAGCTGTGTGTTTCATAAAAGAAGTGGAGATTGCTATTCTTGGTCATTTGCAGATATTACAACAATACACTTGTGAAAAGGTGAACATGCACATTTGGGGGTTTACTGTAGACGGCTTTAAAAAATTGTGGGAAATATTCCCAATGTACAGTGAAAAATGTCCATTCACTGTTTTGTTGTGGGGGAGGGGGGAAATTGAGCTGATCCAGGGGAGGAGTTGCCTGCCTACAGCCTCTCTTCCCTAGCCCCACCACTCCTCCCAGCTCTGGTTCTGTCTGCAAGAAGGGAGCAGGGATGAGGGAGGGGTAATGCACTGAGGGCCGGGGTTTGCCCAGCCTGAGCTGGAGGGGGATGGGGTTGGGGGTGAGCTGCAAAGCGAGGGTGCTCCAATCTATTCGCCTCCCTTCCAGCTGAGGCTGGCCAAACCCCAGCCCACAGCACATTACACCTCCTTCATCTCCCCTCACTTTCTGCAAACAGCATCAGGAGAGGGGCTGGGCTGCATCAATCCAGCCCTGATTGTGTGCAGGGACTGACAGATGTTAAATGAAGGTGTTCCGCTTTGGAGCACCTCCATCTGATCCTTCAATACGTGACAGTTCATTTGTTGCACAATCAGTCACTTTTAAACCACTCTACAGCCATTCATTTCTGTCACAGCATAGCTGTAGAGCACTTTCAGCGGGCTGATCACATGACAGTGTCACCTCTGGCAGCACCCTTTTTCTCTTAGCTTTTGGGTTTTCCTTCTCCCAACCCTAACCCTCCTGCTTTCCTTGAGATATTTCCCCCCAATGCTCATTCTAGACCTTTTCTTTCTCTTACAGAGTCTCTCCAGAGTAGTTTGTAGACCTGACTGGATTAACATCTTCCTTTTCACTCCCAGGATACCTACTCTTAGTCTCAAGCTCACCACTTGACAGGTTTGTTTTGAAGTACAGAATCTGAACACAACAACTTCAAGTGGGTTTTAAATATACTAACTAGGATATGATCTCCCATCTTGTTTCTAAGACCTGGCAGTAAATCTGTAACCTCACATTTTTAATAGCACAAGAGATAGCCTTACAGCATTACAGCTTTGATAATGACAAATGATCCTGGGAGCCACTGCTAATCAAACAGATGTTCAATGCAGTGCTGGCTGATATTAAGCTTTCTTTTTTTGTCTTGTGCAGCTCAAATCTGACTTCTCAGGTTTTACTTGTTGGCTGGTAAAAGGAATAATTGCATCCTGGAGTTACCTCTTTAATGTGCAGAAAGTCCTTGGCATCAAAAGAGATGGCAGTGCTTGGGACAGGAACATCTTCATCCAGTGCTCCACAGTAACTCACATTAGTCTTAACAGCAAATGCTACAGGTTTAGACTAGAAATAGAAATACATGTAACAAGCATGTTGTAGAAATGTTATTGTACTTTTCAGATTTAAGAGTTAATATGCTAACTGTATTGAACAAAAAAATAATCTACTGATGGTGCATAGTACATTAGGCCATATCCAGACATAACAAACTGGCCTCACTCCACACCAGCCAGGAACAGAGCTGTGCATTCTTATACTGTGTCCAAAGTTGAACTGCAGGATTTGTTCACAGCAGACAACTGAGCATGAGTGTTCAGCCTCTGGTATGACATATCTAAGGAAAGCGAACTCCTCCTTCCAGGGGGTACCACACAGACCTGGAAATGCCATAAAGTTCCCCTCTTACAGATACCGCTCTAATGTTCTAAGGTGCCAATTTCCATTAACCAATGGGCAATGAAGTGCTACAGGTAAGATTCAAAGGCAGATAGGGGAGGAGGACTGACGAGACTGGCCAAATTCCTGAATCTCCTTGTGGCATCACGCAGTGTTGTGCTGAGATGCTGGGCTGCTCCACCCATGTTAGCTCCTGAATTGAGAACAGAATTGTTGGAGTGAGCTATTGCATGAATATGGCTGTGCAGCTTTGGTTCCAGAGTCAGTTTATAATGTTTTTGCAGCATGCCTGGCAGGCTGGCCACACACACAATACTCTGGACCCCTACTGACTTCAACAGGATTGAAGGAGAATAATTTCATTCCCCACTTTCAGTAATAACTTCTTTGTGAAAATATTTGGCGTTTCCCCCTCTAGTATCTTGTACTTCCATTGGTTATCAAACTATTTTCTAATGAGACTATCATCATTATAAACCTGTGGTGCGAGTCCAAACACCATGCAAAAGCTGCCATGTCACAAAATAATGTACAAACCTGCTATTATTAAAGACAGAGAAAGCACTCACTTTTGCCCTTTCAAGCTGAATGGCTGCTTGCTGTTCTCTCTCCTGGCGGATTGCTTCTCTGTCCTCCTCCAGAGATACATCCGAATCTGAAGGTCTACTGGTGTATGAATCTGCTGATCCCTAAAAATAAAAGCACATAGTTAAGAAGAATGTATAGATTGAGTAGAAAGAAAAAGACAACTCAAAATTCAGAAAATATTGCTCAAAAATTGTTTCCTGGATTTTGTTGGATGGATTTTGTGCCTAATATCAAAGAGGAAATTGGGCAAGAGTTAACTAGGAACCTGAGTGGCTTTATAGGCGTTTTTGTTTTGTTTTTTAAAAAAAAGACAAAATTCCATGGGTAAAAAACACCTCTCTGGTTTTCAGAGCTTGCACATTATTCTCAGGCTCTGGAAGGCAATCACCACTAGGCAAACCACAGCAACCACTTACGAGGCTTAAATCCTGGTTGACAGCCTTAGATTACGATTATCTTTGTCAAAAATATATCATATCAAACATAATCTGAGTATTAGAGGACACAGTAAAAACCACTTCTTTGAGTAAATACATTATTTATTGAACCAACTTTGTAGCTGGGATAAAGTTAAACAAGCTTTCAAATGGTAACTTTATCCCAGCTACATAGTTGGTCCAGTAAAAGACATCATCCTAAGAAATCCTTCCTTCTTGCATAATTTTTAGACCATCACAGCTACAACACCACTCTTAAGCTACCATAAACATATCATTGATTCATAAATACTTTACTTACTACCAGCAACCAAACTATTTAGACAAACTATTTTACTGAAGCATAAACACGTATGAACCAAGAAGCAAAAATGGCCGGAACACACTATTAAAAGCTGCTCAACGTTACAAAATGTAGATCCAGATGTAACTTATGAAATTAGATAAGACAAGAGCAATATTATACCCAGAAGTGGTGTAAATAGTTTGCATGGGAGAAGCAGGAGACAATGAGCAGTAAGATTTCTCCTTTGCGTCACTATTTGGGCCAAGCGGCCAAATCTGAAAGTGTAATGTCTCCACTCTGTTTATAAAAACTCTTTCATATCATGACCTTGATTCTGCAACCAGCTACGCCGAGAGGGATGCTTATGCCTGTGAGGATCCAAATAAAGGACAGAGGTCTAATTCCTGAAGAAGATGGTACACAGAATTGTCAAGCATTATATTACAGTTTTTAAAAAAGAGGAGGAAATGCACAGAAACCACAAAGCCTGCAGAAGCCTAGCAAAATCAGGACCTGATTCTGCTCTCAAGGAGTCTCACTAATCGGGTCTTGCAGAGATAGGCACACTACACTGCCTCTGTGGGGAGACTGGCGACGCTGCTAGAAGCATATCCTGTCTGCCCAAGCTCAGAAAGTAGCAGTGTAGCACAGCCTTGAGCACACAATAAGAAGCACGAGGCAGACAGACCGAGAGTGGCTCTGGGTGTGTACCCAAGCCTGCACTAAACCAGTTACACAGGCTGCACACATATGTTCAAGTCATGCAGGACAAATCTTCCAGGTTTGCTCTCCTATGAGAAAAACTGACTTGTACAATTTTCAGACAGAGAAGCAAAGCCCCTGCCCTATGGATGGTGGGCAGCCAGGGGCCCGACAGCACATGGCCCAGAAGAGAGCTTTGCAGAGATTTTTTGGGTTTTTTTTAAGTGAATGCAAGCAGGGATCATCAGGGTAAGAGGAGGTGGGCACTGTGCCATGCACAAAAGAGCCCTTCAGGCTTTCCCCTCCCCAGAGCTGTGTTGAAGCCCAGCTAAGGCTGGGCAGGGTGTATGCTTGTATGCTTCCCCACACCCATGTGCGATTCCAAAAGGGAACAAACCAGTAGCAGAAGACACCCCCCTAATGGTTTCAGGGCTTGGCTTTTCCAGGCCCAAGCACTACGGAGACATGTTCTGCTCCCTGCTTGGCTGTGACTGACACATGCTGTCCCTCCCCATGTGGGACACGGCAAGGGAGAAGCAAAGCACACTGGGACTGTGGAGGCTGGCTCTGCATCTGCTGCCTGTACAGAAGTTCTGTCTCCTGGGAGATATTTTCCCAGAAGCCACTTCACTCGAATTGTTCCCAAGTTATTTTTCTTCCTGAGCAGCCACTTTTACTCTGGGAGAAAAAATATAATTTTTTTATATACTTGTGGTTTCTCCAGAGAGAGCAAGGACTCTCCCTGGAGAAACTAAACTTCTGTTCAGCCCACAGTTTTTTTTTTTCAAATGAGACATGGGCAGGTGGGACATCCTCCAGTGGGACTTCCAGGCTGACCCTACATGTCATAAAGACAAGGGCTTAGTCTGTAAAAACAGTTTTAAACATGAGGCCTCTTTGCTTTGTGTGGCATGGGCAACCTGTGTGTGTTGCATCCAGCAGATCAGGGAGGGAATAAGTGGAACGGTGGCAGGGCAAGGAACAAAAAACAGAGCAGCAGGTTGCACAGGGAAAGGGAATCAGACTGGCACTCAGGGATAGTGCAGGGTTAAGTTGCGGTACACCCGCAAAAACTTTTGGCCCCCCACTGACACAGGAAGGATATGTGCATTATGGTTCCATTTCCCGAGGTGAGGACATTTGTTTGGGGGTTGTTTATTTATGTATTTGACATCTATGTTGCCCTCCCCACCCAAAAGACTCAGGGTGGCTTATAATAAATATAATTAAAAAACCCGATAAAATAAATAATAAAAGAATTCCCCAGACAATATGCCAAAACTTAACCCTGCCTGCTGAACATGGGCTTAAATAAGGTTTTACAGAGCTTCCAGAAGATGTCCTCAAGGGGAATGGGGTACATAGAATGAATTCCCATATTTTTTCATCAACTGAGCTTAACACAGAGCTGGTGCATATAGGAAGTAGCTCTCAGCTGACCTTAGGTATTGCAGTGTATATAAGGGTGAAAGTGGTCCATTAGGCACATAGGACCCAGGCCACTTATATGGGCAATGCCTTAGCTAAGGAACCTCCTTTCCCCTAGTGGCAATGAGGTACCACTCACTGAATTTCCCACATTCCAATGCTGAAGATTCTGACACTTTATTTTCTTATTTGATTATTTTGCATTTTATTTCATTTATTAACTCCCAGCAATTCATTTCTTATTAAGCTTGGGATTCTGTATTGGTAATAGTGTTCTGATACACATCATAGGGAGCTTTGCACAGTTACATATTTTTGAGAGTCTGCATTATAGCAATTAGATACAATGGCAATAAAGGCTATCTAAATTGCTATAAACAATCAGTACAGAGCCTTATGCAATTTGCATAATTTAATCCCATTTTTTTATATACATATTTTGTACATGCTTCCTAGGAACAGTACTGCACTACAATACCAATAATGAAAACAGAGCTCTCCATCTGTCTGAGTGAAGTCCCAATTAAGTCAACAGGACTGCAAAAGGCAGATTCTACATATGGGATATGGCCCCTGTATTGTACAGTAATAATAAAAAATCCCATAGGAGCTCTACTGTACACAGTAGTGCCTGTGATCATCACTGTAGAACAGTACAATATTTTTTACAAAGAACAAGCATTAATGAATTGGATTGTGTGTATTTAGCATAGCATTTTGCCATAAGTACAGTAACAAAATTCTAAGTGACAGCATTTTCAGTAGTGAATTGAAAAAAAAAAAAAATTCTCTGAGCTACAATCTTCCCACCCAGCAAAGCCATAAACTCTGTTTTTGTCAAATGGAAGGCTATTTTGTCTCATCCCAGTTTTTAGAGGAGTTCTAAATTAACCTCATCAGAAACTAAAAAAAAGGATATACAGAAGTATGACAGGTTCATGATTCAACTGATTCAGATGCAAGGGCATTAAGAAAGCCTTGACAAACCAATCTTCACTGCCATAATAAACACAATCCTATTTTTTTCTATGAGGGGGATGATTTAAATTTATTTTTTGTGTTGAGCCATTTAACTGTGTTCAAGCAGAGAGCCTGAGAAAGGAAAATAAGCAGAAGAGGAATCAACCAAAAGCTCTGAGAACTCAGTATAAATTCGACCAGGTACGGCAGCATTCAGTCAGGTCTGCTCCAATTTGAGTGTCAAAACACCCAATGGGATAGTTGCAGCTGTCATATTTAAGGAAATGTTGTGATACATCCTGGAATATAAACTGAAAATAACTTTGGTAGGCTGCAACACAACCATGTAAGGATGTATATTAACTACAGAAAGTGAAAACAAACAATAACAAAACAAGTATTTGCTTCTCCTATTGGAAATTGCAGCATTAATCCCACCTACTTTTTCTGCCTACTAAAGTAAAGCAAAAACCCTACTTTTCAAAAGTAGCCTCTCATTTCAAGCCTGCTATTTCTACTAAGTAACAGCAGATACAATTTAAGGGGCCAAATAATTCTCGGCTCCTATCATAGAGTTTTGATGTGCAAGTATTTTGATTGTGTGCACATGCAGCACACATGCCACTTCCACGTGCAGACAGAAAAGCAGCTCCCCACTAGAACTCATGGCACTTCTTGTGAAGCGCCATGAGTTACAACGATCCCCCAGATTCAACAGACATTCACTGTTGGGTCCCAGCGATTGGGAGACCAAGCTGCTGTTTAGAGTAGCTGTGGGCCTGCAGCCGCTGTGCCCTAGCAACATCTCCCTCCCCCCACTCCCAGCCCCAGCACTGTTTTCAGAATGGGGTGGTGGGGGGAGGCCAAAATCCCCTGCTCACTCTCCCACCTCCCATTTTGAAGACAGCACTGGGGCTGCATCAGCCCAGTTCTGCCATGGCGTGCAGAGATACAAGTTACTGAAGGAACTCCATTTGGAGCACATTCATCTCAATCCTCGTGCAACGAGGGTTCTGATTTTTGCAGGGTCAAGCTCTTTTAAAGTGCGCTGCAGCCATGCACCTGTATTTGGTCACAGCTGTAGCGCACTTTCAGGGGGCAAATCGGGTGAAAATTGTCACTTCTGTTTGTGCCTACAGATGTTAAAAAGAATATGTGATGGGATGTGATGTGCAATCCCAACAATCATGCTTCCAGCCATGCCACTATTGTTGGATTGAGCATCCCATCACGCCAAATTGTCAGTGCAAGGGGAGCCTGGGATCATGATCCTGAGCTCTTCCTGCACAGGCAATCTTTGCTCCCATAACTGGGATCCCTGCAAGCTGACTGGATCTCCCAGCCCCAGGGGTGCACCATGTGCTCCAGGGCTGAAAGCTCCAATAGCTGACAAAGCTCCCAGCCACAGAAGCACATGGTGTCCCCCTGAGCCAGAGAGCTCCAATCACTGACAGGGTTCCCAGTCCGGAGCATGCAGTGCCAATGATAGCTCCACCTCCAGCTCCAGCTCCAGCATGGGGCACATAGACCTGCTCCAGCTTTGGTTGCATGCCTTGTGCTGGAGCTGGCGCTACCACAGCACACCCTGTGCCACATGACAGCACTAGCTCCAACATGGGGCACACAGTGGCTCCAGCAGGGCCAGCAGCCAAGGAGTTAAGTTGCAGCAGGGGCAATGGGCAAAACAGCTGGAGGGCAACTACACCTGTATCAGCCCTCATTTACCCTCCTGCTGCCAACTGCCATGACCACCGGAGCCTTAAAGCCCTGGATTCTGCAGCAGGCCATTTCCCCTGGCCACACAGCCAACTTTCAGTGGCCTGCCAGTAGCCCAGGGAACCAGAAAGAACAGCACTGCAGCCTGGAGTCAGGCCATGCGCTGTGTGTTTGACACCCCTGATGCAGACCATTAAGACACCATTCGCTCTACTTTCACAGATGGACTTTTTCCTCATCTTACTATCCCATGCTGCACTGCTCGACTAGAAGCGGCAAAAATGCAACCATGCAGCTACAGGTGGGTTATTTACTTTGGCTAAGAGACAATATTACTCAATAGGCTACTTAGCTCAACCCAAAGATGTTATACCATTTCCATTTTAATAGCTTGCCCCAGTAGCTCAGAATGTATACTTACCTATAGTTCATCAGAACCTATATGGGATACATGCAAAATCAATATCCTGTAGGACACTGCAGTGGTAAATGGCTGACTCCTCATGGGTTTGTATGGGATGCCTGGGAGAAAGGTACAATGACTTTCCTTCACCTCCAAGAATCAGTTGAGGGCTGGGTCATCTCCCAGTGCACACCAGATCAGCTGTGATAGAAATCTGTGGAATCCAGAAAGCTCTTACCATACTTCCTCCTACTCACTCTCAATTCTGATATATCTTTAAGAGCAGGGTGGCAGGGGCTGGCTGCATGCCAGCCAAGGACATCCAGACATCTTCAGATACTCTTCTAGGACAGTTTTAATCTCCTTGCAATTGTCACCAAAGAGATTTAGTAATGCTGAGGATCTGGGCACACAGTACACAAATCCACCACTGTACTGTACTACTAGCTTTAACAAGGATTATGGGCCCTGCTACAGAGCTAGACAATAGAACTACTTACCTAAAGTTATATTCCCAGCCTCCCTTTTGGAATTATCTTCAAATCTTTAGTTCATACTGACAACAAAACAGAACCAATCAATTCTTTATTCTTATGGGAAGCTATCTAAGAGTTGGCTATTCCAGCCACCTGTCATCCCTGCCAGGAATGTTTCAATCACAAACTAATTAACTTGAAGGTGTCACTGGTAGTTTATCAATAACTACTAATAAAAGTAAGTAATCAACTTTTCATTGGTTGTGGAGGGGATAAGTGGAAAACGGTTCCTGTTAAGGAATCCCTGTTCCATCTAGAATAGAGATATTAATTTTATATACTATTTCCCTGGAGCTTGCTTGTGTTTCCCTTAGTAAAGGTAAGCTTCTCTTAAAGGGAACCAACCCTCATAGAAAACATTCTAGTACCATAACTCTGATAGGGTGATGTTTTCAGTAATGCCTATAATTTACTGCCCCAAGGAAGGCATTTTAGGAATACTCCTTTCAGATTAGAGCAATGGTCTAATTGGTCCAATGGGCTATTGTCCACTAGTGGGAAAGTCATGCTTCAGAGGGATCTGTAATATCCCTGCCATCTCATGCACACCTCCATAATGAGCATTATACAATAACATGCCCGTGAGGAAATTGTTTCTGTAACCTGAGGCACAACTGTTGGTGGGTTTATGTTCTGAAGCGTAAGTACAACATATAAATGCTAGTCTAGCCACGATCATTCTTATAATTTATGTAAATTCACATATTTTTTAAAATACAGACAGAGAATCTTACCTGTTGGTATCTTCTGGTAAGGGGAACAAGTCAGAGATGGATACACTCTGACATCTCCATAACCTGCCTATCACTGGTAACTAGGAACCAGTTAGGGCTGTGCGAAGCTTTGGGTGCCGATTCGAATCAGAGAAGATTCAGCCCGATTTGGTGGCCAAATCTCCAAATCTGAATCAAATCAGAAGACCAGTAAAAAGGTCCGAATTGATCCGGAAAGATTCAGAGAATGTTGGAGATTCGGACAGTCCCCACCCGCCAATGCAGGGAGCTGGACCAAGACTCCATGCCAGTAAGTAGAGAATGGGGGGTGGGGGTGGGGAGGGGAAGGGGCTGGAGGAGGGGAGAGAGGACCATGGGGGGACCCCTGCCAGGTCCCATCCCCTGCCTGTTCCTCCAGCCCCTCTGAGCACCCCCAACCACTCTCCCAGCCCCATCAATGGCTGCACTGCCCGGCCCCAGCATCCCAGAGCTTTAAAAAAAAAAGCCCCGCAGTCACCGGCTGCTGCCAGGAAGGGAGGCAATCCCTGCTGCACCCTACTGCCCTGCGCTGCGTGGGGGGCTCCGCCATAAGCCTCCATCCCCCACCCACTCTCCCAGCCCCTGCTCCTGGTTCTTTAAAAAAAAAAAAAAAAAAAACCCCCCCCATTACCAGCTGCTGCAGGG
>NW_017729031.1:6631321-6631551 GCF_001723915.1 Gavialis gangeticus | reverse complement strand
GGTTCTTTAAAAAAAAAAAAAAAAAAAAGCCCCTCCATTACCAGCTGCTGCAGTGGCCATCAGGGCTTCTGGGGGCTCGTGGCAGAGCCCCTCCACGCAGCACAGAGCAGTGTGGGGCAGCAGGGATCACCCCCCTACCTGGCAGTAGCTGGTGAGCGGGTGCTTTTTGTTTGGGGGTTTTTTTTTTTTGTTTTTTTTTTTTTTTAAAGAGCTGGGACACTGGGGCCAGG
>NW_017729031.1:6629428-6629731 GCF_001723915.1 Gavialis gangeticus | reverse complement strand
GTTTTTGGGGGTGAGGGCCCTTTCAGATGTTTATGCTCCTCTGAGTCCCCCCCTCATGGCTCCAGCCTCACCTCATGGCCAAAGAGACCACCTTCTAGGCCGTTCCAACTTATATAGCCCCTGTGACCTCATCCACCTGGGCCAGTGGAGGAGCTCCAATTGGCTGTCAGCCAACCCATTTGAAATACCTCACTTGTTACCGCGCAGATTCCAGCTCCCCTTACCCAGGTACCAGTCACGTAGGCAGAGGGAGCAGGTTTCCCCCCTCCCTCAGGAATGGAGCCAGCTCAAGTTACCTAAAGA
>NW_017729031.1:6623626-6624428 GCF_001723915.1 Gavialis gangeticus | reverse complement strand
GGACACTGGGGCCAGGCAGGGCAGCCATGGGGAGAGCAGGTGGGGGACTGGGGCTTGTGGCTGAGCCTCTCATGCAGCATGGGTGCAGCGAGGATTGCTGTTCCCCCACCATCCCTCCGCCTGGCAGCAGCCAGTAATTGTGGGGCTTTTTTTTTGTTGTTTTAAAGAGCCAAGACACTGGGGCAGGACAGCCATTGATGGGACTGGGAGAGTGTGCAGAGGATGGGGTCTGTTTGATTTGGCCAGATTGATTCAGGACAGTGATCAGAATCACCGAATCGAATCACTGTCCCCCAAATCGGCTGAATCTGAAGCGAATACTGTGGCGGGTGCAGGGATCCCACCTCAGTAAAACAGCAGGGTATTCGTATCCCATGGCTACCACCACGCGAGGCAGGCCAGTAGGGGGTGCTTCTGCATTGAGCCGCCCACCTCCCTGCGCCTGACCACCTTCCAGGCTCCAACTGCCTCCCTAGGGGCGCCTTATGTCTGGCCGACCCCTCTCCCGGAGCACACTTGCTAGTCTGGGGCTAACGTCGCCGCCACCACCCCGAGAAGGGACTGTCTCAGCCCTGTGTCCTTAGGGAAACACAGGCCTAATAGTCCAAAGGGTACTCGACCCAGTGCAGGCACTTGGGGCACTTCCCCAAGTCAGGGGGCAAAAAGCAAAGTCTCCCTTAGTCCGCAGACCTAAGGGGTCTCTTAGGCATAATTTAGACCCACCCCTCAATAAGTCTCCCACACCAGTCAAAAAGGAGAACTTTATTGATTACAGGGGGTAGGGTAAACTAGGGTACAGGAT
>NW_017729031.1:6617073-6622797 GCF_001723915.1 Gavialis gangeticus | reverse complement strand
GCAGAGGGAGCAGGTTTCCCCCCTCCCTCAGGAATGCAGCCAGCTCAAGTTACCTAAAGAGACAAGGTAAGGGTGTGGTCTCCTCTGCTGAGCCCCCCCTACTCAAATGGTCACAGCACAGAGATATTATCACAGTGTCACAGGGCAGAGATTTTGGGGAGAAACCAAGGTGGCTTTCTGCCACAAATACTAGCTGCTTCACACAGGCCTAGAACCAATGGGAGCAGTTTATATACATCTCAGGAAATCATTTGCCCCAGCATGAGTTACTAAACTTTTCAGCTGCTAGGATTTCACTGGGCCAGGAAGTCATTTTCCTATGATTAAATCCTGCTTTGGTACAGCAAAGATTGGCAGAAATGGAAGAATCAGCAGGAATGACAGTGCTGCACTTCGTATAAAGTATCCTACCAGTATAAGGCTAGAGTGAGAGGAGCATTTCCCTTCAAATCTGAGCTGGAACAAACTGAGTACAAACTGCGCTGAAGACCAGCACTAGTTGCCAACAGCAGTGCATGCTTTCTACTGGCTTGGGAGTTAGATACACTTTCTTACAGTCCCCGTTAGGAGGTAGTACGTACCAAGGAATTCATTAGACATACTGCCCACTGCACTCCAGCAAAGAGATAATGTGCCCAGCTGTACTATAGCTCTCTGCGGTCCTCACCACCTGGTGGCCTCAGCTTTAAAGTTCAGCACCAAGGAAATTTAACAGCACTTCTTCTCTAGACAGAAGTCAGGGGAATGTAAAATCTGTCAGCCCTTCACATCAATGCTGGGTAGACTGTGGCTGGAAACTTTATCTGAGCTATTATACTAATGAAATTGCTATTTAGCATCCAAAAAAGTAATCACCAGCAGAGGAAACCTGAATTTATATGACTAAGTTCAGTAGCACAACAGTATAGGCCACATCTATTACCAACGTTGTGACTGTTTCAAGCCCTAGGGCGGGGTTCCCAAACTGTGGTATGCCTACCCCTCAGGGTACGCGAGACATCTCTGGAGAAGTACACGGGAGAAATTGGGTAATGGAAGATTTCATTTTCATTATAATAATAGTTGGCATTTAAGGGGTTAAAATATAACATAAAACATATGCTGGTAGAGGTATGTGGGCAACTGGTATATCTGAAAGGGAGTATGCAATAAGAAAGTTTAGGAACTGCTTCTCTAGGGAAAGAGATGGGGAGGACTGGGGAACTGGGAAGATATGACCAGCTGTGTTGCTGGCAATTAATTAATGTCTTTAAGATGTTTTGGAGACATAAACTGCTTTATAGCCACTAAATGTTACTACTCTTATTAACAGGCAACAAAGGCTCAATGGCAGCAGAAAGAAAAAAAAAAATCGCAGCTTCCAAATACTAAATCAAAGGACACAATAAACACGTACAATATATATCAATAGAAACTGGCTTCCTTCCAGAGTCCTACCCAGAATGATGTAGTACAGTGCAACCAGAACACACCAGAACCTGGTATGTCTGAGGCCTGAGACTGAGCCAGTGCTGCTATCACCAAGTGGGGCAGACATTCATCACCCACGCCCTCTTCAGCCACATATTCTTCCTTTTAATTTTTTATTTATTAGAAGGTATATGAGACTTTGGTCCTGGTATGACTGCAAACTTCATCCAACTGGAGGGCTTAGTGGCAACATGGTGGGGATCTTCATGGTGGGATAGCTCCTATAAAATACCACAATGTTGCAACCTCAAGAGTAAGGCAAATATAAGGCACCTCAAAACCCTAACCCTCACTGCCTTGTGGGTATTCCTGGGCTGGAGAAAAGCTAAGGGACATCACCCTGACAGAAACATGCCCTTGCTGAGGCATTAGGCAGTCAGCAGCAATTCTAGTCTATTGTTCTCTGGCAGAAGCTACAATCATCCGGGCACTGAACATCTGGACTCAGTCTGGCCTTTGGATTCTGTCTCAATGGTGTGAAGTGGGGATGGTAGGTCTTGGTGGCCTCCACTCCTCCATACTCTTGCCTAGGGCCTATACATAGAAGGTCTTGGTGCAATGGTTGCAGGACTCTGTACAAGTAGATTCATCAGGCAGCCGACTAGACCTCTTCTGCATGCACCATGACCCAAAGAATTGACAATTACCTACACATGTGAGATCTGAGTAATGCACACTTCCCAGAGAGCACACAAATCAACAGAGCTGATAGGTAGTGAACAAAGATGCATGTGGGCTCATGCCTAGACATTCATGTCTCATGGAGCTGATTTTGTGCAGCTCCATGGAAATGACATAATACCCACTTATGAACTTGAAACTGTTAAACTGGAGGCATAGCACCCAATGCTAGCTTGCAGTAGAGGTCCATTCTAGGGCCAGACTCAAAGTTTTGGCTTAGCATATTAGTTGGGTGACCCAAAAAATGTAGGTTTAGAATAAGAAAGTGCCTGGCTATCTATCATGTATCTGCAGATACACGATAGACAGGCAGAAGAGTCTCTCAAAGGCAAACACCTATTCTCCAGAGGATAGTGTGCCTGTGCAACAAAAGGCCTCATAGTTGTTAACAACATACAGGGCCTGAGTGTGCACTCATGTGCGACTGGTGCCTCCCGAGTCTGGGGGAGCACCAGAGTGGGGGAGTCCTCCAGAGGCCAGCCTGCAACCGGGGTGGGGGGTGGGCTCAGCAGCCGGTCACCGAGTGCCGATGCACAGAGCCAAATTTGGGGGGGGGAGGGCACGAGCGCTCTCCTTGCCCCCCTACCAGCTGGAGCACTCGCTGTCAGGCAAGGCACTAGCGCTCACAGGGGGACACGTGCCCCTGCCCCCGTATTGCCCTACATGTCACCTAGGTACGCACTAATATGTAAAACATGAGACTGTGGATGGAGCTATACATTACACTTAGACTATACTAACAGCATAAGTGCTCACATGTTAAAGCTTGTTAAAGCGTGTGTTCTCTTCTAGGTTGGCTGATCTCCTCTGGCGGGCTTTAAACTAGGCTCATCGGGGGAACAGGAAGACAAGGGCAGAGGAAGCCTTGAAACACTAAACCAAGCGTCACCCACAAGAACAGCCCAGCCTAGACCAACGATGAGCAGAACAAATACCCAAGTAAGCAACAGGGGCCCGGGTAGTACTGAGATTAGGAGGCCAGTGCATGCATCTTCAGGAGGCCTCAAATGCCTTTACACAAATGCTTGTAGTATGGGAAACAAGCAGGAGGAACTCACCCTCCTGCTAGCTGACACCAACTCAGACATAGTGGGGCTCACGGAAAAGTGGTGGGACCCAATGCATGACTGGGCCGTGAATATCAAGGGCTATAGGCTGTATAGGAGGCGTAGGACAGGGAGGAAAGGTGAGGGTGTGGCACTCTGTGTCAAGGAGAAATACACATCCTCAACAAGTAGCACGGGGTCAGAGGAGGGGCACACTGAAGTGCTCTGGGTTAGAATACAAGGAAGTCGAGGGGAAAGGGACTTAACGGTGGGGTTCTACTACAGACCACCCAACCAAGGAGAAGAGCTAGACTGGGAATTCTTAAGTCAGCTCACGGAGGTAGTTAGGTCAAAGGACGTGGTCATCATGGGTGACCTGAACTTTCCAGACAGGGATCTGCTGGGAAGAGCAGTCAGCCAGGTCTGACTGCACACGTAGGTTCCTAGCTGAGATACCGGACCTCCATCTAACCCAGGAGGTGCACAGCCCCACCAAGAGAGACACCTTGTTGGATCTGGTCCTGGCCATGGGCAACAACCTGGTGAGGGGTCTGCAGGTGCTTGACCACCTGGGCGACAGTGATCATTGCCTGCTGGAATTCACCATCCAGTACAAGGTGGCAAAGGCCTGCAGCAAGGCAGCAGCCCTGGACTTCAGGGAGGATTTCAATGAGGTAAGGAGAATAGTTGGGGAGGCACTGAAGTCCCAGAGGGGAGAGGAGTCGGGTGTCCAAGAAGAGTGGTCGTTCCTTAAGGAGATGATCCTCCAAGCCCAAAAAGAGGTAATCCCAAGGCGGATCAAAGGGGACAAGAGGACGCAAAAGCCCCCATGGCTCACCAAAAGCATACAGGAATGTCTCCTAGCTAAAAAAGGAGACATACACCCAATGGAGGTGAGGGGCCATCATCAGGGAGGACTATACCTCGGTTGCTCAAGGCTGTAGGGGGTTGGTTAGGAAGGCCAAGGCGGAGATGGAACTGGGACTAGCTACCCAGAACAAGGACAAGAAAAAGTCCTTTTTTAAATACACAGGGGGTAAAAAGAAGGTACCGGGTAACATGGGACCTCTGCAGGACACACTAGGAAATCTGGTCGTCGCACCGGACAGCAAAGCTAACTGATTTAACAATTTCTTTGCCTCCATTTTTTTGAGCAGGGACCAGGTCACCCCCCGCACACACTAGGACCCCATAGGACCCAGGGGAGGCGCACCCAGGCCTAGGGTCAGTGAGGACCTAGTCAGAGAACTTCTGGAGGGACTGGATGTATTTAAATCAGCTGGTCCAGACGATCGCCACCCCAGAGTGCTGAGGGAACTAGCAGAGGTCACTGTGGGACCCCTCGCACAGCTTTATGAGCACTCATGGTGCCTGGCATGGTTCCAGAGGACTGGAAAAGAGCCAATGTGGTTCCCATTTTCAAAAAGGGAGGAAAGAGGACCTGGGAAACTATAGGCTAGTTAGTCTTACCTCGGTTCTGGGGAAGCTTTTTGAGAGAGTTATCCTGGCGCATGTCCACAAGGGGCCAGCAGGGGAGATTATGGTTAGGGGCAACCAATACAGGTTCATTAGAGCCAGGTCCTGTCAGACCAACCTGGTGGCCTTCTGTGACCAGCTCACAAAAGCCCTGGATGCATGCATCACGGGGGACATAGTCCTTCTGGACTTTAGCAAGGCCTTCGACACTGTCTCTCACCCCATTCTTATTAAAAACTAGGGGACGGTGGCATCGACACCTACACAGTCAAATGGGTTGCCAACTGGCTGGAGGGCTGCAGCCAGAGAGTGGTGGTGGACAGGTGTTATTCGACCTGGAGGGATGTGGGCAGTGGGGTCCCCCAAGACTTGGTCCTTGGGCCCGCATTGTTCAACATCTCCATCAGCGACTTGGACAAGGGGGTAAAAAGCACCCTGTTCAAATTCACAGATGATATTAAGATGTGGAGAGAAGAGGGCACGCTAGAAGGGAGGAATAAGCTACAACTGGACCTAGACAGGTTACAGGGGTGGGAGGATGAGAACAGGATGGGTTTCAGTGCTGACAAGTGCAAGGTATTGCACCTGGGGAGGAAGAACCAGCAGCATACCTACAAGCTGGGGAACTCCCTTCTTGTCAGTGCAGAGGCAGAAAAGGATCTGGGAGTCATTATTGCTGCCAAAATGAACATGGGCTGACAGTATGGGGACACAGTCAGGAAGGCCAACCGTACCTTGCCATGCATCCACAGGTGCATCTCAAGCAGGTCCAAGGAGGGGATCCTCCCCCTCTATGCAGCACTGGTCAGGCCACAGCTGGAGTACTGCATCCAGTTCTGGGCACCGCACTTCAGGAGGGATGTGGACAACATGGAGCAGGTCCAAAGGAGGGCCACTCGCATGATCAGGGGGCAGCAGGGCAGCCCCTATGAGGAGAGGTTAAGGGACATAAACCTGTTCAGCCTCCACAAGAGAAGGCCGAGGGGGGATCTAGTGGCCTGTTACAAACTAGTCAGAGGGGACCAGCAGGCATTGGGGGAGTCCCTGTTTC
>NW_017729031.1:6608427-6616908 GCF_001723915.1 Gavialis gangeticus | reverse complement strand
GGAACCAACTTCCAAGAGAAGTGGTGCTGGCTCCTACCCCGAGGGTCTTTAAGAGGAGGCTAGACAAATACCTTGCTGGGGTCGTTTGACCCCAGTACTCTTTTCTGCCATGGCAGGGGGGTCAGACTTGATCTGCTCAGGTCCCTTCCGACCCTACCAACTATGAAACTATGAAACTCATGCTAACTGATCTCTGAGCTTCTCAAAATTATGCTACTTCAGGTGAGAGTCAACTCTAGGCTGTGCCACCTAGCTTGTGTTATGGTAACTTCAGTCTGCTCCACAGAGATAAAATGAGTAATTTTCAGTCCTCCGGCATCCCAAGATACATCAATCCCAGCTCCCTTCCCCTCCTAACGCAGAGCAGGGACAGAGCCCAGGTGTCTTGGCTCCTAGCCATATCCCTGTTCACCAGCCCTCTAGTGGCGAGTGAGAGCTGTGCAGGCAAAAAATGGTATTAACCCTTACTGTATGACTGCTTACAGCAGGTTCCAACTTCAACACTACGTAACACTCAACAAATTTAGTATGGTCTCAGTGCAACATGTAATTTAACCCTTGGATTTGGGCCTCCTTGGATTCTACATCTACCAGTCGTGTTTTGTCTCTATTTGTATAGTAATCTTCTGGGGACTGGGACTTTTATGGTTTTGTATGGTATGCAGCATAATGGGACTCCATTCTTGCTTAAAGTCTGTAATATATCAATGGTAAATAAAATAATCATTAGAAGCACAGAGAGAAGCAATAATTTTTGCCCATCTGGCCACAGAAAGCAGTTTATAGCCATGACCAAACACAAGTGCACCGCTGTAGCCGGCTTAAGATTGGGTGAAAATCTGAACCCTCATTGCATGAGAGGTGAGATGAAGACATTTCAAAATACAGCCTCTTCTGTTACTTCAGTCTGCCTGCCTCCCAGCCTGTTGCTCTTTTCAGAATGGGAGGGTGGAAAGGAAGTGGAAGGAGTTTGGTCTGTGGGGTTTTCAGCTCCTGCTGAAGGGTGGGGTGGGTGTACTGAAGTCCCCTTGAGGTGGGGGGACTCCAATTCATCCACCCCATCCTCCAGTGGGGGCTGAGAAACCCCTAAAAGAGCTCCCTGTGGTCCCTTTCTCTTCTGAAAACTTTGCAGCCTTGCAGAAGGAAGAGACACTGCTCGCGGAAACTGGCCATAGGCTCACAGCCAGCAACTAGATTCCCTTCCCCGCTGGAGCCAACAGTGAACTTTTGTTTGGTCCGGGGGATCCTTGTAACTCAGAGCGCTTCCTGCAGTGTTCTCAGTTACAGCACAGAGCTGCATTTCTGTCTGTGCCCTAGGATCCTTGCAATGCTGCAAAAGAAAAATATACAGTATTTTTATAAATGTCTCTTTTAAATTTGAAGGATTTCCAATAATTTAATCAAAACATGAAATATGTAAATGTGCATATTTGTGCTTGTACCAAGCCTGCATAATAATGTCTGGTCCACAACTCTGGTTTCTTAGCATTACAACATAAATAATAACCAAGTTAATATATATGTTCCCGTTATAACTAGGAAAAAATAACTGCCTGCATGGCCACACAGTGAAAAGCAAGTCAAGTGAACACAGAATGCCAGACTATAGAGAAAAAAAAAGATCAAATTTTTTGGATCATTCTCTGTCTCTTTTGTAGACTCAAACAGCATCAGAAGGACCCTTTAATTTGTATTTATTTGTTTTTATGTAGGCTTTGTCAGCCAGATGATATTTTTGGATGAATCAGCCAGCTGGGTGTACAGCACACATCCATAATTTTCATGGCAGGGAGGCCCCAAAATGGTTTCTCCTATAGTCAGTCTTTTGTGTGAGTGTGCAATACGGGCATATTTTCCTTTCAAAGCAGAGAATGCATAAATTAAAGGTGCCTTTGCTGGGGTGAGAAGACCGTTAGAGTAAGTGCCAACAAATTACCTAGATTTTATATAACGATTAGTCTAGCCTATACCATACAAAGACCAGTTATCAGAATAACTGCTGCATCATATTATGTCCTCAAACACTCACTGGGACACCTAACATCTAAGAGAAGATAAAGCATACAGCAGTAGCTCATACGAACAAGCTAGTTTTAACAATCTGGAGGCAGCAGTAGGTTTCAATAGAAAGATATATTTACCCCTGAACTGAAAAGCTTGTTTCATGTCTAATGTATACCAGTTTTATTTCATGCTTTCATGGATATGCTCATTTCTTCTTTCATTACTTAACTGCTTCCTCATATTTTGTTTTATTAGTTGTGTAGTCATTATATTTAAACGTACACCTCTTATTCATAATCATAAATAAAATTTAGCCTTCTTGAGCATCTGACGGTTATTGCCACACCTGCATTAATGTTTTCTTGAGTTAATGTTACCACACCTGATTTAATGTTTTTAGCTGGAGTTAAAAACAGTCTGCAGGGCTGAGAGAGAGATTACCAGGAATAGCTAAATTTCAGAAGAAAGGATAGCTTGATTAGTGGAACATAAAGACCATTAAAAGGAGAGGGTGGTTAACACCTGTGGAGTGAAGAGAAATTAGAAGGAATCAGGTAGATTATAATGACTCAAAGTCAGCTGACTCCCTCAGCATGCCTAAATAGAAATGCCACTGCCCCTGTCAGGCAGTTGGTTTTAAACTTTGGGTGGAACAGGAATCAAAAGGAGATGAGACTTTATCACTGCATTTCCTATATAGATCCATCCCCCATATGTAGCGGGAAGAAGATGGTGCCAACCTTCCCATCTTCCAGAAGACCCAGGGGAGGAGAATATCCACCTTCTGCTCCATAAACCTAAAAAGGAAAGAATCAAAATCCCACTTACGATGAGAACACCGGATTCAGGATAGCACTAGCATCGCCGATGCCTGGATGCCTATCTATTTGCTTATCACCAGGGATATTATCTCTTGTGACAGCAGTAATTCTGGTACCATTCATCTGTAAACTCCACTGCTCTGGATGATGGGCAGTCATTCTGAAAGGCAAGCTGTCCCCAAGACACTGCAGCACCATAAGCACTCTGCTCTACTCATTCTGAGGCCCTGCCCTAACAAGAATTTCCCAGAGGCCCTTAAACAGCAATCCTCAGTTACCTAAAGATGAGAGAGCTTTGTTTGGCTGGAGGTGAAGGTCAAGTGAATCATTTTTCCCCTCAACCTTTCACATGAAGCATATGAGCCTAATAGATAACAGAACAGCACTGTCTCATTCTGGGGATCCTAATCTTGTAGACACTACAAATTTGCTAAGGGCATTTTGAGTGCCTTTCTTTATCCAGGAATTAGCAGACACTGAGCAGACATCCTCATATAAAAGGGCCTCACCAACCACGATGTTTAATAAAGCACTACGTGCTGCTGAAAGGGAAAGCCAATTTTTTTTTCACAATATGAAAGTGGCTGCTTTTTGGAGTGACTTAGCAACAGGATCCTTAGTAAAAGTGAGCTCAGTTCAGAATGGACCAAAATGCCAATGCTCTCCTAGAGGAATCTTTCAGGTATTAGGCAGCTGACTATTCTGTAGCATCACCTAAAATGGCCAGAGACCAGAAAAATTTGAGACAATTTCAAAATCACCAGGAGCTGCTTTGTTCACTTTCTCCCTGGGCTATTCCCCTTAATTCCAGGGATGGGCAATTATTTCAGCTGGTGGGCCACTTAATGATTTTTGATGAACAGTTAAGGGCTGCACACAAAGTCTTTCAGAAGATATTTTAACAAATTATAATTAAAATTCATATAAAAATAAAACATCTACTATAACATATTTTAATTTTATTTCAAAAAATAAATGTTGTCCCAATATGTTTTTTGGGTAGTATATATACAGGCAATTGCATAATAGCTCAATAAATAAAGTCTTACTCTTGTGTACTGTGGGGGCTATCCCAGAAGAGCTGTCTGTGGAAAGTGCGGGGGCAGGGGCTGCATCCAGCAGAGCTTGCATGGGCGGTGTGGTACAGATGAAGATGCAGAGCACCTCTACCCCTATCCAGTGTGCAGCTGCCCTCATAGCACTCCACATGGGATCAAGCCCAGCCTGCTCCCATCTGTACTTGCCTCACGCCCACCAACAGTACCAACCTGGCCTTGGCCCCAGCCAACATGCATAGCCACCCAGGTAATGCTTGGCTCACCCCGCCTCCAGCAGCTCCTCCTCCTCATGCCCCTTGGGGGGAAGCTGCAGCCAGGTGGCTCCTGCCCCCATGTTCAGGGTTCCAGCTCCTGATCCTGGCTGCTGTCCACCCACTCAACTGTCTGCAGGTGGTTGCTCATCTCCTGGGTGGAAGGTGGCCAGAAGCTGAAGCTGGACCCCTATGCACTTGGTCAGGAACTGCCCAGCCACTGCTTCCCCCCACGTGGCTGGGCATGTGTTGCCCAGCATGCATTCCCCACAGCCACCACCACTTTCCCACACTACCTGCTGCCCAGAGCAGCACAGCAGGGGCAGGAGGAGAAGGAGCTGCTGGAGGTGGGGAAAGTCGAGCACTGTAGCTGCAGCACTGTACATAATGCAGCAGCAGCACTGAATGGTGGCCAGGGTCCAGGCCAGTACCAGCAGCAGCTGCAAGTGGGAAGTGCAATGCTGGCTGCCCCAGGTGGGAGTGCACTGCTGGCAAAGCCCCATGCAGAGCACTGCGCAGGCAGCCGCAGGCTGGATACAATCAATTGGCAGTCCAGATCCAGTCCGCGGGCTATATTTTACCCATCCCTGCCTTAACCCTTCCCCAAAGAGAGTGTCTCCCTATAATCCTAGCTCCAACAGATTTCGGTCTTTCCTTGGTTAAACTTCAGCCCATACAAGCTGTTGTGGGCCAAGATTCCCAGAGTCCTTGATGCAGAATATGGTGGCTTCAAAGAACTGCGCTGAATGATGCCAAGCAGCACATCAACAGGTAAATATGACTAGTCATTATATGTACTATGGTAGCACTAGGACATATGAGGACAGTGTTTTACAGCATATAAGACAAGAGTCCCGGCATCCAGAAAGCATTCAAACTAAATGCAGCCATGTTATAGTAGGCTGTGGCAACAAGGAAAGGCAGTGGCAGGTGGATGAAAGTTTAATAAACAACTTTTACACAACAGAACTGCCTTAGCCAGGAGAGACGTCCCATCGACCCTCTCTCCTGTGCAATAGAAAACATCTCACCAAGAAGGAAGAAAATTTCAACACCCTGCTTGCCCCCCAGACACCTTAGAGGTAAACAGACTGCTCCAACTTTTATTTTAGCCTAATTTGCATAAAATGAACTTTTCTACCCAAGGGAGCCTATAACATCTTTCTATTCTCCTGTGCAATCTGAAGTTTCATTTCTACTTGCGAGAAATGTTACAGTCTGTGCTTTCTTCTTTGCCTGAGGAAGGGTGCGTGAGCCTGAAAGCTTGCAAATAAAGATTTATTTTTGGAACTATTTAATTGATCTAATAAAAAATATCACCTCTACCAAGAGTTCTGAATAATAAAAGGTTGTGCAGTTATTTTGGTTTGTCACCTGGTCCTTGTAGTTGCACAACATCAATATAAGCTGCAGATATCCACACATTGTTATCCATACACCCTGCAGATTTTCTCTCTTTTCATCTTTCTTTCTTCTTTACTTCTCTCCCTGTGCCAGGTTATTGCACTTGAATTCTTGTCCCCACACTGCTTTAAATTTTTATATGCTGTGACCTTTATCTTCACTTTGGTAAGGCTACATCCCTAGTTAAGCATACAGTTCTGCTCTTCCTTCACAGAGGCCTACAGTTTCCAGACTGCAGTCACTATGCTCCTTTGCCCCAAAAGATGACTTTCTCCCTGGCACAAACAGTTGATTGCTGACATCTGAGGTTGACAGGGAAAATGCTAAATGGTCTGAAGGCCACTGCTATAACACCAAAGAACAAGGCACTGTTCCTTACATCAAGTTCCTTATGAGCCCCTACTGCTCTGACCAGTGTCCAGGGAGTGGCAAGGTAGCTTTTGTCCCTCTTCATTTTCAACCAGCATCTCTGACAGCCAGACCTGTGTTCTCCTCTCAGATGTCAGGCTTCTTCTGGGGCCAAGGGACAAGCTCTGGGAAGGGAATCAGCGCTGTGCAATTGATACAAGTTCACCTACAGGTTCAAGAGCAAAGCATCTAGTAATGGTTTGAGATTCAATCCAATCTACTCCCCCAACAGCTGTTCTCCTTACCCAACTGCATTTCTGACAGCTGCCAGTCTCTCCTCCTTCTGCCAGGATGCAGGCTCCGCCACTAGGGCAGGTGCAGTGGAAAAAAATCGATACCCACTTCCAGCCCACCAAAGTCTATGGAGTAAAATCAGAGTGCAAGGGTCCCAGTATTACTACAATGAAATCTGACTTATTTGTGCTCTTAATTCATAAACTCTTTTCCCCAAGACCCATGTAAACCAGTTTCCATATTAAAAAGGAAAGCACTGTGTCAGTGAAGTTTTAAAAAGCACAGAAAGCATCTGTGGATTCTAGACAGCTCTCTTCAGGACACATTTTTAGGTCAACAGTTTTATATATAGATGCACGTGAAAAAATGTGACTTTGCACATAACCCTAGGTAATGCGGAAATTCACGGTTCTACAGGCAGGATGCAAACATACTTTCTTTTCTTGAACAGTATTTAACCTCTGACAGTTAAGCCCCAAACCTCAGACATTTGACTTTCAGCTCTACAGCACCCTTTGCCACTAGAACACTCTCCCTCCATGAATAACATCTCCCACACCTCTCAGGATTTACACATATTTCTTGGTCCATTCTCTTAGTATTGAATACCCCCACATCATGAAGAGTTTTCTTCAAGACAGGCACAGCATGTGGCTTCTGAAGCCCATAAGTTCTATTCCTCTGGGGGAATCATCAGTGCTGGTACAGCACCAAATTCAGTGCGATGCTGATATAAATGCAGTTTTATTAGTCTGTGTAAATAATTTATTTTTCAGTTGATCAGTGATCGTAGTTCCCCAAAATCCAATTACCTACTGGATAAGAAAAGTACTTGGGAAGTAGAAACCTCCCCTGATTGAGGGCAGGAATTTGAAAAAAGGTCTCCCATCAGGAGAGGAACCTAACCACGGAGCCATAGGAGACTCTGGAATAGGACTCTCTCAATCTCTCCTGCAGAAGCTGTCTACATAAACCAACACAGGCTTTTGCTGGAACAGGAACCTGAACGCATGCGCCTGCCTCCCACATAAGATTCCTAACCAATGGGCAGTAGGCAGGAGACAACCACAACCTTCTCAGTAGTTTTCTGCATGGCACCATAGTGCCCCTGCAAATCTAGTCCAAATAAAATCCAAATGGTCTGTTTCAGGAGGTTAAAATAACCTGCTACATTTCTGAAAGTTAAAAAAAATATATGTTCAATTTTTTCACCAAACTTCACTTGAATTTGCAAATGGTTCTAGATTAAGCAGCAACAACTTTATATAAGCAAACAACACTTTTCCCTATCCCCTATTCATCACCTTCTCCGTCCCTTTTGGGCAGGCAGTACCCCAAACACACCCTCTCCAGTCCATTAATGCTCTGTCTTCAGCAGAATTTTCATTAGCAAATTTCATTAAGCTTTAGCAAAGACTAGCCAAGAGTCTGCAGTTTGGATCTGTTGCATTTGCTCCCCTCCTGAACTCCACCCCATTTCAGGTTACATGGGTTAATTCTTACCGAGTCTGAAACAGACCCTGAAAATCAGGAGAACAGAGTTTTCCCTAGTTTCCAGCTCATTATAAATATGCCTAGTTTTGCATGCAACTTGATTCAGGTTTGCTCAAAAAGATTCAGGAACCTGGTTCCCATTTCAGGATGATAATGAAATGCTCCATCATTGGCTTTGTTTCATTCTGAAATTATAGCACAACTCTAGCATTGCCTACAGAGGGTTCACAGAAACTGATACCAAATTATGGGGCAAAGTTAACACACCAGAGGGTAGGGAATGGATCCAAGTGGATCTGGACAGGCTGGAAAAATGGACAGAATGAAATAGGATGCAGTTCAACAAAGACAAGTGCAAAGAGCTGCACCTGGGCAAAAAGAACCACCAACACAATTACAGGCTGGGGCAGCAGAAAGGGATCTTGTAGTCATAGTTGACTCCAAGATGAACATGAGTCGTCAGTGTGATGAAGTGATCAACAAGACTAACAGCACTTTATCATGCATTAGCAGGTACATGACAAACAGGTCCAGGGAGGTGATGCTTCTCCTCTATGCAGCACTGGTCAGGCAGCAGTTGGAGTAGTGCGTCCAGTTTTGGGCACCGTATTTCAAGACGGATACGGAGAATCTTGAGAGGGTTCAGAGGAGGGCCACTCATATGGTAGGAGGCCTGCAGGCAAGGCCCTACAAGCAGAGACTGAGGGACCTAAATCTCTTCAGCCTTCATAAGAGAAAACTGAAAGGTGATCTTGTGGCTGCCTATAAATTCATCAGGGGAGGGCAGCAGGGAATAGGAGATGCTCT
>NW_017729031.1:6600912-6608269 GCF_001723915.1 Gavialis gangeticus | reverse complement strand
GGGTCTTCAAGAGGAGACTGGAAAAGCACCTAGCTGGGGTCGTTTGACCCCAGCACTCTTTCCTGCCCCAGGGAAGGGGTCGGACGTGATGATCCATTGAGGTCTCTTCCAACCCTAACATCTATGAAAGACAGTTCACAAAGCAAAGATTTTACTAAAATCCTTCCTCTCAATTCAGTTTGATGTGAAAGAAAAACAGAAGGAGACGGACTCTAAATGACTCCAGTGTATTCTGGTAGATACTGTGGTGAAAACATCATTATGGGCCTACATGCCAGAGATGCTCTTCTGCTTCCTCTGTTGTGACAAGGTCTCTGAGCTTGATTCTCTGAACTAGCCTTAGCATATCAGAGCAGTTCCTGTAGTCAAGGAAAACAAAATGAAGTTTGGTAGGAGGAAGAAGTTCAATTACCCCTTCTCTTTCCTAAAATTTTTATATAGGTGTTATTTCATTGCATTCTTTGCCAACCAATGTGCAACATGAACACAGATTTGTGTGTATGTATTCAGGATGAGCCTTTCAGGATTTTATCAGCATCAATGGATAGAAAAATAATTCATCTCATACCACGTTTATCACAAACTGGAAGTCAGACCTGTTACATGGAAAATTTAATGTGCACACCCAATGCTTCCAAAGCTTCCTTTCATTTCTCATGCAAAATAGAAGGATTTGTCCATTTGCAAACCGCTTCCAATTTCATTTTTCTTCTACGTTCTTAGACAGGTACACTCCCACTCTGACATAGCTGCACTATGTTACACATTGCAAAAGCTGTGCAATAGTAAGAGGTGAGATGATGACCTACACAGCGTTTCTGTGATGACCTGTCTTCCTCATTTGACGGTGGCTTTTTCTTCCCTTCAGCATTGTTCTGTGAATGAATTGTTAGCTATCTGGCCGTTCTGCCTGACAAATACTGTTGGATTGCTGCCTGAGGCACAGCTGGCTCCAGCCTCTTGAAAGAGTTTGGCATCTCTCCCACAGACCCCAGTTCCTCTCTCTTCTAAACTTGCCTCTACTCATATTCTTTTCCCCCAAAGCAGGTTCCCCCACAAAATCTTCTCCAGCTGAGAAAACCTCCTGGTGCTGCAGTGTTTGGACGAAAGATGCCAATGATGCTGCTCACTCCCCACTGTGAACAGACTGCTCCGGCAACAACAGTGGATTCTTGTCATCGCTGTCACATACAGAGTGGTTCCATTGCAAAAGACTCAGTTCCCTGAGAACAAACAAGACACCCATCAGCAGCGCTACTGACTTTTAAAACAAGTACTGGAGGAGAAGAAAAGGAGCTGGGTCTAGTTACATCTGCCTAAAGCATTGTTCTTTATAGGAATACATTAGCAGAAGAGTTAACATGCAACTCAAGCCTTGTTCTGGGTTCATACTAAGGGCCACCTCCCAATTGACACAGCTGTAAATGGTCACTTGGGATGGGAAGCTGAAAGCATTTACATGAGTGGTGATTGACCTTTGGGCCGAATGAGTGGTGTGGGGCTGGTCACAAACCAGACTGGGCCCTGCATAGCCGCCTCTCATCCCCACACACCAAGATCGGGCCCCACACTGCCTCTGTCCAGCCCATGTGTGCCTGAATCAGCCCTGTGCTGCCTCTGCCCGACCCCACACATCCATATCGGACCCTGTGCACCCAATCTAGCATGCAGAGTGACACTATCAGGCCCACAGGGCTTCCCACAGGTACAGACATATGGCAGCTAGGGAATGGACACTTCTCCCTGCTGTCATATTTTTGGAACCACGGGGAGCCTTGTAGGCCAGATGACATAGCCCTGCAGGCTGGATTTAGCCCATAGGCCAGGGGATTGAGCACTTCTGACCTAAAGGATATTCTTGCTGCATCACCTCCCCCCACCCCCCCATGGGCTACTGGCTACAGAAACTGGTATGCCTTAACTATGCTAACCACATGGGCTGGTAGGCTTGGGAAGACCTTTGACTTTGACCTTCACTGTTCTTGGCTCAAGAGGATTGGGATGTCTATATGACTATGTATACAGTCCTTGTAAGAGTTATACTATAACGGGTTTGGTTTCCTTCAGTCTTTGCTTTATTGTTCATTATGACAAACAACAAAGCTGGTGTAGGATTGCACAGTCCAATCCTATATCAGCTGAAGGGGACAGAGGGACAAGATGTAATCAAGTACCTGTGGGTCTCCAATGTCTGTGAGAAGAACAAAGAAACGTTTTTACTAAGAGCGGTTATCTTTTAGATCTCAGAGCACTGCCAGAAAACACTGAACTCTCGCACAGAAAGGCAAATTGAAATTTCATTTCTAGGCTAGTAGAAAGTGATGTAGAATGAAGGCTGGCAGTTATTAGCCACTTAGGACTAAACACAATACAAACTATTGGACAGCTTTCATTTTTTGGGACTTCCGCTGTGCAGAAATCAGGAAGCATTTCTTCCTACTGAATACAGCCATTCATGATTAATTGGGCACTTGAATATTTTCAGTTTTGTGTGCAGCTGGTAATTCCTCCAGCTGTCAGAATCTTTACCAGCAACCTGAATATTAAATATGGTTATCATGGAAGGACTCCATGGCGTGCAGAGATGTTATACAGTTACTGACTTGCAGGCATAAGGTAGTGTTTTGTCAACAGATAGGACCTGCTTGGAGTACCTTACAAAGGCCACATACTCATTAATACCAGCAGGGATTTGGCCTGAAAAAGGAACTCAGTAATAAGTGCATAATAAACTAACCCCGTCTCTCAACTCACAATTTGTGGTCCCACAATAAAAATGGCTGACTCAGATTACACAGGGCTGACGAGGCAAAATCTCATTCTAAACGAGTATCCTGTTTACTCCTCAGCTGTTCAACAGTTCATAATAATAACTTGACAATGTTCCCTGTCAGCACTTTAATAACAGCATCAAGATCAAGACTGCAGAACAAAAAACATTTCTTCTTGTCATATGAAAATTTTCAAGACCTCAAAAACATTTCTCCTCCTGAATCAAGACGAAAACTTAACATTTCAAACACTTTCACAAACCAAAACATTTTTAAATGGCTTGGGTCAATCAAAACATTTTGTTTTAATTAATTTTAAACAGTAAGTTGAATTTTTTTTTTTAATTTAAATATTTTCCTTCAATTAAATTTTAAAATGAAAAGTCAATTTGAAAACAGAAAACTAAATTTCTTCCATTTAAAAGCACCCAAACAAAATATTCTGACAATTTCAAAACCTTTTCTCCAATTTACTGCTAGTTTGTACTGCGAACTGATCCTTCCCCGTAAAAATGTGTACAGTTTCGACAAATGGGCATTTTCTGACAAAAAGAGTTTGCTAAACATTCCTGTCCAACTCTAATTAAAATGTTTGTACATCCCGGTTTACTTAATCCAACATAGGCTTAAAGTTTGGAATTATAAGTAGGCGTTTATTCAATTCATGTTTCACAGAAACTGTGAAATCTGGGATTGTCTGTGAAATCAAGTTAAAAATAAAATCTAATAAAAATAAAATGCTGCCTGCTATAGCCTGGCCTTGCAGCCCACCCAGCAGGTGGAAGGTGCCAGCTGGTAGGGTGGCATAAAAGGCAGCAGACAAGATGGTGGCTGCACCCTTGTCCCCGCTTCCCCCGCTGGGGCCTCTCCACCAATCAGTGCCGAGGGGCAGGACCAGAAAAAGGACAGTCAGCAGACAAGATGGAGGTCACCCCCTCGTCCCTCTTCCCCTGCCAGGGTGTCTCTGCCACTCAGCACGGAGGGGTGGAGCACAACTGGGAAATACCTGCAAAATTTGCTCTTTATGCTGTGACCAGCCCGTGAAAATTATTTCGTTTCACCATGATTTAAGTAGGTCCCTAATTATGAAGTGCCTTTAAATGACCCTTTTTCTTATGCCGTAAAGGGAACAGCAAATATTCATATTAGCTGCAAGAGAAAATTTCTGCCACCTCTTTACTGAGAGCTGGATAATGTCACCAGCTTGCAGCTTGTCATTCTGCTGCTAAACTACATACACTGATATCCTTTTATCACTCAACAGTTTCACTATCACATGACTGAGATTACATAAACTGCATTAGAGCCATCTAAGATAAAGCTGTTCACTTCTGAGGCAAACACCACCACACTTACCCTTCCATCCCAGTACTTGAATGATCACAGCCTTATCTGCAGAAGAAGGAATGTAGACCCACCATAGAAATATTAACCCTTGTAAAACTAACAGCTAGGATAGCGTATATATGGGAATATTAAGCCCTAGAGCAAACTGCCCAGGAATGGTCCTGGCAGTTACTGGCCCCTGTGTTTAGGAATTGCTGCGGCTCAGCATTGTGGTGCAGTTGAGACTGGATGTCCAGGCTGCAGTCATAGGCCTGGGCCCTTTTTGCTGTTTCACAGCTATTGCACTTGAGCCCACCTGCGTGGGGCTGAACCCCAGCCAAGATGAAGCCTAGCACGACTTCAGCCAGGGTGAGACCTGGCACTCCGTGTTGTTTATCCTGGCCTCAGCGCAGGATAGGCCTGGCTGGCTTTTTTGCTGCCCAGTTCAGTCCCAGTGAAATAGGCCTGGGCCTCCTTCTTTCTCTTTTGCAGTTTATGCCCCAACCAAGCAGTGCGGTTGGGCACTAGTTCTAGTTCAGGCCCAAGCCAAGATAGGCCTGATCTTTCTTTCGAGTTCTTGTGCAGTTTTCTGCCCAGCGGACATGGGATTGGGACTATGAATTTTGGGGTGCAGTATGCTGACAAAAGCCACAATTAACCCCTCAAAGCCACCATGTGGAAGTGGAGGTCAGTGCTGTACCACATCTCCAGGAGCAACCGAGCCCCTTGCAACACAGGACCCATGCTCTCAAGCAGCTCCTCCAGCACAGTGAACCCAAGGAACAGCACAGGAGTCTCTGGTGTGGGCCCCCCTCTCCAGCCCGTTGCTGAAGAGCAGGTATAGAGGTGAAGGCCCCCCAGAGCTACCTATTGGGGAGCCCCAAGTTCCAGACCACCTGGGTATGGGGGAAGCCTCCCCTATGCCACCTATAGACATTGCTTTGTAGTTAATAGTATTTTTAAGTTCTATTTAATGTTTACTTTTGGGTTTTTTTATTCTTTGTAATAAATTTGGGTGTTTGTGTTTATACTGTTTGTGAGGAGGGGGGGGTTGTTTATGCCGGACACCCTAGTAATTCATTTAGTGTTTTTCCAGGTTGTCTGGGTGGGGTTCAAGCCAAGGTAAGATATATTTAGTATCCCAAAATTGAAAACCCAGCCCTTATTGCTGCTGAGCAGTGCCCAGCAGAAGGGTTACATATACAGGTTTTAAGTCTATTTGTTTAAAAAACCAAATTTCCTTGCCCTAATCTTTCCAGTACAATGCAACAACAAGAGAAGACATTTTTATATTCCCAGTACAGCATACACAGGCTTAGGGTTATCTTAACTTTCTCCGAAGAATCGCTTTATTTACTGCATGTTGGCAGGTAGGTTACTGGAGATTTCTGTTTACTGATGACTTGTTTGGTTATTTTTCTCCATTGCTCTGTCACCATTTTTCCACCACTGTCATTGTCCTTCTCATTTCTTCACTTCAGAGATCCCCACATAGTCACTGACAACCTGATTTTCAGAAGGGCTGAACAACCACAGCTCTCACTGCCTTCAATTATAATTGTGGATATGCAGCAATGCTTCAAAATGTAAGGCCCTCAGTTGCACCCCTTAGCAAGGGCCCAATGTGCTTATTGTGAAAGAAGCAGCACAGTGGTGGTCAGTGGAGGACAAGAAAAATACTTTTACTGTATGTCTTATTGTGCAATACTGAAACATTTTTTAATCAATTATGGAAAATAACAGAACCAACTCATTGTTATGTTACAGCAGCAGTCATTTACAAGCATCTATTTTTGCAAAACTATAAAGTATTAGTACTAGCTATACTCATACCAAGAGAGAACAATCAGAAGTATTTCCAGTTCCCACCGTAAAAGGCAAATACATATAACGTAGTGGTAAGTTCTCCAGGCAAAAGTTGGATAATTGGGAAAGATGAACGCTTGTGAAATAACAGTGTTAAGTTTCAGAAATGTAGATAAAAGTAGTTCTCAAATATCTTTAACAGTATCACTTCTCGTTTGTTCTAAGAAAAACAGCATGGTATTCTGGGTGAGTGGCAGATCTACAGCAGCACAGTGAGTGAATGAAAAAAGGCCCCAAATGCTGGAAAAAGAAAATCTAGAGCTGCCTGCAGAAGAGAAACACAGAAGCTAAAAGAACAAAAGAGGATAGGAGAGAATCTAACTTCACTAGCCAAAAGATGGTATTGTAGATGGAGATGTGAAAGAAATCTCTGGAGACCCTCAGGGCAAGGAAGAAGAAAATAAAGACCTTATTTGTTACAAATGTCAGTGTTTTAGGGCCTCAAAAGATGCTTCGAAGAATACTAAGTAGAAAAGTTATATCAAGATTGCCTGTTCTTTATAAAGCTCTGAGATTGACACCATACAGGGACAACCAAGAAATTATTTTAACAAAATTTAACTTTATACATTCAATTAAAGGAAAAACTGGGTTCTGAAAAAGGAAACTTGCAAAGAAAAAAATGAAATCCCACTTTTCTCTGATTTAAGACACAAGCACACACTTTAACAAATATTTTACAAAAAAACACCAAGGAGGGAAGTGTTATTTTAATGAAATGCTAGCTCTTGGGACATTTCATTTACAACTCTCCAAGTGTTTTGTCCAAATGAATTAAGCCACATAACTCTGCTGTGACATACAAGTATCCCCATTTCACAGATGAGGAAACAAAGATACAAAAAGACTGCAGAGCAGGTCAGAATCAGGAAGAGAAAACAGGAATCTTGAATGTCACTCCTCTAATTTACCCACTAAACAGCACTTCTTCCCTATATAGAAAGAATTCACAGAGGCTGCTACTTCCAGTGCTTCGTCCAATCATTAGATCATGTAACATCATGGCATGAGCAGATCCAGGATCATGGATTGCGGGGGGTGGGGGAGAATGCCCACACCCCTTTCAGCTGTGCAACAGGTCTTGCTGGAGCTCTGCAAGCACAGTGAGCCCCTGTGCACAGAGCTCTGTGCTGATCAGCTGCCTGCTGAACTCAGAGAACTCACTGAGCATGCGTGACACAGCCAAAGAGGGATGTGATGGCACCAATGCAGCCCCCACCCACCCCGATTCACCCCTGCAATAGAGATATATATATCCCAGACTGCTACCTCACCCCAGTGCTCTAAACCAGTGATGCTCAACCTCTGACCCATGGACTAGATCAGCCTGTGGGGCTCCATGCATGTCCAGAAATTTGGCAATTTAGGAGCAGTAGTAATGGAAGGCCCAATCC
>NW_017729031.1:6592778-6595912 GCF_001723915.1 Gavialis gangeticus | reverse complement strand
ACACCCCTTTCAGCTGTGCAACAGGTCTTGCTGGAGCTCTGCAAGCACAGTGAGCCCCTGTGCACAGAGCTCTGTGCTGATCAGCTGCCTGCTGAACTCAGAGAACTCACTGAGCATGCGTGACACAGCCAAAGAGGGATGTGATGGCACCAATGCAGCCCCCACCCACCCCGATTCACCCCTGCAATAGAGATATATATATCCCAGACTGCTACCTCACCCCAGTGCTCTAAACCAGTGATGCTCAACCTCTGACCCATGGACTAGATCAGCCTGTGGGGCTCCATGCATGTCCAGAAATTTGGCAATTTAGGAGCAGTAGTAATGGAAGGCCCAATCCAGCATACAGGGGTACAGGTGGGTTGCTTGGCAGGCCCAGTCTGGCACATATGGGGGGCTGGGGCACCAGGCCCACCCCAGGATACACAATGCCAGGATCAAGGATGAGGCTGAGGCAGAAGGCACAACTGAGCCCGCATGAGGCTGAGGCTGGGGCCAAGGCCTGATTCAGCATGAGAGGCCAGAGTTGCAGGCATGATACAGCATGCTGGACCAACACTGCAGCACTCATCTGGCCCACAGAGCTGAAAGTTTGGGCACCACTGCTCTATATTTCAGTGCGTCTGCACGGACAGCATGCTAGTCAGTGTTTTGACTCATCTCCAGTCCATTCCACATCACCGAAAGGTAACCTCTGAACACCAAGCAGAGCCTGCAGGCTGAGACTAAATGGCCTACATAAAACTGCCTGGAGGGTGTGTCTACATGAGACACTAAATGCACAGTAGATTCATTCTATTGTGCATTAGTGTGGTGGGCAAAAGCCATGCTAACGTGCAGTAAAACTACTGTGCATTTAGTACCTGTTATTACAGGTACTAAACATAAGGCACAGTAACAACAGCACATTAATTCATGTGTAGATGTGCTCAGGAATCCCCATTCCATTAACGCAATTGAGCGCCCAACCTCAGCAGAAAAGATGCTCTGCTCCCCAAACCCCCAATCCCACCATGAGTGAAGAGGGAGTAATTCCTTTGGCTGTTGCCTGAAAAGAGAAAGACTGTCTATTCTAGCTTATAGACCGCCAACAGAACTGTTAAACTCTAGCTTCTGCCACTTCCATCCTTGGGGCTGCACAAGTAAAATAAAGCAGACGGACTTGTTGAATCTTTTTCACCAGTCAAAATTAAGTATTTATCCGATTTGCAATTTCACATTTTTCGCAGAAACTGAAAAAAATGGTTTCCATGAACCCTGTGAACATGGCAAACCACGCAATTTTGGCACAGAATCACCCTGCTCTCCCTGAGTAAGAAGCAAATTTGAAATAACTCTCCTTGAGAGAAACATAGCTGTAGTCATTTAGTAATGCGGTGGTAATCCATAGACTTAGTTCATCCAGAATTGATACATTTTACCTTTATTGAAACTGCTGGAACTTTTAGAACAGGTACTCCATAAACCCACTTTTAAGCAGCACTTTGGCACCTAACTTATACATAGGACAAACTAGGTGCGTCTACACAAGACTTTACTGCAGAGAAGACTGTTTAGCTTGGCAGCAAAACATCAGTATCTGTACGTGTGGCCCTATTAGGCCACAGGAAACTAATAAACTCCACAGCAGGGTAGTACTTGTAAATTCGGCAAAACCACCTTACTAAATACAAGTACTACCTTGCCGTGGAGTTATTTACTACACAGCAATGCATGTGTAGATGCTGATCCTGGAGTAAACTGCGCCAGTCAGCCCAGCCAGCAGGGGGCCACACTCCTGCCTGCTACCTAGCTACATGGATCCTGGGATCCTCCAAAAATGTATATGAAGATGAAGCACAGGGCAACCTGGTCTAGCTCCACCCCACGGAGGGCAGGGCCATACTAATCATATGTGACAGCCTGACAGAGAAGGTGACAGAGGGATTCTGGGTGAACTGTTTGAGGACCCATCTGGCGATGTTTGCTAGATATTTAAGGCTGGTGAAGAAACAAAAACGGAAAAGTAGGTGCAGCTCAGCTGTGGGAGTGAAGAGAGAATCAAAATGTATGCAATTTAGTGGCTTACCATGACTTCAAAAGGAGTCAGTAGTGAGGACTGTGCTCCATGGACACTATTCTATGTCTTATCTGGATGGACTGCTCTAATTTATCCTTGTGGGATGGGTGCGTGGGAGTGCCATTCCACAGGTGTGTATAATGTAATGTTGTAACGGGTGTGTGGGTTCCTACGGTGGGTCAGGGAGGCAATGATCAGTGATTTTATACATATATATATATATTTTTTTTTTACAAAGAAAGAAAAAAAAAGGTTCCCTAGCTTGCTCCTTCAGCCTTTTGACTAGGGGCAAGTAAGACTAGATGGCATTTGTATTTCAAGGCTTCTGGGCTTGGGGCTGGCAAGTAGCATGCCTGCCAGGGATTTAGGAGTATCTGAAGCCCCAGCCTGATGCATTTAGGAGGTAAGATACTTGCCAGTCATACTGCCGCAGTCTTGAACAATTGAGTTCTGCTTAGTCAAAATGTGGAACTCAATTCAGTACTCATGTGGCCTTGGAAATGAAGTTTTGTTAAAAAAAAGGGGTGAGGGGCGAGTAGGTTCCCATCAGCATGTAGCCCATTATGGGCCACGTGTTTTATAGTCATGCTCAGTATTGACTACATTTAATCCATTTCATAGTTTGTTTCTATTACTGAGCACATGCTGCTTTTGGCAGCAGTTTAAAAACATACAGTGTATTTAATGAGGTTTCCTTGTATGCAAATGTAAAGGACTTTTTCCCCTTATACTGACTGGGGGAATAAGCCTCATCTTATATTTGAGTAAATATAGTACATGGAGCAACTGATGCCCCTTTCCTCTCTGATAAATTGTCCATTGCATGTTTAGTTCACCCTTGCACAGAGATCTAGGCACCAGACCAATCCCAGATGTGTGGTGAACAGATGTTTTTTTACTCTACATACAGTAGCCAGGATGGCTAGAAAGCTAACACTGCTGTAAAATTAGGTTCCCTCATCTGGACTCTTGCAGTAGATATTCTATAGAGGGCAACTGCTGGAATATTTTTTTTTTTTTTTTTTAAAAAGGAAGAAAACCCGAAAAATTTTGCCTTTGAAATTTTTCAGAAGAA
>NW_017729031.1:6584686-6592698 GCF_001723915.1 Gavialis gangeticus | reverse complement strand
ATTCTATAGAGGGCAACTGCTGGAATATTTTTTTTTTTTTTTTTTTTAGAAGAGATGAAGACCTGATAGATTTGGCCTTGCAGATATTCAGCAGGATATTTTAAACAAAATAAGAACTATGACTGTTACTATTCCGGAGCAGGCAGCTAAGTTTATTCAATGAACAAACAGTATACAGGTCAGAAGCAAAAATCCATGGAGCACCTGTGGAAGCTACTAGCATAGTGAATTTTTTCCCCAGCTTTGGTGATAACTAGGAGACAGCAGAACTCCTTAGTCTTTGGGATGAATATTCCAGTATCCACATTGCATAGAGATCCCCTCACAAATGCTGGAGAAATGGAGTTTTGAGAGGAGAAAGTAGCATTCCGGGAAGCCTGAGCACTCACAGGTGGTACAATGCAGGCTTCTGCAACTTAAAGTAGTTCACTGGGCTACACTATAACATAGGTGCCTAGTTCAGGCTCTAGCTATGGGGAACTGGAAGCTTGCAACTGTAGGTCAGTATTTTGAGCTGTGCACCCATGATTGCCAATTCTGCAGCTCTTATACTTGCAAGTAAACTGGGACTGCTTTCACAAATAAAAGCTGCAGGTTCAAAGTTTGAAGAATACAAAGTTTGAAGAATACAAGATAGCTACAGTTCCTATTTATACTTTTAGCACTTTCCAAAACCATGAAATACTTTACAGTTGCTGTAATATTAAACAGTGGGGCAAGGCAGAGCTCCAAGATGAAAGCAAGACCTTTTAATAAATGGCAGAGTAATTTTTATCAGTTCAAGAAGTAATATGAACATGCTGTGAAGTCCAAGCAGGATGAGGCTCAATTCCCAACCAACTCATTTTCTTTGTGCATAACCAACACACACGTGCGCGCACACACACACGCACAAAAGCCAGCTGCATAACCATTTTGCATCAAGTTGTGATTTCAGAATTAAATGCTCAGTAATTAGTTTCTTCTATATGTTTGGTAATCTTATTAAGACAACTCATTAGGTGTCTTAGCAATTTGGAAATTACTAGGTGTCAGAACATGTTTTTCCTGTGTGAATACTAATCATTAGAAAATAGGGCAATTGTTCTAAGATTTCTTTGCATGATCTCTTTTTCTGACTTTAAAAATCTTGCAGCATCAGCATCTTAATCAAACAGCCTTCAGTCCAACAATATTTGTACTTTTGCATATGAATAAAGAAATTGCTAAAAATATCTAGTACCATCACCATCATCTTTTGCAATAATGCTGGTGTTAATTATTAAGAGATATTATATATATTATTAAGAGAGATAATATATATTCACTAAATTCACTAATACATTCACTAATTATTAAGAGATATATATTCGCTAAAAAGACTATCTACATCAAAAAAGTTATCCCATGTGCAGAAAACATGCATTTTAAGAACACTCCTATTTCAGACTGTTACCAAATATGTAAAAAGTAACATTAAAGCTTAAATGTCTTTTGGGAGGTTTGCAATTTTGCAAAGCACACTGGTTCACCTTTGAAACATTCAAGTCTCAAATGCTAATTTGTCAAGACAGGACTTTGACTCAAAGAACAGGAATTAAACTATATCCTATACTTCTAATACAAAGTTAGATAAGGTATATTAGAGCTAAATTACACCAGTGACACACTAGTTACAGGTCTGTCAATATTTTTATTAGGTTGTCCATAAAATTGTGGTTGTAAATAAAATTTAGTACTATAGAAGTTACCAAAATGAATCAAGTTATTAGCTGATCTCATCTACTATCTGCCTCTGTTGGTAACATGCATAAAGCCTGTACAAACACAAACATAAAACACACCTGACAGCAAATATTCAATACTATTCAAGGAATAAAAATCCTTGCTGGTACCAAAAAGTGATCATCCAACTCCACTTTACAACAAAAGGTTCAACTACTCACATTTTCTTAAGCTCTGATTCAGCAAAGCAATTAATCATGTGCTTAAATAAATCTCTATTCAACTAAGTACTTAGCCTGTCCTTAGGTCTCATTTACTTTTTCCACATGATTTAAGCACATACATAAGAACTTTGCTGAATCAAGGGTAAGAACAGACTGACCTGTAGCTTCAATGTTAAATTTTGCTAACAGGTATTTGTTTATTAAGGCCATAATATGCACCAGAAATCTCTTTCCATCCACTAGCGAGGCCAGTGGTTCTCAAATCTTTTTAGACTTGAGGCACCCCTCAAACAATAGTGAATAGGCTCTTAGCTTTCACTCATTTTTTGACTAGCGAAAAATGACCGAGCAATTCTTCTGTTGCAATGAACTCAGAAAGACCACAAAGGTTGAAATCACTAGGTTAATCATGTGAATCATGTTTGCACACCTAACAGTGTAAACATTGCATGGCACCATGCAGCACCCTTGAAAGGCAGCCCTTTAATCAGCACACTGGTTGAGAGTCACTCACCTAGACTGTAGGATCTCGATTTTCCCACACATTAGATATTGGGATTTCAATCCATCAGACTACCATTAGAGATAGAAGTAAATCAAAACCCCAGTTCTGCACTTCTGAAATGTGGGCAAGTTTAGATCCTACTCCAACACTTGCAGCTGGTCCCCATTTTTCATGAAAAATGCTCAGAGACACAGTGGGGGAGAAAGAGATTATTTCAATGACAAAAGACCCCAAATGAAAGCTGCAACAGTTTAAAGATGTACTTTTTTTCCTAATTACTTTGTGTAATCTTTCCAGTTCCCAAGAGGACCAGCTACTATTGGGCTTTATGACAGTTGATGATAATTCATTGGCTAATAAAATATACACCTGTTATTCTAACCAAGCTCTTCTGGAAGCACGCTCAATGTTTGTCCCAAACGATATGCTGCAAAGCCAAGACTGTTCCATACATCTTCAGAAAGAGAGACAAATACTGCCCTCAAACGAAATTTGGTTAAAAAGTGCTGCCAACTCCACAAGCATCTGTGTTTACCCTATGTGGCAGCGCAGTCTAGCACTTTGTCTTTCCCAGAGAAGCTGTGAAAGGTCTTTAGCCAGAACATCCTGACATCACCTGGTACATTTCTCAGTTGTTTCTTTAAGCCAAATTGTTCTTTTTCCCTTCAGACTGTTGTCAAGGACCTTTTCTGCAGCTCAGTCTACAGCCTTGCAATAAACTCGGTGGTAATAATGAGGGGTCTGACATGGGGTGTAACATATGCTGTACTATTTGTTAGCATACAGTTTCAAAGCTGTGTGTTTTGTAGTATTGTGAGGGTAACATAACATTTTTTATGTATGTTGTGGTAGATACAGCCTAGTTTAGGCCTTGTCCAACTTCTAAGAACCAAGGGGCCACACCAGTGGAGGCCAGGTGCCCAGGCTACATGCCACACGTGTATGCAGGTGCTCCCCCCTCTCCTGCAGAGGCACAACCTCTAAAACCACATGTGCACCGGCACTTTCCCTCACCAGCCACCATTTGCTCACAGACGTTTCCTCTCCCAGACCATGCACACATAAACGCTTCCTTCCCCCTACCATACAATGCACAGCACCTTGCTTCATCTCAGATGCCCAGCTGCAGGCTCTCTGCTGCACCATGCCACATAGGCACCCCAGTCCACCAGCTCTTCTGGCACTGCGGGCTGCACCATGCATCCCACCCCACCCCATCCCACCTCCTGGGACAGGGGCATGAAGCAGAAACTAAAGGAAAGAGGGGGAGCCCTGAGTTCCTAGTTGCTGATGCAGCTGAAGGGGTAAGGGCAGCATTGGCTAGATGGGATCCTGGGGGCATATTAACCTTCACGAGCTGCCAGCTGAATAGCCCTGGCTTAGAGGACTCAATCAATTGAACCAGCAGAACCTCACTGTACAACGCACTGTGCAAATGGGACCTTGCTCCAGAAAACTCACAGTCAAGATTTATGATAAGGCACAAATAGTAGATAAACAGACAGAAAGAACAAGGTAGCCTGAGAGCTTATTGATACTGGAGCCCATGCCAGTGCAGTTACGGTTTCAGTACACTTCCAAAGCTGTCCATACCCTCGTCTGTATCTGTCCATTTTAACTCTACCATCCCTTCTTGCTCCCTTCACTCTGCTCAACCTTTATTGCTGCCTGTGCCTTTGTCTCCTTTAACTACCTGGACTTTGAACTATATTTCATGCTTCCTTTTATGCTACACGACTCTCCCAGTGAGTGCACATCCAGCTCCTCTGTCTTGTGGTGTGTTCCAGCTATATAGACCACATCCTGTTCTGTGTTTGTTCTCAAATGTACTCAAATTACCTTTGGACTCGGGGCATAATTTCCATTGTTTCTTTGGTACCTTTCAAAATCATTGTTTATTCTTTCCATGTGACCTGAATAATTAACAACATACACTTTGAAACCCATGACATTAAGAACAATCAAGAGCATATTTTCAAACCTGGCCACAGAAGGTGCACCCATAAATTTCTGATTTCACAGTAGCACTGGCAAAACATGTCCAGTGACTGCATCCCCAAGAACCTGTTGAATAGACAACTATGGAATTTGGGCAGGCCCATGCTTATTTCATAGTAGGTAGGGTCAGAAGGGACCTGAGCAGATCAAGTCTGACCCCCTGCCATGGCAGGAAAAAGTACTAGGGACAAACAACCTGGCAAGGTGTTCATCCAGCCTCCTCTTAAAGACCCCCAGGGTAGGAGCTAGCACCACTTCTCTTGGAAGTTGGTTCCAGATCCTAGCCGCCCTGACCATGAAGTAGCGCCTCCTGACATCTAGTCTGAATCTACCCTCTGCCAGCTTGTGACCGTTACTTCTAGTCACTCCTGGTAGAGCTCAGGGAAACAGGGACTCCCCCAATGCCTGCTGGTCCCCTCTGACTAGTTTGTAACAGGCCACTAGATCCCCCCTCGGCCTTCTCTTGTGGAGGCTGAACAGGTTTATGTCCCTTAACCTCTCCTCATAGGGGCTGCCCTGCTGCCCCCTGATCATGCGAGTGGCCCTCCTTTGGACCTGCTCCATGTTGTCCACATCCCTCCTGAAGTGCGGTGCCCAGAACTGGATGCAGTACTCCAGCTGTGGCCTGACCAGTGCTGCATAGAGGGGGAGGATCCCCTCCTTGGACCTGCTTGAGATGCACCTGTGGATGCATGGCAAGGTACGGTTGGCCTTCCTGACTGTGTCCCCATACTGTCAGCCCATGTTCATTTTGGCAGCAATAATGACTCCCAGATCCTTTTCTGCCTCTGCACTGACAAGAAGGGAGTTCCCCAGCCTGTAGGTATGCTGCTGGTTCTTCCTCCCCAGGTGCATCACCTTGCACTTGTCGGTGTTGAATCCCATCCTATTCTCCGCCCACCCCTGTAACCTGTCTAGGTCTGATTGCAGCCTATTCCTCCCTTCTAGCGCGCCCACATCCCCCCACATCTTAGTGTTGTCTGCAAATTTGAAGAGGTTACTTTTCACCCCCTCGTCCAAGTCGCTGATGAAGATGTTGAACAGTGCGGGCCCAAAGACCGAGCCCTGGGGGACCCCACTGCCCACATCCCTCCAGGTCGAATAACACCCATCCAACCACTACTCTCTGGGTGCTGCCCTCCAGCCAACTAGTGACCCATTTGACTGTGTGGGTGTCGACACCACAGTCCCCTAGTTTTTTTAATGAGAATGGGGTGAGAGACAGTGTCGAAGGCCTTCCTAAAGTCCAGAAAGACTATGTCCACTGCTACCCCTGTGCGTAAGGATTTTGTGACCTGGTCGTAGAAGGCCACCAGGTTGGTCTGACAGGACCTGCCACTAATGAACCCGTGTTGGTTGCCCCTGAGCATAATCTCCCCTGCTGGCCCCTCGTGGACATGCAGCAGGATAATTCTCTCAAAAAGCTTACCCAGGATCAATTTGTGTACTCTTGTTTGATTTTTGCAGCTATACTAGCCATGATGCAACATGACACCAGATTTGGAAATTTGGCTTTTAGGTTTATGGCTGAACTGCTGTCCATACAGGTTTTTTAAATTTCTTTTATTTTAATTTTTATTTTTGAGTATTTAATTTTCTGCCTCTCATTTAGGTCTAATAAACTTATAGCTCAAAAGCTAAATAATGCTAAAAATCTGCTCCTATCTCAGCCTGTTTGAGGAGGGCAGGTCAGTAACCAATCAGAAAAACCAGCAATATCAAGCCATAGTGCCATAATATGAGTTTGCTTGGGAACAGAGGTCCATCAACTCTACTTTAGGACACATACAATTGGGTTATGGCTTCCAGGTACAAAATGCCTCTCCCTCAGCCCATTTATCATTTGCAAATTTAGTCTGGACCTTAGTCATGCTCCATAATACAGATAAAGCTTTAGGCATCTCTTAAACAAAGTCCCATTTGAATAAAGGATGGATCCTAGACTAGGAGCAAACAGGAATGTTTTCTACACTAGGCAACGGATGTGTATTTCTGATGGATGGTAAAGGGGAGTCTGACTTTGGATTATGCTGTGCCTCTGAAAGTCACACATGTATTTAGATAATGGTTTTATTAAATAAGGAGGGACAGAACTATCCCCTCCCAGCAGTAATGTTGATGCTGATTTCTTACCTGTTAACTGAATGAATGCATTTTTAAACCTGCAGCATGATTACTACTAGCAGGACCAAATTATGGTATAAAACTAGATGGAAATATGTGCCTAATAAGAATGGATTTTACAAGTAATGTCTTGGGAATAATATGGGAAAAGCAGAATTCAGTTTAAAGAAACCCTAAATATTACCTGAAACGTACCAGTCAAACATGTTCACCTATCCTCCCTGCTCCCTTTTCCATACCACTCGATTTCCAACAGAATCCTTCCCTTCTCCCTTACATGATCTTCTATCACTTCTAATTCTCCCAAGACAATCCCCAGTTCTGTTCCAACATGTCAGCCCTCTCTGCCTTTACCTTTTTTCCCTTCACTTGACCCACTGCAAAATTTCCACTGAGTGAAATTCACTCAAGTGGGTCCAAAATAAGGCCTACATACCACTTAAAAGTCTTAAGCTAAGAAGCATAGCATGAATTTCATCCATTATGTGACACAGCCAGCTGGGAAGTAAGGAGAGATGAAAGCTCTCAAAAAGGAGCTTTGGATTTGCTAGGAAAGGAAAAGGGCTAAGACTTACAAGAACCACTCTATTCATCCTTTGTTGTGAAACTGAATATGAACAGGAACTAATTTTCCATTGAACTGAAAAGCTAAATCAACTCATATTAAGTAAAAATCAGCCACTCCAACCTCTGAAGCCTTTTTTCTTTTACCAGCCCTAGCTAGGGATGACTAGATTCCCATCTCTGCAATATTTTCAAGGTCATGGGTGATTGGTGCCTCCTGAAATCAGGGGGGCACTTGCCCCACCAGCAGACAGTCAGCAACCGGGGAGGGGCCCTGCAGCCGATCCTGCCAGCCACAGCGCAGCACTGGCACCTCTGGGTCAGCAGAATCAGCTGTGGAGGGACCACTTCTCCTGGCGTATTCCCTGAACAAGAATAGTTCTCTCTCTCAAAAACTATAAACTGAAGAACTATGAACACAGCATGGGCTATGTGTTCACTTACTCTTTCTGCTGCCCCCAAGGTCTCTGGAATTTGCAGTCTACAATCAGAACAGCAAGACTGTGCAGGGTTGCTTGTCACTTTCTCTTCCCGCTTCCTCTGGGATTTGCAGTCCATAGTCACAGCCAACACTAAGTAATCCAGCAGGGCAGAAAAGCTCTGTACTTGGGGGAAGGTGAATTTAACCCCCCTTCCTGGCCCCAGACCCCAGCTGAGTTTTGCCTGGGATGACCAGTGAGCCAGCCTTCACTGCTCTGGCTAGGGAACAGAGGGATGGGGTCAGCCCTGCTCTCTGGAGCAGACAACAAAGCCCAGCCCAGGGCTGGAAAGTAGTGGTGCACTGATAAAGATTTTTTGGGCTGATACCAATGGCTGATTATTAACCAGCCATGTCGATTGATACCAATATGCCCCCCATAGCTCCCCCAGGGGTGCGCACAGTGGCAGGAGCA
>NW_017729031.1:6583930-6584282 GCF_001723915.1 Gavialis gangeticus | reverse complement strand
CCCAGGGGCAGGGGCCCCCCCCCCCCCAACAAGCCACAGCTTTGTCCCGCATCCTGCCCCACCCCGGCTGTGCAGTGCCTGCCCCAGGCCCAGACCCAGCCCCACTCCCTTCCTCATTGTGGGGACCTCAATCTGCATCCCCCCTCCACACCCTGTCCCTTCCACACTGCTCTTTCCCCCCCCCACAGACTTACTGGCTGGACACTGCTCTCCAAGCTGCCAGGCTGCACTCCTGCCACATTGCCAATAATGTCAATTTTCCTTTTTATCAATGCCAATACAATATGGACTGATGCATCAGTGTACCTCTACTGGAAAGCATGCTGGGGGACTCCAATTTAACTTGAACCAG
>NW_017729031.1:6566025-6583753 GCF_001723915.1 Gavialis gangeticus | reverse complement strand
ACTACATTCAACCAGGTTTATCTTAAACCAGTTTGAGCCATTTTGAAACTGGTTTATGTGCACTGAACTTCTGTTCTGTTACAGGTTTAAACCACTTAAACCAGTTGATGTGTAACTTCTGTCTCTAGCCAAAATGGCCGAAACTGGTTTAAGATAAACCTGGTTGAATGTAGTGGATCAGACTTACGTGATTTGGGTCAACCCAGTTTATGAAACTTCTGTCCCAGACCCCTTCTCGGTTCAAGTTAAATCAGTCCTCCAGCATGCTTTCCAGCTGGGCTGGGCTGTGCGGTCTGCTCCAGCAGAAAAGGGTTGGGGGTGGGAAAAGAGGCAGGGATTGCCCCCCCACAGGCAAACCCCAGCTGGGGTCTGGGGCCAGGAAAGGGGGAGCCGTTAAACTTCCCTTTCCCTGAATACAGAACTGCCTTGCCCTGCTACAAACTTACTGATGGCTGCAGCTGTGAATTATGAATCCCAGAGGCACCCGGAAACAGGAAGAGGAAGTGATGAGCAACCCTGCAGTCTTCTGCTGTGATTCTGGACTGCAAATCCCAGAGACCTTGGGGACAGCAGGAAGAAGCAGTGAACACGCAGCCCATGTTGGCTCTGTGCCAGAGAGCTGTGCTCTAGCATGCCCCTGCTTCTAGCCTGAGCCACTGCAGGCATGCGGCTGCATTTCCTGAATCAAAAGTGAATGTCTGTCTGTCCAGTTGTTTCTCAGTGCAATCTCTGCAGCTTAGACTAACCTGCAAAGACTGAATCAATTCAGCCTCAAGCCCTCATGTTCTTGTGTTTAACTAGTATAATTAATCAGTATCTTAAGCATGGGCCCTAATTTGCATAAACTAATCACCAACATTGAAGGGGAGAAAAAGCCCATCAACTGAAATCCTTAAGATAATTTTTAACAAGCCATTACTAGGTCACAGAAAAAGAGTGATAAGAAGCAACCTCAGCATTTACAGATGCAGAAATCATTTACAGAAGTGAGGTACACTTACAGAAGCAATGCCACTTCTATTACGTAACAGCAATTCTAGTTCTGTAATCATATCCACAAGGCGGCCAGGGTTTGCTTACATAAATCCAGGACTGAGACTAACTATTACAACTCAAAGCCTACCCTAGTTCACTCTGCTGTGTTCCCTTGTCTTGTTTATCTGACACCCTCTTTTTTAATATTTCATGCAAGAAAAGGTTTATTGTCAACAATTTTGCTCCCCTCTAATATTAAACTAGTAATCAGAACAGCAGAGAAATACAATCCTCTGTCTCTATTCTCCCTGCCCACATCTTTTCTCTCTTCCTGACACATGTTGCTCCTTGCCTGAGAAGGCATGTTCCAAGATTCAGCCAGCATCAAATGTTGTGGCTGTTCTACAAACCTCTGAATAGAAATTCTCAACATTTGCGGGTAACAACAAAACAAAAAAGTCTATTAACAGCATCAGTGGTGCATAATGACTTGCATATTTCTGCTAGCTCCTCAAAGAGTAGGAAAAGTAAAAAGGCTCAGACGCCATAGCTGTTGTTATATTTATTTTCTTTAAGAATTATTCTTCGGTGTGTGATCATTTCTAGGATCCACTACAACTCCTGGACTGTACTGAACAAGAGGGCTAATCTAGCTGGCCCCTTCATGGTTTTTGTGGCAAAGCTGTGAGTGCGTGCATGCTCTCAGCTCCCCAGTGGCAGCAGTACCCCTTCTATCTGCTGACAGATGCATTTCAACCCCAAGAACAACAGAAAGGTTCTGCCACCAACCCGGGGGCTCCTAGAGTTGCATGTTAGGCTGTGAGGATACAGCTGTTGTAGCAGAGGCAGGTGGCTCCCCACAAAACTGTGCAGGTGTGTACATACTGTGGCAGATTTCCTGCGGCAGCTACATTGTCGTAATGTAGACAAGCCCTTAATGGGATGTGGTTCTCCTACTACAAGCTGACAGCTCCCACATCCATCTTTTAAGGAAGTACTGAGCACAAAAACAGACTCAGGTCAGTCTAATTTCATACCTTTTCATCTGCAGCCACCACAGTATGGTTTGCATGCAACAGGATCACTGAAGCAGAACTGAAGCCAAGATGAATAAATAATGAGAGACATGGACACTTCACCAGCCTAGATTTCCTCATCAGATCTCAACAAGGGGAGCTGGGAGAACCATGCTCCAACCACCTAGTCAGAAGAAAGTTCCCTATTTTCCGGATACAACAAAAGGTGCTTTCTGGTGGTTGCGACACCTTCTCTTTATTTTATTCAGTTATTTAATTCAGCAGTGGCTAGTTCACAGAACCAGCTTTAATTCATTTGCATGGCTTTTGCAGGTTCATTTTACTCCCTGATCCCTGAAAGCTTTCTCCAGTCTTATTTAAAAAGTACTACAATACTAGTCCAAGCAGTTGGGCAAATTATTTTAAAAGCTGCATGTCTGAAGATAGGCTCGTACGTAAATGGGGTGCTTAGCACACTTGAAAATCTTTAGGCCACTTATCTAGATACCTAGATATTAACCTCTGAAGCCTAACTTTAGGGCTGTGTGTTTAAAAAAAAATGCAGATGTACACTTTTTAAAAGGGGAGAGCCTCCAAAAGGCTATTCACAAAGAGACATATCAAAGAAGAATCGAACTGGCCAGTAGGCATGCTCCATTGTCTCTGTAGCTCAGTCCATAGCAAATACAGTCAGACTAGTAAAACCACCACTATAAGCTAAGCACACTGTCGTATTTCTCTTCTTGGCCATTTCTTCTTCCAGTCAACAATATACACGCACATTGTTTTCATATGGATGAGACCTTAAAAAAAAATGAGTTCACAGAATTGTAAAGACATGAGGCACCTCAAGTCCAACCCCATACATAGATGCAGGATTTACTGTTGTTATATCATCCCACGAAAAAACCTATCCAGCTGCTTCTGGAAAACCTCTGATGAAGGAGATTCTACAACCTTCCTAAGAAATTTGTTCCACTTCCTTCATCCCTCTTCTTTATGATGGCCTTTCAAAAGTTAGGAACAGGTATCATGGCTCCCCTCAATCTCCTTTCCTCCAAGCTCATGTACCTTGTTCTCTCAACCCTTTCTCCAAACAATTTGCATTCCAGCCCCTTTATCCTCTTCACCACCCAGCTTCACATCTTTCCCAATTAGCATCCTAAAAACACTGTTGGTGCCCAAGACTGGGCCCAGCACTCCAAATGAGGTATAGCCCTTTCTGCTTCCATAATCGGGAATCCAAAATAATCTAAAATTAGATGCTCCTTAGCCTTTAGGAAAACAAAATGCTTCTTTTGGGTCAAGACCAAGCATAGGCACGAGTAAACAGGAAGTCAGAATTCTTTAGATAGACTCAGCTATTGCGGGAAACTTTAATGATCATCACTGCCAAGCCCTGTTCTGAGTTTTTCTAATTTGAATAAATGTATACATTTAGAAAACTAAAAAACAGATTCTAGAACATTCAAAACAGACTGTTGCGATTAAAAACGCATCCTGATTTTAATTCTGGAGCGGTCTCAGCACTTCCTACACCATCAGCTTTCACAGAAGCAAAATAACCCCGAGTATCTTTTTTTAAAGACGACCAGTTTAGAATATGCTGTTCTTTCTACCAACTTGATGTAAAGCTGATTTAATAAGACTACACACTTACCAAATGTCTGCAAATAGACAGTTGGATGGCTTTGAGAACTATCCACTAGTTTGTAAAATATTATTCCCATCTACCCTATTCCATTTGGAAACAGAAATGGAAACAGTAGCTAGAATTGTGCAGTGTGCCAGCTATTCCAGCTCTATAACAGGCCACCTATTTTCACAGAAGGCAAGTTCCAAATAGTGCACACTTTGTAATTCTTCACTAAAGAAACCTGGTGGGCAGCCAATTTCCATTTGTTACACAGAGGACTGTAGCTTTCTGCAATGACAAGTTATATTTAGGCAGCAATGACTTCAGAGATCTGTCTGCTTTGCTTTGCCCACCTCTTGTGGGTTTTACTAAAGGCCTCACAGAGACACAAAAACCAAAATCAAAACAGACTTACACCTTCAAGGTAATTATAGGAAAATTACTTTTGTTTAAACCATTCATGTCGTGTAGTGAATGGTAAAGAGTTGTGACATGCTGTTACTGTATTGTTGGAATGAATTTCACGCTGCTTAATATCAGCCAAGCAACTGATAGGGTTTGGGCTAAAGCTTAGTATGCTGTGTGGAAAGGACAGTGTTTTCAATTGGCTGTCTTTTCCCTTTAAAAGAGGCTTCACTTATTAGTATCTCAACTTACATACCCAGCCTTTTATTTTCTTCTCTCTACACATTTTTCCTTCTCTTTTATTTTTGGGAACCTTTTTAACTGCTCTGATCACCTCTTATGGTGTGTTTTTATTTTGAAATCAAATATACTTGTATGACATCTGCTAATGTCAGAGAGCTGTCATATATTGCAGAAAGTGTCTAAGCAAGGCAGGAGGCCCCATTTTTTAGAAACTGTACAAAAATCCGGTAAATGAAGGTGCCTGCCTCAAGAATGAAGAAGTAAATGAGCTACAGTCTAAGAGTGCTTGTACATGTGACAGCATTACCATGTACACATGATGAAAATGTCACTGTGTGTGGCTTAAAGGTGTCACACTGTATGCATGCAACTTGTCAGGGGTTTAAATGGGTTTGCATTGTTGCAAACTAAACTGTATCTGGATGTAGTTTAGTTTACAACATTGCAAATTGCAACAACGCAGCTCTCAGCTGCACCCCCAGCTGTGGGAGAGGAGGGCAGGCTCCACAGAAAAAAAAGGATAGGGCCCCACGCGGCTTCTGTCTTCAGCAGGCTCCCGCAGCTGACAGGATGGCTGGAGCCACCCGGAAATGGGCTGGCTTGCCCCTGGGGCAGCGCAAAAAGGCAGCAGGAGGGCAGGTGGATTTGCTGGTGGTGGGGTTGGCGCACAGGGCGCTGGGAGCCCAGGCAAAGCTGCTAGCTGGCTGGGCACTCCCTCAGTTCAGAGGCGCTTGATCCAATGCTTCCTTGAACCCATCCAGGCTTCCCGTGCCCCATGTACCATCCCCACGACCTTCTCCGGCTGCTAGCAAACTCAGCTGCCCTCCTGCCGCCTTCCCACGCTGCCCCAGGGGCAAGCCAGCCCATCCCCAGGAGACCCCAGACATCCTCCTGGCCGCAGGATCCTGCTGAAGGCAGAAGCAGTGAGGCACCCGATCCTTTTATTTTTTTCAGTGGAAGCTGCCCACTTCTCCTGCACCTGGGGGCAAGCTGTCAGTGGGCTGAGTGGCCCCTGAGCTGCAGGAGACCCTGGTCCTTCCCTCCACAGTGGCAGTGCCCCCCAGGGCTGGCTGGGCAGATTACTAGTGGGCCCCAGCTAGGAGGCAGCACCTGGCCCAATCCAATTCTTCCCCAAGCGCTCCTGCTTGAAGCCTGCTGGGCGCTTCTCCCCAGGTAAGCTTGAGGAACAGTTGAATCCAGCTGGCAGCTCATCCCCCGGCTGTGGACAGGCTTCACCTCTGACCAAAAAAAAATAAAAAAAGGATCAGGCTCTTAACTGTAACATGACAGAAAAATTGAAATGGTAGGTTTCAATTTAAAACCCACTATTTCAATTTAGAGGACATGGTATAAAACTCTGTGGACTAAACCCCCATCACGTGTACAAGTGCCCTAAAAGCTGAGAGCTGTGAAATCAAAATTTAACAAGGGCATCTCAATAGTATTACTTCCACACTTTTAGGTAATCTATTCCAAATATGGGCTGTTTGTTGCAACTAACTCATGGCCATCTAAGATTTCATGGTTGTCAGTAAGCTGCACATGAGTAGGTGGAACTTCATAGCAACTGAAGAAAGAATTAAGAGTATTAGAAAAGCACAAACACTTCTCACCAACTCCCATAGCAGTGAAAAAGAATTCCCATTAGCTGGAGTATCTCGCTTATGACAGAGTTAAGCATAAGGTAGGGTCACATAATAAGGATTTTTGTGGGTGTTATCTTTTACTGGACCAACCATACTAAGTTATTTCCAATATACCTTAGAATGAGGTGGGTATTACTGAATTCAGCTGAACAGAATCACTTGTCTAAATACCAGAATAACAACAGCTAACAAATATAAAATACATCTATATGTTCAGGATGTGTTGTTAATAACTGGTGGAAATAATACACCAGTGATAGAAACACCACCACCTCCACTGTCCAACATCCAATCACTTCACTTTCTTTAAACTAGTGATAGGCACGAACAAAAATGGGAGTCGAAGATTCCTGAATTTCCAATACAGATGCTAATTCTCCCCTGCTTGCACTGGAATCAAAAGTCAAAGCCTCAGATATGCACAGTCTGAACTCTGGCTTTGTACTGATCAAGGTCAGAGCTTTGCAGAATCTAACTGGCATACTTGCTTGCTTACTTGTAGCGCAGTGCTGTTCAGTACAACATAGTACAGTATGATGCATTTCTTGATCTGAATAGTATTTCCAAATATCTAAAGTGTTCTCAAATTCTCCCAGTTAACACCAGTTTATGACAGGCTATTTCATTTTCTGAAAACTCAACAAAGACACCTGATGGTAATTCAGAGAGTTGCTAATTAAAAGACGAAACATCATTTCACGTGTTAGGACTTGAAAGCTGCCGCTAATGTTATCTCAGGATGAGTTTTTAATGAAACAGACAAACCTAAAAGAAAAGATCCAAACAGAAGGCCATTTTAACCTATGGAAATTTATTGCAGGACAGTTTAGAGAGACAAAAGAGCTCCTCTTCAATATATTTAATTTAAAACTATAAACAAACAAATCAAGTTTAGTGATAATTACAGTGATAATTATAATCAACTTAAATTACCATATATCACTAAGTAATAACAGATAAACTGGAAGCCCAGAGATTTTCTTGCAAAGCCATTACCTCATGCTAAAATATGGGAGGTTCTTGCAGTCCTGACAAATAAAAAAAATTAAGGCAGTAGATTATTTGTACTTAGAGATAATGAAACACATAAAGGAAGGCAAAGTGGCTGTGTATTCCCTCCTCCCATTTGATGCCTAGAAAATGGTATTTAGAGGTTTGCTTTTGGGAATTGGCTTGTAGGTAAAGTAGATATTGCATTAGAACAATAGTCCAGGGGTATGGCAAGGGTTAACTGGTTTCAAAAAGCCTGTTTGTGACAAAGTTTCCTTCACGCCCCATTGTATCCGAAGCCAGCAGACACATTAGCTGGGAAATTGAAGACATGTACCACACTGTTCCTTAACATGAAATAAGGTGGCATTACGTCACAGTGCCCAACTGCAGAGCCCTTGGGATTTCTGGCTTTGGTGAACAGAGCAAATTAGGAGGTCCAGTAAATAACCAAATTAAGATGGGTGCATGTGATGGGTTCATTGGAACAAAGAATCATGCTGACAGAACAGATCGTGGACAGTATGATGACCACAAGGAAGCCTGAGGATGAAGAGATATCAGAGGGGAAGAAAGAATACAAAAGGAGGGATTTCAGAGCAGCAAAGTTTCCCTGAGAGGGACAGAGGAAGCACCACGAGCTCATCTTACCCACCCCACGGGGGGAGGGGGGGGGGGCGGCACTGGGCCTCAGCCCTTGATCTCCAGGCTGATGACATCTGACATTCAAGAGAAAAGGCTCAGGGTGAAGCTCATGTACTGGCTAGATGTACCTTCCTGTGACAACTCTAGGACTGGTAGATGTAGAATTGTTTGCATTATTTTTATCTGCTATCACTGTGTGTGAATAAAAATTTGCCTATTATTGAACGGAGAGGTTGTGGTAGGTCTGAGGGTTTGGGTCCACCTGGAACAAGCTATCTGGGTCATAAATCCAGTGCCAACACCAGTAGGAGTTTCAATCCAGAAGCACAGGGACAGATATTCAAAAGATCTAAAAAAAATAACACCAAATTACATTTGTACAGATGAGAACTTGGGTACACTGAACTTGTAACTACATCTACAACTGCCACTTTGCACCTATAGAAATGGGCAAATTCACCCATAAATTTTACGTGCACATCCATCAGCATGTGGAAAGCTGTATTTGCATGTCTTTTTTCAAAAGCAGTCCAACTCAGTAGACAATACATTTGTCAGTCCTTAAATAAAACATCTTTTCTTCCCTCTGCCAAAAATTCACAAAATCTCCTTTCTACATTATTATATGGTTCCAACTACCATGACCCACACATGCAGACGGTCCTTGACAACAGCTTTGCTACACTTGGCACAGTTCAGGAGAAGGCAGGCAGGGGCAGAACGAGAAGACAGCAGTTGGACATCACTCCAGGCCTGATGCAAAACCTGAATTTGCTGAGATGGCCTCAAGACACCCAAGGATTCCCCAGTGCCATGCAGTTCAATGCAGTTTGTCTCCTAATTCTTTATGTTGGCGTAATTGTGCAAAGTAACTGGAACCTGTGTCCTTGTGAAGGCTAAACAAAGCTATATTTTTCAAGCAATCCTCTAGTTCATTTGTGAGCTCCTATATTCATAAAGAGGTTCATTCATAAACCTCCAACAATTCACACATGCACTTAAGGAACAGATATGGAAATTTGATCAAACCTGGGGTATCACTCTTAGTATCATAATTATTTTAAGAAAGACAGTTCTCTTGAAAGGAACCAATCAGACCCAAAAGGAGTTTGGTATAAAGTAGTCGTCATAATTTCAGGGGGTACATAAATTTAAAAGACCATTTCTGTGCTAGAATGTTCTGTTAACAGTCTCAAATTGTCCAGTGAAAGAGGGAAAATATGAAACTGGAATAAATACTGGAGCAAGGTGTATAAATTGGGCTATAACCTCAGATAGTGAGATTTTCAAACAGTGAAAAATGTGAAAGAGATTGACAGACAAATAACAAGAACGATTAAAATCATGAAGGGATTTCATGAGCGGAGGGAATGCTAAGGTTAGGAACGCTTTTTAGATTTTGTGAGTGCTCTTGAAGAACAGCATTTTGGAAAACCTGAAAAGGAAGAAAGTAAATAACTTATATTCATACCTCTTGCAGACATCTAAAAAGAATGTAATTAGCTGCCTAGTACCCCATCACTAGATTAAAAAGCAGTGTTGAGTTGGAACCTGTGCCAACAGGAGATAGGAAAGCCTATTTTTCCTGTTGTAAATTGAGCTCAGAGAAGAATTTCAGTTGTTGGAAGGAGTGTTTGCCCCTGCAGTGAGCCCTTTTCTCTTTTCTAATCCAGAATCAGAGATCACACTGCAGACTGCATTCATCATACCAAGATATTATGTAATGACACATGCATTACACAAGTATATGAATCATGTATGTGATCACAGCAGCATCCTAATGCTGTACTGGTGAGAACAGTATTTCATGGGGAATTAGAAGGCAACATTACATTCATTCATAATCGGAGCATGCTATTTCAATGAATTTACTGCTGATAAGCATACCAGATTGACAACTCAAAAAAGACATCACTAGACTCAGTTTATCTACACAGTAGACAGAACTTGGGCAGTGATATTACACGCTTCCACGCAATGTTCTGTTAGTTAAGTTTGGAACTGAATTGTCTTGATAACTAAACAAAATTACAAATTTTGAAAGCAAGACAGTAAAGGTGACTATGCTGCAACTAGACCACGAGTTGGTGTCATTCCCAAGACAGAAATTCACATTTCTTGAGACTTAAAATTCTGTCTAAGCCCCTGGGCCACACGAGTTATTTATTTATTTAAATAAACTGGATTATCCCACCAGTTCCTCTAGAGCAAAGTATGACTGTCACTTGAATAACTCACACAATCTCTACCTACACTTTTTGTTGTCTGTGTGGGCACCTCAATATGAGTAATTAGATGAAAAAGCTTTACTTCCTGTTAGATGCAGGAGGGTGGGTGCAATCTGGTCTTTCAGAAAATAATTTGTGGAAATGGACTATTCACTATGTAAAACATAAGTTTTTCACTGAGTTACTTTCTTATTTAAAAGACCATGTGGCCCCTTTACAGCTACTACTGCAACATTTTTAATGTAAATTAGAATCAATCAGGAAGAAGAACATCTCAGCAGACACTTGCAAGTCTTTGGGCCTGTACAAATTCAAGCACAAAAATAAGGCAGGTTGCAATTATAAATATTTTAATACTTCTAGTAATTTTGGTACCCCTGTAAATGGAGCATCCCAAGCGGAGGAGACGGCACACACACCTTGCTAGGGTTATTCGACCCCAGCAGTCTTTTCTGCCCAGAGCGGGGGGCTGGACCCGAAGATCTCACGAGGTCCCTTCCAGCCCTAAACTTCTGTGAATCTGTGAGACACCTAAGACTGGAATTTTAGGTGTGCTGAATGCCCATCTTAGTCAGCCCAGGTCTCAGTTTACCCAGAAATGATGATGATAAATGATTTCAATATTAGGACACCACTAAAATGCACATTGGCTAAGCAGCTCTAGCAAATTAGAAGACCAATGCAAATGTGCAGAATGGATTACAGCCAGTAAGCAACACCTTTCAGGAAACAGAGTCCAGGAGCACAGGAGAAGTGCAAAGATTATTTTTAAACTTCCTAATTCTGAAACACCCTGCAGGTGTAATTCAGAACAGCCCTAAAGGCTACTATAAACTAGAGGAACTTTGAACAGTGTCCTGTCAACAACTGCACTAGCACAAACGAGGCCCTCCCCTCCTTAGTATGTACAGCACCCTCTGTTAGGATCACACAGAGGAACTAATGACCATTCTGCAATCTCTACACTTCTGAGGGAATCTCTTCCACCCATGCTAGGATGCCACAGAGACCACAGTTTTTGACAAATTCTTAACTGTGTTTTATATAGATGTATACAGAACATTTAGTGCAAGGTTTTAATATGTTCTTGATGCCCAGTGGGTAAATTCAGCCAAAAATTAATCACTGGTGTCAGCACAGCTTCTTATATCAGAGATTCATTTTGTCCCACATGCTTGTGCTGCCTCCCTGTATGTTGTGTAAGACTCACTGGCCCAATCCTCCTCCTATTAGAGTCACTGGGAAGCTTTGCTATTGATTTTAGTGGGAGCATGATAGCACCCATTCTGAGACATAACACCACGAGATTTCTGTGGTCTAAAATAATTCACGGTGAGTCATAGTGCAATGCAGCACTTGGCAGAAGGAAAAAGGCTTGTAACATCAAGTTTCCTTCAATGCAGCTTGTTTTCAAACCAGATTCCTTTTTTCATAATGTATATTTGCAAAATGTTCCAGGTCAGGAACTCTTTCCCTGGCTTGAAAGTGTTTGCCGAGAGTTCTAGGGCAGAACTTTCCTAGGGGAACGTATTTGTGTTCAGCTGCAGTAGTGGGTGTGGAGACTTTTGAATCTCCTCAACACAAAAATCTGCAGAAAAATTTGGTTACTAACTAGCTTTCCCTTGGCCCATTTCGCAAATCCTCTGTGTGCTGTTAGCTCGGTGAGGAGGATATGGCATCAGGATATTTTATTGTTAAACCAGCATTTCTTCAGAAGCTTCGCATCTCATTCCCTAGGTTGGCAGCAGGTGGGTATGCTGCAGAGACAGAAAACACAGCTTGGAGGAGTGGGGGTGGAGGGAGGGAGGAGAAAGGCCTCATGCTGCTCTTACGCAGCAGCATCCTCCAACCAACACAGCAGCAGAATTGATGAGCTCCACAGGGAGTTGTGGCCAGCTCTCCTCAGCCAAAAGAACAAGTCAGCACCGCACCGAGGCTTTGATAGAGACAAGAAACGCAAGTGAAAATTGCAGAGGAAACTTACTTCTCTATAAACCTAATTTCTCCCCAGCCTTAAAGAAACTCACCCATATTTTGGGCTACAGAGAAAGCAGAATGTCTTCTGAGCAATTCAGAGTCAACAGACAAGGCACAAGGATCTTTTTACACCCTGTAGTTAATGTAACTGTGCCAGCAACACTTTGTAGTGTAGGACCAGGCTCTATACTAACAAAGCTGTGCTTTGTACCAGTATGGTAAAACTCTCACCAAAACAGACGATATGTAATGTATTGATGGGACATCACCATCTACGTGAGGGGCTTCTGCCACCATACACATCAGTCAGGGATCACACCTATTCACATATCAGACCAACAAACATACCAGCAGAAGTTTCTAGTGTCAGTACTCACTGCCTTAGAACCCCGACAGCCACTTGCTTCATTTTCAATGGAAGTATTTAAGGTTTGTAGATAGACAGGGAATGAACCCACTGCCAGTGTAGACTGAGCAAATGTTCAAGCCTCTATTCCAGCTGCTTCGTGTCATTCTGCAAACTGTTTGATCTCCAACCTGAGTGTAACAGAGTGCCCTTTTACCCTACTGTGAAGCTCTCTATGGGATATGGCTTTCAGAGAGGTGGAAGATATCTGTATAAGTTGCCCACTGATCTGCGTGGGCTCATGTATACACCACGATTTTTGCCCCTTCATGCACTTCAACTGAATGTCTGTTTGCACAAGCAGGATTTCCCGATGCTGTAAAAGTCTTTCTTGTACATTAAACTAAAACTCCACGGATGTAGTTTAGTTGGGCTCACCAGGAATTAAAATGTTGCGTCCATGGATTTGTTGTGTGCAAACACAAAGGCACTCAAAGATGTGTAATGAGCCTCTTTGTCCACCAGATGGGGCTGCAACTTCTTTGTAGTTCACCCCTTCAAATTGCTTTCAATTTCAAACTGCTGCCTCTTTTTTTTGGTGGCTTTTTCTTTTCTTTTTTTTCTTGTTTGCCAACTCCCTGTTTCCACAGCTGTGTGGCAGGGCATGGGGCAGATGGGGGGCCCTGGGCTGGGGGGCAGTGCCGGACTCTCACGCTCTTCTGCGGTGCCGGCCAGGAACCTGGTTTAATTTGTTTGAAAACCTAGTGCATGTAAACACAGATGCGATGCTCCAAAATTAACAAGTTTAAATTTTATAAACCTATCTAATTTAATGAGGATTAAAATGTGTGCTGTGTACAGGTGCCTCTCATCACTTGTCCTAGTCACCTCAACTGCTTAAAAATCTGATCTGAAGTCTCCCTGAGAAATATGAATTATATGCCAAATATATCAACTGAGAACCGCTCCTTAATCTCAAGCAGCAGCACTGACCCCAAAAAGCTCACCCATGGGGTGTTTCTAGTGAAGAACAACAAAATTCCTCCCCCCCAACAGGAGAAAAGATAAAAGCAGCTGTTAGAAACAGAAATCTGGAAAAGCACAGTATTCAATTTGTTCTTCCTGGCAGCTCTGGTTTGTCAAACAGAATGGGGTCCAAGCTCTGTGTCAACACCACCTTTGTAATGCAGAGCAACAAAGGCAGTGTCAGGAAAGAGACAGCTTTGCTCAGAAAGGGAAGAGTGAAGAAGGGAAGAAAATGTAATGGAAGCAAAAACAGTCTGTAGGATCCCTGCAGACCACAGTGTATATTCAGCTATCCAGTCATCCAACAGGGGAATGGCTCTGCTGATTTCTTTTCTGAAAGAAAAATTTGATGGAGGGACGGTTGGCACTGAAAACCTAAGTAATTATTTTCCAGCTCCTGGTAACTAGATTTTTTCCAGCCAATGAAGCAATCATGGTTGTGCAAGGAGGCATTACTAATAAAAGGAAGAACTATCTAATAGTTGGAGTAACTGAATGGAACCAGGACTTTTGGCGCCAGCATCTCACCTGCTGTGGATCATTCTAGCCCCTTTTAAATGTGGGGTCTATTGTTGGCTTGTATGGTCTATTGATGGCACTGGCTCCAGCTTTCAGTTCCAGTTCAGTTAAGTTCAGTTCCAGTTGCACCTGCAAGAAGCCTCTAAGAATCAAACTGTATATGATTTGGAGCGCAAATGTCTCTGTGTCAGTTTCCTGAAAATAGAAATAGTTCAGTACTATACCTCTCAGTGGGCTGAGGACACATTCATTGACAGTGGTGATGGAAACTGTTCAGCCCTTCTAACCCTCAAAACACCTGACTCCAATAATGAAGTACTAGATGCATTTAAAGTATTTGCTTCTGGGGAATGGACACAAAATATCCATATGTTGATACAAAATATGACTTGTTTATCTTTTATAAATAAAATCCTTATTTATGAATGAAGCCAGACATCAACTATTTATACGCAACCTTCTTCCGGAACCATGTATATGTAACCTCTTCATTCACCAGTATAATTTGCAGAGATAGAATCAGTATATGTAATTTTGTAAGCAGCTGCCTTTCTTTTTGTTCAAAAACAATGTGTGAAAGTATGCATGCTGTGTTTCATAGAACCCCAGGACTCTGGAAGGTAGGTAGGTAGGGGGGGGGGGGTTGGGGGAGGGTTTTCTTTACGATTAAGTGGACTACATGTTAAAAGGACTGTCAGATTCATCCTTCAGCTAACTCTATTTACTTTAATCAAGTTATACCAGGGATGAATTTTGTTTGATGCTTTATCCCCTTTGGATAGAAAGTAAAAAGAATATCACATTCAACTGAAGTTGACATGGAGAATTTTAGGTAGATATTATATCATTCTCCACATTGGGATCCAAGAGTATCAGTGCCTTACCCTTTTTGTAAAATGAACCTTTTAAAAAAGTGTGAAGTTCTGACACTGCTATTTTCAGATTGAAAAAAAAGTCATGACAGGATTTTAACTAGAAGAGATTCAGATTCTACTGGAGCTTAATGGATCACGTAGACCTTGTGGAAAACCAGAGAAAAATTTTAAAAAATAATTCTGCCCACGTGTTAGATTTCTTCATTGGAGCATTTGGGCATATCAATCTTGTTACAGCTGTAAATTGCTAGGAATATCTGCATGGAAAAAGGAACTTTTTCTGAAAAGTTCACCTGCCCCAGCCATACCAGGTATTATGGCTAGGGACAAACATTCAAGGAGCCCACGCCTGAATTGACTCAATCATTGCAAGATAGTCTAACCTGCAGAGACTGAACTGATTTGCAAGTGGACAGACATTTACTTTTGAATCAAGAAATGCAGGCACATACCTGCAGTGGCTCAGGCTAGAAGCCGGGGGGTGCTAGAGCAAGCCCTCCCTTCCTTTGCGCAATGCTGAGCTGAGGTGGGAAGTGGCCAGGTCCTGGCAGGACACTATGATTAGGGAAGGGTTTAAATCCCCACCTTGGCCTGAATACTCCCCAGCTGGGGTGTGCCTGGAGTGGGAGGGGGAAGCAACCTTTACCAGGCTTTCCGTCTGCTTGCTGCTCAAGAGGCAGGGAGTGGAGAGTATTGCTAGACCCCAGCCCCTGGCTAGCACCCTGAGGCAAGGGGGGGGAGGGGAAGAGGGAGGACTGATTGTATAGACTGCATGCACCTGTTGATGATATTGAGCATTTCAATCTCCCTCTCCATGCTTCTTCATACTGTCTGTAGTATACTGACAGGCACTGCATTCAGTGCAAACCAAATCATTTCTCACACCTCTCTCTGTCTCCTGTTGAACACTGACAGACTGCAGCCAGCAGGGTGCTTATCAGAAAACAAAGCTTATCAGCCCATCAAGCCCTACAAAAGAAAACAGAGGCATCCCTCTCATTAGTTTCAAGCTCTTCTTATCTGCAGGATGCATTTGCAAGCCACTAGCTCTGTTTGCCTTTGTTCCAGTGAAATTGGAGACACACACAAACACCTCTCATCATTAGCTAGCATGGGGGGCATGGCCAGATGCTGTCTGGGGTCCATACCACTGGGGTCCCTGCCATGGGAGAGGGGTGGGAGTGGGGATCCCTGGAGCAGTGAGAGAGTGTGGGGCAGGCAGAAGCCTGCCAGACACTGCAGTCCCCCAGCAGCCAGCTAGAGCTCTGGCTAGGGAGAAGTGACGTGGGGCCAGCCCTGCTCTCTGGAGCAGACAGCACAGCATAGCACAGGGCTGAAAAGCACGCTGGGATGCTGGGGGACTCTTATTTAACTTAAAACAGGAAGGGGTTTGGGACAGAAGTTCCATAAACCAGTTTGGCCCAAATCAGTTAAGCGTGATACTACATTCAACCAAGTTTATCTTAAACCAAGTTTGGCCATTTTGAAACTGGTTTATGTGCACGGAACTTATGTTCTGTTACAGGTTTAAACCAGTTTCTGAACACTTAAACTGGTTTATGTGCACGGAACTTATGTTCTGTTACAGGTTTAAACCAGTTTCTGAACACTTAAACTGGTTTATGTGCACGGAACTTATGTTCTGTTACAGGTTTAAACCAGTTTCTGAACACTTAAACTGGTTTATGTGCACGGAACTTATGTTCTGTTACAGGTTTAAACCAGTTTCTGAACACTTAAACTGGTTTATGTGCAACTTCTGTCCCTAGCCTATAAGGAATGATTATTTACCCTATAGTAACTGTGCTTTGTTGAGATGTTATACTCAGTGTAGGCTCTACTTTAAGGGGAACATGCAAGATCATAAGCTTTTGGAACCAAAATATCTATCAAAGCTATGAATGCTAACCGTGTCTCCTTGTGCTCCCACCTCAGGGCATAAACAGCAGGCTGGCTGTAACCTCCTCCAGTTCCCTCAGCATTTAAGGTTTATTACTGAGGACCTTGGAAGCAGACACAGGGAGGCAGGTTGTAGGATCCACACTAACTACAATGAACCACCACTACTCTAAAGTAAGTAACTTTCTTCTTTGTGTGTATTGCACAGTGGATCCTGCTCTACATGATGAAGCAGGATGTTCTCTAGATGGTAGAAATGAGGAGATTCCATGGTTATACTCAAACAGTAACTAAAGTAATGCTTCTCAAATGTAGCAATGGACCTGGCTCCTATACCAAGATTATGTTTAACAAAATATTAGTGAGTTGGTTCCACATAGCCACCTTTCAGATCACAGACTGGCATGTATCTAAACCAGACAGATACTGCTGCTTGTAGCCTGGTTGAGGGTACCTCCATGTTTGGAAGAAGAGGCTTGCTAGTCATCTCACAGCAAATGGAAATACAGAGTGCTTTCTGTGGTGAGATAGCTTAGTTCTTCAACACACAGAAACAGTCACAAAAGGCAGACCACCTTGAAGGTTAGGTTCCACTGAGGTAATAAAGCAAGACTCTGAAGCCTTCCAAAGTAAGCAATTTTTCCCTGGCATCCCAGTATTGAGTGCAGATTCAGGAATAAATCTTATAAAATAATCTGTTAATTTAGGTAACACTCTGAGATGTTTTTAATAATTTAAATTTTGATCTCAATATCATCTTGTCCCTAATGAAAAGATGCATATGAAAGGCAATCTGGCCACAAGACCTTGTGGATTCTCCATCCAGCAGCAAAGTGTCTTGATGGTAGGTTGATGTGTTAAACACTCCAACAGTAGTCTATACAGAAGCTCCATAAACTTCTGAAGGACAACACTGATGTCCCATGTGTGAACTGGGTCTCTATGGGGAGAAGAAATATAAAAGGTGGCCAAAAGGAACTTTTCTAGAATGTGAGCGGACTATGCAAACTTTGTGAGCTTTAATGAAATTAAATGTTACCCTCTTGTGTTTGAGGAGCAGGATATATTCCTGGACCAATATTATCCCGAGTGGCATATATAAAGGATCTTTTTCAGATCAAGGAGAAGGTCTCTTGCTGGAAGGCTTCCTGATTTGTATGAGAGTCTCCTGTACTTGAAACTGTCTAAGTTCATGGTCTGAACAGCAAAAGGGCACAACAGCCCCCCTGGCTCTCCAGGGAACTAGTGGACCTCCTGCATCTTAAAAAGGAAGACCTACAAAGGATGGAGGACTGGAACCAC
>NW_017729031.1:6553678-6565218 GCF_001723915.1 Gavialis gangeticus | reverse complement strand
TAACTGCGGCCTCAACCTCACCACGATCTGCTGGCTGGGAAATTGGCTCCGTGGTAGGACCCGGAGGGTGGTGGTTGATGGAAGCCAATCGTTGTGGTACGCTGTGACCAGTGGAGTCCCTCAAGGCTCTGTCCTAGGGCCTATATTTTTCAACATCTTCATCAATAATGTAGATATTGGTGTCAGAAGTGGGCTGGCCAACTTCGCCACTGACACCAAACTCTGGGGTAAAGCATCCATACCTGAGGACAGGAGGGTGATCCAGGCAGATCTTGACAGGCTCATGAAATGGGCGGATGAGGATCTGATGGTGTTTAACACCGAAAAATGCAAGGTTCTCCACCTTGGGAGGCTCAGCAGTGCTATGTCGGTTAACACTACAGATGAAAGGGACTTGGGGGTCATGATTGACCACAAAATGAACATGAGCCTTCAATGTGATGATGCAGCTAGTAAACCAAGCAAAATGCTGGCTTGCATCCATAGATGCTTCTCAAGCAAATCCCAGGATGTCATTCTCCCCTTGTACTTGGCCTTGGTGAAGCCACAGCTGGAGTACTGCTTCCAGTTTTGGGCTCCACAATTCAAAAAGGATGTGGACAAGCTTGAGAGAGTACAGAGGAGAGCCACACACATGATCAGAGGTCAGGAAAACAGACCTTATGACAAGAGGCTGAGAGCAATGGGACTCTTCAGCCTGGGAAAGCGTGGATTCAGGGGCAATCTGGTGGCCACCTATAAGTTTACCAGGGGTGTTCACCAGGATCTGGGGGAATGTCTGTTCACCAGAGCGCCCCAAGGGATAACAAAATCAAATGGTTACAAACTCCACCACGACCAATTCAGGCTGGACATAAGGAAGAACTTTATTGTCCAAACGCCCAAGGTTTGGAATAGACTGCCACCGGAGGTGGTTCAAGCACCCACTTTAAACATCTTCAAGAAAAATTTGGATGTTTATCTTGCTGGGATCCTATGATCCCTGCTGACTTCCTGCCCCTGGGGCAGGGGCTGGACTCGATGTTCCTTCAGGGTCCCTTCCAGCCCAAACATCTATGAAAAACTTGAGAGTCAGCTGCATGCAGTGAGCCACCATCCAAGCCATCAAGTGCAACACAAGCACAGCTCCCTGTTGTAACCAAGAACGCTTTGCAGGAAGTGTTCTGAGTTGCAACAATCCCCCAGACAAAACAGAGGTTCACCACTGGTTCCAGGAAAGAAGGGGAATTTAGCTGTTGGCTGCTGGCTTGCAGCCTGTTTCCTCCAGCAATATCCCCTCCTCTCTGTGAGGCTGCAAAGTTTTCAGAATGGGAGGGTGCAAAGGGAGCTCATTCTAGGCATTTCCCAGCCAGCACTGGAGGATGGGTGGGTGAACTGGATCCCTCCACACCTTGGGGGAGCTCCAGTTCACCTACTCCACCCTCCAGCAGGGGCTGAAAAAACCCCAGACTGAACTCCCTCTGCTCCCTTTTCCCCCTCCCCTTCTGAAAACAGCAACAGTCTGGGAGGCAGGCAGACAGAAGTTACAGAAGATGCTCTATTTTGAAATGTTTTCATCTGACCCCCTCATGAAATAAGGATTCAGATTTTCACCCAATCTGACATTTTTAGCTGTCTGCAGCCACATGCTTGTGTTTGCTCACGGCTACAAACTGCTTTCTGTGGCCAGATTGGGCGAAAATTGTCACTTCCGTCTGTGCCCTACATTGGCACTTGATGGGTACAATTTATGCATGCAGGATTTTACCCTGATTTCAAAATATTATTTCTGTGCAAATAAGAAGCATACAAGAAGCCAACTAGATACTTGCCCAAAAGCCAAATGGTCTTAGCTACATAGGAGTATCATGAATGGTCCCATCTATCTACTGTATTTTTGAGTCTTCTTAGGTGAAAGTGGCTGTCTTGCTTTATTGGAATGAAGCAACATCAGAAATAAAAGCTTTGTCTCTTGACCACTTTCAGGACTTCCTCTGTGACTCTGGATACTTCCTGGACAGCATCTGGTTGTGGCTAAGGAAAATACTGTTTGTGGTTTGAAGCAGGGAGGTAAATCCCTGGAGAGTACAAGTTAGTTGAAGAATCCTTCAGTGAGCTCCCAGCAGTGCCAATCATCTGTATGTACACCTATGAGCCCTCAACAAATCCTCAGTCATAGTATCTCTCTCAAGATGCCCAGTGAATGGATGCCCTGCTCATAGATCTGATAACACTTGATCTATCACTGCCTGCAAGGCAAACTTGGCCACCAGCTTGTTTGTCTCAAGTATGTTTTAGCTTCTCTCTGCTGTAATGAGGGAGCCCCTTTGAGTGCCCACATGCCTAAATGCACTGAGTTCCTTTATGAGATTCTTCTTCAGAGTTTAGAAGCAAATGCTTTCAATGCCTGACTGACACTAGTGGTATGAAGTCAAAGTTGTCATTCTGAAGACTCTGTTTTTAAGAAAAGTTAGAATGAGCTTTTGGGTTGGATGTTCATGAGGTTACACCCAACTGCCATGAGTGGTAAAATCTGATATATACAGTATCGTAATTTTTTTACAGCAATTAATTGTGATGCCATGTGTAGAAGATTAAGATATGGAGAAATGGTTTTCCTGGAAATGTCCCTGGAAGAGATATGGATGAAATATGTTTGGCATTGGCACAATTGTCTCAACACAGAATGCTTGGCAGAGCTTTCCACAAAGCATTAACAGTGCTTTCAAATACACACTTCCCAATTTCAGTGCCGAGCCAGATGATAGGGAATATTTTTCTGATAATTTCCTCTGTCACTGTGCAAATTAAAATCACTGCTTAGTCAATATTCTGCATGTGAAGTAGCAAAATTGGATGACAATAGTCCAACTTACATACTATTTCTACAGCTTGAGTTGTTGGGAAAAGTACTTGGGAAAAGAGGCAGCTGGCAAAACCTAATGCTTGCAAAAGCTGATAAAGTAACAACCCTGAAGACTAGTAGGAACTCTGTATCTTATTACCACTTCTTGAGATTGGTACTTCCTCACAGAAAAATTAAGCTTCTGACAAGATTGACCTTGGACATATGCTGTGTTCAGCTGTGGAGATCCTCATACCTTTGGATGGGGGGGAAAAAACACTCAGCCATTCACTCTTATTCTCCTCTTCAGTCCATGCGCTGAATTGATGAGAGACCCCAAACACTGGAGAAGTCTGGCCATACTAAAGATTCAAATGTCCCAACTGGAACTGTCTGTGTTCCCCAACCTCCTATCTCTCACCTGCTACAACTTGCTGTTAAATATATAAAAGGGCAGGCTGCCTACAAAAGCTAGGGTGGCCTACTCCTTGGTGCCAGTTACCTGTTTCTCAGCCCACAGGTGTACTCTCTAAGAGGACCTTGGTCACCTTCGGGGCTAAAATGGTGACCTCCTCCTGCCCCCACAATCATGTCCATGCCTTGCAGATGACTCTCAGTGGTCCCTTCGTAACAGTCCTTTACCTCCAAACCAACACTAGGTCCCTTGGGCCCCAAGACCCTTTTCCAGGCTTCCACTGCCCAACTTCAGCCCTTTTTATCTGGCTGTGGCTCTTCCCAGGTCCACCTAGTTTCCTGGGTCTCAGGCCCAGTAGCGGAGTGCCCCTCAGGCACCTTGCCTGTGGCCTCCTCTGCCCCTGGAACCACAACTCAAACCTCCAGTTTTAAGCTTTGTCAAAACACATACAAGCAAACTGCTTTCCAGTTACCCCACCCTGGCCCCCTACCTCACCACATGCTCTAAACTCCCCCTGACTTTCTCCTTGCAGCCATAGGGAAACCCTTAGGCATCCACCTTATATAGTTTCATAGATGACACAGATTAGTCTGTACATATAAAATCCCCCGGAAAATTGAGTGTTGGGGTACTTACTAAAATTTTCAGAAGTTAGGTAGTACTTGCTACTTAAAAGGTTGAGAAACACTGATGTAGATGATGAAAATCGCCTTCTAGGCCAAGCCATAAAACAGGTTAATTACACACAGATTGATATTACATCTGGAGTTACTTTAGCAAATAACTGGAATGAGTCTCTATAAAGTAATTCCAATGCCTACAGATAGCAATGAATGAAAACAACCAATGCAGCCATGATATACCTAGGCCAAACCCTCTACAAGAAAAATAAAGGAAGACCATAGCATAGCAGGGTCTATGACTCCTTAATATCCAGCTATGCTCTTCCTGTGTGGCAAACAGAGGCATAGGCTAGTGCAACTGAATACAAGGATCCACTGTGGATGAGGAAGGAGGCAACAGATAACTTAGACTAGGACAGCACGAAACAAACAGGTCGCTCATTCCCAGAGTGAAAATCTACAACAAAGCTTTGAGGAACAAACAGCACCAATGAGGAACAGATCAAAGTGAAGCTCGCAGACAAAAATTCAACACCACCTATGATCATTTTAAAATACAAATCTTTAGTACACAGCCTGCTAAATGAGTTTTAAAATTAGCTGCTGGATTTTTAGTGACCATGAACTGTTGCTTACTTGCCGACTGAAAAGTAATCTGCATTTGTATAAGCTGCTGATTTTAAAACCAGTCTCTAGTTTCTATGTAAATGCATACTCCATGGAAAAAGACATCTAACAGCTGAACATCTTAGAGCCAGAAAATGTTTTAGGGAGATAGAGAAGCAAGCTACAACATCAACTAAATCTTCGGTTAAGCTTTTCCCTTTGCTGTTTTGGCACATTGTTTATTATTACTGTGTTGTTTTCTCTTAGTATAAGAAGCCACTTTCCATCCTCAGATGTCCATTAGTTCAGCTGGAGCTGTTCATGTATCCAAGGGCAGAATTTTCCTAAAAATTACAATATTTTTCTTTTTGGTACAATCCAAGTTTCATAGTGCAGGCTTGTAACAGCAAACAAACCTGTGCAAGGGGATCCTAGCCCCCATGTAAGGTCCTAATGATGTCAATTAGACTCCATGCAAGTTCAGGGCTCCAACTTCATGGATTCAGTGGCAATATCAAGGCTATGTTTGTCTTTTATTTTAGTTTTGTGCATGGCTGCACACATGCACAGTCTTGTTAGCTATTGTTGTTGTGTTTTTCTTTTAATAGATTTCGTTTTCCAGCATCATCTTTGTGTTTTAATCTGTGAAAATCTTCAAGAAAAAAGAAAGAATGAACTTCCTTAACACTGGGATTTTTTTGGACAGTTCTAGCCAAAATCTAGCACACCGCAGAGTTAAAAAAAAAAAAGAGAGAGAAAAACAATCACAAGCAGGATCATCTTTGAATGTGAGCAATATCAGTATAAATGGTTAACATAACTGACACACTGTGAATAGAACTAAAACTTGGAAATGTGTGTTGTGAACACGTATGTGTTAGTAACAGGAAGGAAACTATTAAAAACTAAAGGAGATGGAGGCAGAAATTGGGAAACTGCTGAGGTAACTTCAAAACCTTCAATATAATTTTAAAGGAAAATCTCTAAATGAGAATTCAGAGGCTAGGGACAGACATTCAAAAAGCCTGAGCCTGAACTGATTCACTCTTTGCAGGTTAATCTAAGCTGCACAGCTTAAACTGATTAATAACTGGACAGACAATCTCTGTTAAACTAGGAAATACAGCCACATACCCGCAGTGGCTCAAGCCAGAAGCCGGGGGGCACTAGAGCACACCTGCCAGCCACTGCAAAAGGGAAGGAAGAGAGACACCCTCCAAGGCTCTCACCCCTCCCTTCTGGAGAGGAGGCAGCATGGCCAGGCACCAGCCAGGACTACCAGGCCCAGGGAGTGCCAGGCACAGCAGGGCAGGGGGAAGGGGGTGGCAACTGCTGCCAGACTAAGGAGTGGGGATGAGGGAAAAGTTCTCTCTCTGAAGCAACCATGTATTGCACACAGCAATTTGCAAAGCATACAACAGGGAACTACCAAAAATTTTCACCTAAGCTAAAATACAGCCCAGTAAAACACAGCATACACAATTTAGTCTAACTTAAAATGTAAAGGAGGAAGAAAAGAGAAAGCTTTACATAAGTCTTACGTAATCCTGTGTCATCTTATAGCCAGGCATTTAGAAAGGCTTTGTTTAGATATTCTTACCTTTTACAGGTTCTGTGTTATAATGTAAATGTAGCTCTCTGCATTCTTTGGTGAAGCTGTCTGCAACTTCCCTTAACTACATCTCCAGCACATATGTGTGATGATTGAGACTTCAGCCAAAACCCCAGGGGTTAACTCCATCCCTGCCTGGCTGCAAGCAAGCCATGGAGGTGTGGCTGGAACTGACAAGCCCCAGCTGTGGTCCACACGGTTTGTTAAGGGGGGGCAGGGCGGTAAGAGGATGGAGGGAAGAAATTGCCTCGGGGCGATGGCAGGCCAGTGTCCGGCCATGCCCTGTTCCTGTTCTGGCTAGAGAGCAGAGGGGAGGGGCCAGCCAAGAACAGAGCCCCACCCAGCCCAGAGAACATGCCAGGATGCTGGGGGAGTCTGGCTTAATTTAAACCAGCAAGGGACAGACAATGCATAAACTGGTTTGAGCTAAATCAGTTAACTCTCATACTATATTCAACCAGATTTGAATCGACTTCAGCTATTTTCAGGCTGATTTATGTGCATCGAATGTCTGTTCTGTTACAGGTTTAAACCAGTTTCTGATCACTTAAACCGGTTAATGCGTAATGTCTGTCCCTAGCCAGAAGGCTTAATAGGTTGAGGCACTGAGAATGGGCAATGTTATTTATCTGTTTCTCTTCTCTGAAATGATCAGTCAGGCACATACCAGACAGGCTTTGGGGTGTATTTGCAATTAAAACCCCCCACATGAAACTAATAACAAAATGCCAACTGGCAGCAGAGAGCCACAGGCAGAAGGCCCCATTAGTTACTCAACCATCTTCTCCCTACCCACTATCATTGCCACCCTCATCTTCTTTGGATTAATCTTTAGCCAAATCATCTAAGTAAAATGGGAAAAACAGACCATCCAAATCAAATGAAAAGGAACAGAATTTTATCAATAGACCAAGGGCCTGTAAGCCATATTATCTCAATTCACACACAAACAATCCAAGAGGTCTAAAAGATGAGAGATGCAAAGAGCCCCTGATAAGCAACTGCCCAAAACCACTCCATGGGACTCTTCAAAAAAGAAAGAAAGAAACCAGCAAGGAACAGTCCCATCCATTCCTACAACAGTGTGCAGCTGCCTCTCCAACACCTAGTCAGCAGCATACAAGGCAGGTGATAAAACCAAAAATGTTAAAAAAGAACGGATCACTGACTGAGTAAATCCATCACACAAGGAAACCACTGAAGATTCTGTGGCATAACTGGGTTTAAACCCAGAGACTGATATAGATCAAAAAATCTAAAACATCCAGGCTGTGCAAGAGCTCGTCTCCCCCACTCAACTTTCTCTAGCAACCTACCCAAAAAAGGGATGACACAAGATGGGATGATATTAGCCAGACTGTTGGAAAGAAATGACTGTTATTTTGCAGAGGTCTAATGATTGCATATTTCAGAAAGGCTGGCATTCTGCCCTTTTGCAGAAAGATTTTAATAATCCTCACCAGTAACAGCTCTCAAATCCCCTCGTTTCTCAAGCCATGAAGGGCATTTGCTATCTCACTTCATTTTTCACTTGTTCCCCAATTACTCCAAAATCCCCAGAAGAGAAAATGGCTGAAACTCAACCAAAGAAGATGGCCCTTTTATCCTCTCCTGATACTGTCTTACCCCTGACATCACATCCAGGATTTTTTTCTGCAAACTAGACGGAAAAATCTTCACAACTAACAAAGGACTGTTTTGTACCTGGATGACAACACCCTGAATTCACCAGACTTTTCATTTGTTGGACAATATATAGGAAGAAGAAAAAGTCTTCAGAACCTCAGTCCCAAGACTCCAAAATGCTCTTATGTCCTGCAGAATGAACCTGACATCTACATGACGACGTTCCAGTCCTGGACTGAAAATTTCAAGAGGAACCAAAAGAAGTTAAAGCAAGTCAACAGGAGCTTGATAACCTACTCCATCTATACCCTTTGAAAATCCCAGCCTTTACTTGGTTGCTCTTTGGTGCAAATTTTACAACTTGGTCTCAGGCTAGTAGAGAGCAGAGATATTCTCAAGACAAAATTATTTAGGTATTAATTGGCCTCTTTTTGGCCGTTTCAACAGAAAACTGGGCATATTTACTGGGCATAAAGACTGAATTTCAGAAGCCAGCATGGGGAACCTAATTAAGGTGGTAGCCTACATGACATTTGCTCTGTGGTTAAACAGGGTTCCCTTTCTTTGGGGCTGTCAATCAGCACCTTCCATTTAGGACAGACAACCTGTCAACTGCCAGTTTAAATATTTTTGCTGTCTAACTTGATGATTGCTGTTTTAAGTTGTAACAACCACGTTGATCCATATTTACTATGAACAGTATTGTAGGATGGTTACATTGAATTCAAATCTTAAATCTTTAGTTCAGTTACTGAATTAGTTTTGTAGTAAGCAATGAAGAGACAGAATGAAAAATGTTCCTATAAGCATGTTTTAAGCAAAGGAAAGGTGTGGAGACAAAAACAGAAGAAAACTCTTTCTCTTTCTTAAAGCTCTAAATAGCATCACCATATTGAAACATAATCAATATTTTTAAATGAATCCCTCTGACAATTTCTGTGGTTCTATAATCATGTTCTTATTCACTGAGAGAAAAATCCATACTGACCAGAAGAGAAAGTGGCTAATTAGCATAAGTGACATCACCATGTCTGAGATAGGAAGCAGAACAAAAGCCATCAGTGAAACTGTCCATTCACAAAGTACTCCAATGCACTTTAGAGACTAACTCTAAAGTGGCAGCTTAGAGATTAATGTGGAGACTAATTGCTCATGTGGAGCAATCAAATATTTTTCAAATTCCCCTCCCCCATTTCTCCAATCTCTTTCAGGGACAGGAATTTAATGATTTAGGGGCAATAAAACTCTGCAGATAGGGATGACTTAAATTGATGGCACTCCTTTAATATTGGGTAGCACTGTAAATCCTCAATATTGTTATTACACAGCATAATAACTTCTTGCGCAGTTGCTTCTGGTAGTACTGCTGCACAGATACAGTTATCATCATCTAAATAAGCTACTACTTGACTATGTAAGTATTTTCTCCCCTGGAACTCAAAGTAAATTTTGCCAAGGCCTAGCTATCCTACTATGGGGCAGTAACACATTGAAGTGATTCCAAATGCAGCTTCCTAAACTGAAGAACAGCTTACATGGGTTCTGATGTGAAACCATTACCAGGCCTACTATACCATGTGGATGAAAAACACATGAATGTGGTTCCATATGCAGCCTGAGAAAAACATTCCTGTATACATACTGCATACAAGGATTGAGAATCACAATTACTGGACCACTATAAGGATGCCAAGAGCCTGAGATAATTATGTAGTTCCCTGTAACACCACTGAGGTTCTAGGGCCCTTCAAAGAAGACGAAATATCTGAGCATGCTACTTTGCACATTGAGTCATTTTTTCTGCCTTTTCCACTATCAACTTCAAAAAAAAGGAAAAAAAAGTTACCCAATCACTCCAAATATTTGACTTTTTATGATGAAAACGTTATATTTACATGCATCTTGCTTTTATACTAGCTGCCTTTCAAACTAGAGAGCGAACGTTCTGTTCCTGCAGTGTGCCCAGTACTCTTTGTTCAGCAAAAACCAGCCTTGGTGGAAGAATATTAGTTGCTGGAAGGGGGAGGTGGTGGGAAAAGGACTGTGGTAGGCCCTGCTAGTCTTAAGTCAGGAAGAAGGTACAGCAGGGTGGTACCTTAGAGACTAACTGGTTCAGAGGCATGAGTTTTCATATGCAACAACCTAGCATCTGATAAAGTAGGTTAGTGTTTACAAAAGCTTATGGATGCCTGTACACACCACAGGTTTTAATCCTCATTAAATAGGTTTATAAAAATTAAACTTTTTCATTTTGGAGGGTCACACCTATGTTAACACGCACTAGGTTTTCAAATGAATTAAGCCTTGGAGTGTCACATCTGTGTTTACACACACTAGGTTTTCAAGCAAATTAAGCCAGGTCCGTAGCCAGCACCACAGGAGAGCAGGATGGTCCAGCACTGCTCCCCCATCCATCCCATACCTGGTTCCTGCCACACAGCTGTGGAAGCAGGGAGACAGCAAACAAGAAAAAAAAAGAAAAAGCCACATAATAAAAAGTGGCAGCAATTTGAAGTGAAAGCAATGCAAAGGGGTGAACTACAAAAAAGTTGCAATGCCATCTGGTGACAAAGAAGCTCGTTATATGTCTTCGAGTGACTTTGTGTTTGCATGCAATGAATCCATGGATGCGACGCTTTAATTCCCAGCAAGCCAAACTAAACTACATCCGAGGAGTTTTAGTTTAGCGCATAAGAAAGACTTCAAAAGCATCAGGAAATCCCACCCGTGCAAACAGACATGCAGTTGCAGCGCATGAAAAGGCAAAAAATGTGGCGCATACATAAGCCCTATGACTCTCAATTAGTCCCTAGGTGCTGCACTGTTCTATCTACCATTGGAGGAATAGGGGGGATGGAAGGGAAGAATGCTGAGAAATAGAGAAGTGGAGGCAGGCTGAGAGGGGACAATACCAAGTAAGTATGGATTATTAGGGAAACGAAGGCAAGAAAGAAGGCACAGAACCATTAGGTAAGCAGACCATGCTCAAGTAAAGAGCATGTGGGAAACAAAGAGAAAAGAATTAAAAAAAAGATTTATAAGTAATGTTTTAAAGGATTGAAAATGATCTAAATGGAAACCATGACTAACAATAAACAATGAAAGATAGATATGGAGATATACTGTTACTTAACAGAGACACTTTTCTAAAGACCTGATGCCCAGCACCCTCATTTACATTCAGAAAATGATGACAGCTTTGCAACTGCAGCTTCTTACCAACACTGCATTCCCTGGCCTGTCTACTTGAGTTTCCTCACCAACCCTATGTGACGCTTTGCCCCTTAAACCCACCTCACATGCTCTCAAAATCCCTCTAACTATTCACTAAATGGAAAAACAAAGTTGAACCTCTGAGCATTGGTGATCCAAGGGCAGCATTTTCCAAAGCTCCAACAAATGCCTTAAGTACGTATAATGAAGCCACTTATGTGCTGACAAGTATTAATCTTACATCTTGTGAGAAGTGAGGCAAGTCATTTCATATGCTCAGGTGTTACTTTAAAATTAGTGGTTTGGAGTCGTGATACCTTGACTGGTACAGAAATATGCTGGAGTTCCTGTCACAAGAGCTACCTTTTGCGGCCAGTAGTGCATCAGCTTCAAAGAGCACTTATTAGTAAAGCTGGTTGAGAATTTTTAGCTGAAAACAACTGTTTGTTGAAACTGCAGCTTTTTGTGGAACACAACAGTTTTGATAACTCTTTTTCTATCTGTAAAAGTTTCTCAGATACAGGATGGAATTACTGCACAAAACCAGAATGAGAGAACTCAAGCCAGCCAACAAGTCTCAACAACCCTCTATGCTTGCAGACATTAAACCCCCCCCCCCCC